>NC_042618.1:247507806-247818704 GCF_901001135.1 Rhinatrema bivittatum
CCCTCCCCCCCCCCCCATCACAATACCAATATCTTAAATTCAAGTCTTACTCTAGCAACCTACCAAGCAATTGAGAACTATTATTTGATCCATCATAGACCTTCAGACTATCCAAAGAACACCCCATAGAATTTTCTGTTAAAAAGTCTTGGATCTGTAATTTTAGCATTTTTCCTGAAACGGAGTAGAAGACCCAGCTGCAATCTACTTCATCTGGATATCTGCTAGGATAGTCAGGAGACTTTATTTCAACAGACTGAGCTCCAACTGGGATAAGGTCAAAGACTGGACATCCTTCAAAAACAAAAACATTATCTTGCATTAGATTAGGTGAAAATACGTTTTGCAAACTGGATTCACTTGACAACCTAATATCTTATGGCTAATAAACTAACACTGAACATCCAGTAAAATATTGGACAAACAAAATAGTCTTTGCTAGTTCTGACAGTAAACTGGCCCCCATCCCTCCCATGTACTAAAAGCAAATAAGATAAATTACTTACTGTTGATGCTATTTCTCAAATCATAACATTTTACATCATTAAAATGGGTGACAGTGACGTAGGATATAAAGTACAATGTATATACAGACATTAGAGATGTGCGAAGCCCGAGCCTTTCAGTTCGGGCTTCATTTTCGGCCCGCAGCAGGAAATTTCATATTATTTCCCGTGGTTCGAGCCTTTTAAATTCAGTGGGACCCGAATTTCAGATTAGCGCGCACTAACCCTGAAAATGAATTTTTCCTGAAATTTCGGGAAAAACTCATTCGGGTTTCGGGCTCCCCGAACCAGGACAATTAGGCAATTTCATTGAAATTACCTAATTATTCCTAGACGAATGCACATCCCTAAAAGACAATCTATTCCTCTTTTATAGAAAAATGCCACACTTTAAAAGCAGTGGCTCTCAACCCAGTCCCTGGGGCACACAGAGCCAGTTGGGTTTTCAACATATTATCTACAATGATTATGCATGAGATAAGATTTGCATGCAGAGGCTGTGCAAACTGTCTCATGGGTAAAATGACCTGACTGAAAATGTGACCTAAGTGTCCATGTGGGCTCCAGGGCACGTGTATTTTTAGCTTATTGCGCAGTACAGAATTTGCACAGAATTCCCCTCCCATGCAGAATTTGCATTTTTTTTTGCATATAATTTGGAGGAAGGCCCCATAGACCACGAGCAGAGCCCATCCTGCTCACAGCCCAAGATCAGGACAGCCGGCAGGCTGCAAGCAGAAGACATACCTCTCACGGCCGAGGAGCATCAAGGCTCGGTGGGCCATGAGCGGAGCCCATCATACTCGTGGTCAAAGAAGACAAGAGGCAAAAACATATGAGAGAAAGAGGAAGTGTGGCACTGCGTGTGTGAGGGAGCCTCTGTGAAGAGGGTGTGTATGTGCGAGAGAGAGAGGAGGAGCCTATGAGATGGGTTGTGTATGCACGCACATGCGAGAGGGACTGAGGGGCTTTATGAAGGAAGGGTCAAACTGTGGGAGTGCAGGGCTGAAGAGAGTGGAAAGAGTTGAGCCTGGAGGGGGACGGGAGAGAGAGTGGAAGAGTTTGGGCCTGAGAGGGCAGAGTGAAAGGGGTCTGGCCGGGGAGTAGGGAGAGAGACGGAAGGGCCATGCTTATACTTTTAGGGGAATTCTGCTCAAAATATTTAAAAATCTCTGCATCTTTTATTTGAGGGAAGGATAAATGTCTTGATTCGGAAAGCGTGTCCAATAGCAAAGAAGGCCATTCTCTTGCAGTGGGGTGAACAGGACCCTCCAAGTTTTTGGCTATGGAAGAATAAATTCCATAATTTAATGCAAATGGAAAATCAGACTACCACAGAGTTGTTTAAATGCAAGTCTACTTTCATCAATGTCTGGCACCCTTATCTACGATAACTATCTCAAAGTGCCAGAAGTGAGGTAATTTATTATCCTTAATTTCGTATGGTTTTACTGAACAGAACCCCAACATACATCATCTGTTTCTTTCTTGTAATTGTGCGGGGTGGGTTGGGAGGGTTGTTTTCTTTTTGGAGGGGTTAATACTTGAAAATGTATTTGAGCTGATGACTATGCTTTGTTGGTTGTTTGGCATGTTTTTCATTGTTTTCTTTCAATAAGCAGTCTTAAATATTTTAAAAAATAATCAGCATCTTTTGAGAAATAACTTCTATATTATATTTTAAACAGGGGCGGCTCAAGGCAATCTGCTGCCTGAGGTGAGGGATACGATGCACCCCCTCTGCCTCCCCCCAGGCTCAATCTCACACACACACACACACACACACACACACACACACTCTCTCTCTCTTTCTCTCTCTCACTCTCACTTTCATCTTCGTCATGAGCGGGATAAGCTCCACTCATGGCATGCTGGGGTCGTCATCTTCACCACGCACGCAAAATCGATTCTGCGCAGAAAATGGCAAAGATGGAGGAGAAGACCCCGGATGTGCAGGGGGGGGAGAATTCGGTGCTTTGCAGCAGTGCAGAATTCCCCCAGGACTATCCACAGGAGGCTCTCAGGTCCTTTGTTGTTTTGGCAGCAGAGTGAGGTAGCCAACTAGAGGAGTTTGGGGGGGGGGGGAGGGGGGAGGTTTTGCCACTTTCAAAGTTTGCCACTTAAAGCAGCCGCCTCACCCTGCCTCATTATAGAACCGCCCCCGATTTTAAGTTACAAAAAAGCCTGATGTATAGTATATATTGTGTTATTCTGACCCTCAAATTATGCAGAATTTAACATTTTTTGAGCAGAATTCCCCCAGAGTATTAGCTGCACTAAAAATGTTTCTATGGGTGTGTTTAAGTAGGGAGAGTAAACTAGCACACCTACAAATGATTTTCAACTTTGCACACAATTTTGCCCCCACTTGGCCACCTGCACAAATAGCAGGTGCAAAATATGCAGACTCGTACAACACATACTTCGTGGCCGCTAAATTTCAAAAAGGAAACCATCACCACCCACAGGTTGGATTCCCTTTGAAATTTGCTTAAAAATAAGAAAATAAAGAACATAAGTGCCAGGCTGGGCAGGACTATCAGTGGCTCAGTGGCACCCTGGGCAGCCAGAGTAGGCTGCAAACCAGGAACATGCCAAATGTTAAGTCTCTCAGCAATTAGGTTCTATTACAACTGGCACAGAAAATCAGGTGATGGGAAATCTTTCCAAAAACCAGAGAAACTGGCAGACATTCTCTATGCATCACTTCAAAACTAGAAACATCCAAATCACCTCATTGCTCAAAGAGGTGATCCTTTCCAATACTCAGAGGGTGGTTTTAGGCTCCCTGGGAGGACTTTCGTTTTCTTTATGATGTTGATTCCCCATTTGGGTTACGGAAGAGTTAGATCGGAGCTGTTGGGAAAGTCACTAGTGTGCTGGGATATATTGGATTTGTTTTAGAATGTATAATTTATTGTATAATGGGTATACATTTTTCACTGGATTTTGCTGTTTATATATCCTGTTATTGCAGCTTATACTTTGTCCCACCAATCAAATAAATCTGTGGGGAAAACAGGTGCTCAGTGTTGAGCGCCCACTTTCCTAACGCACGCCCAGCCACCTCTCCTGGCCATGTGACCGAATATTTAAATGGGGAGGGAGAGGGGGGGGGTCGCCCTGCCAAGAAGGCGCTAGGGACAAAATGTGCGCCCTTGGCAGCGGGCAGGTACGAGAGGTGGCTGCAGCGGGTTAGGAAAATGGACGCTCGTTAATTGAGGGTCCCTTTTTCCTAACCTGACAAATTAATATCGTGGCGATAAGTCAGAGGAAGTACAAAAAAAAAAAAAGCAGTATTTTCTGCTTTTCTGTTCACTTTTTGGGCTGCTCAGAAATTAACACCTGCTCTGGTCAGGAGAATTTGGGGGTAAAAATGTGTGTCAGGTGCGGGTCTTAAAAACTACCCCTGTATTTGTAATCAGCCTGTGTGACAAGCTGATTTGCATTGTGTTGGACTAGAAAGGCAGAGCGTAAGTCAAAATAGAAGAAAGTGCCAGGCAGAGAGAAGGTTTACAGCAGCAATAATCTTTCGCCTACTAGCAAATGACATACCAGTTTCTATACTTGAAATTATTCAGCAATATTTCTTGATTAATATGAAATTTTTAAAAAGGAATCTTACCCCTTTCAGCTTTATCTACGCCTGGTCCTTAAAAAGGGGAGAAGGAAAAAAAAAAAAAAAAAAAAAAAAAAAAGAGTGTCATACATAAAAATTAACATTTAGTAAAAATTTTAGACCTCTTTGCAGAAGCTAATTTTGCTGTTTTTCGTTAAGGCAATGCTGCATATCAAATTGCTTCTATAAAAAGTCAGTGCATTATTATAGTAGATACTGCAAGAATACTAATCACAATTTCCTGAGTGCAATACCAAAGCAATGCATGTTCTAGGTTGCAAAATGAAAGAAAAAAAATATTGGGTTTTTTTCCTATAGGCCCATTTTAGCTACCTTTAATTTCCAATTAATTATCTAGAAGAGACTCTTCTACAGTGAATCCTTATTACAGTGATTCTGTTGTCAGCTTACATGATGGCTTAAAACTGGATCTGAACCCAAATAAAGCATGCAGTGAAATTTTAAAGACTTAGAGAACTGTGTTAAAAATAAAATTAAAGATAACACTAGGAATAGTCCAATTTTCAAAGGGGTCAGAGAATGGTGATAGTCATGATGTGTTTAAACACAAAAATTTTTTACAACAGAAACATCTGTTAAAAAAAAAAAAAGGGACCATTATTGTTCTAGATTTACAATGTATTATACTTTCATTTTTACCTAAGTGGTAAGAAAACATTTCCCTTAAAAAAAAAAAAAGGATAGGATAGACCAGAAGGGCCAACTCTAGTCCTCAAGAGCCATAAATAGGCCTGGTTTTCAGGACATCCACAATGAACATGCAAAAGGATTTGCAGGTCTCTTTCATGCATATTCATTGTGGATATCCTGAAAACCAGGCCTGTTTGTGGCTTTCGAGGACCAGAGTTGGCCACCCCAGGATAGGGGTGGCCAACTTATGACCTTGGGCAAACAGCTTCACTCTCCACTGCCTCAGGTACAAACTTGGGAACCTTTTTATTAAGCTGCATTATAATGCGTGTTATTTCCCCAATTAATGCACATTAATGGTAATTAATGCATTAAATGCAGATAATTCAAGTTGCAATAAGCTGCATTAAAAATGTAGTCAGATGCAACATGTGGTAAATTTGAGTTCCTCTGTATACAAATTAGCTCGTTACCATGGCAACCAGTAGCTCAGCTCATAAAAAAAAATAACTTTCACAGGTCTTCCTCTTGAGGTATAGCTAACTTTCCCTCAGAAGTATCACCAGGCTAACATATCTGGCAGTGCTCCCATGGTCACCCGTTCAAGGGGTGGGCAGTGGTTGTCAAAGCTCCCCCCAATCTCTCCTAGAAAAAGATGGCCCAGTGGTGTACACAGCAAGTGGCTGACCTCTCCCTCACCCATTACCAGCACAAAAAAAAAAAAAAAATCTTTTTCTTCAAGCTTAGCTCCCAACCCTGTAGCTTTGCTTCCTTATTTAAAAAAAAAAAAAAAAAAATCCACCTTCCAGTGGGTTGCACTGAGGCAGGAATTATCCTCCTGCCCCATCTTAGAAAAGGGTACCAGCTGATCTCAGGTACTCTTTTGGGGCAAAGGAGAGCCATGGGTCAGGTAGAGCCATGTTCCAAGATGATTCACTCCTTCCTCCTCAACACAAACCCATAAATGGAATAAGCAACCAGGAATATGTAATTTTCCCCAACTGCGGCAATGCAAGAAATTACCATGGGATTTACTGCGTTACTCTAGTATCAGTTTAGTAAATCCCATGGGCATTGAAATGTCACATTTTACCACAACTTAGTAAATTATCCCTAAAAAGTGCATGGTAAAACAGTGTGCTGGAATTCAGTATTTATTTTTTTTTGGTTTGTTATATATATATATATATATATATATATATATATATATATTTATTAACTCGCGAAGCAGCAAGCAAATATGCTAATTCATTGGGAAATAAAAACATGCAAACCTGAGTGTATATATATATGCATGTACAACTGCAGGTAAAAACAAACATTTTTTATTTTTTTTTTTTTTAACTGCAGATTAAAAAGGTGCACTTAATTCCAGCACTATTTTACTCAGGTTTGCATGTTTTTATTTCCAAATGAATTAGCATATTTGCCTACTTCTTCATGAGTTAAATATATATATATATATATATATATATATATATATATATATATATACATATACATACACACATACACACACATGTACAACTGCAGATAAAAAAAAACAAACCAAAAAAAACCCTACACATTACATCAGCCTCAGACTTAACGTAACTTGCCTTGAACTCAGGTTTGAAAAAAAGTTTATTTAATCTTAAGTCCAAATCCAAAACCACCCTCAGTACCAGATACTGTACAAAATCTGAAACCATTGTTTTTATGAGGCATCTTGCAGTTTAGATAATTTTATGCTGCCCACTGTGTAGAGTCAGCTTTCACTGGAGTAGATGTGAGAGAATTTTAGAAAGGGATGAAATTTTAACGACGTGGCATCTGCCCAGTTCTCACATGAGTCCAGGAGCATAAGACTTGCCATGCATCTCTGGTCGCCAGCTAACAGTAAGATTAAGGCCAAGATACCTAACTGGGTTTTATACTGATCAAAATGTGAAGGACCTGCAGGCTTCTAAGGAAACTCTTCCCTCTCCCCCCATTATTCTATTAAGCAAATACAAAACACTTTCAAATTATCAATTCTCCCTCTTATGATAAACTTACTGTAAATGGATTGCATCTTGTGAAATGAAAACGTCAAATTGAACCCGGTTAACACCACATCAGAATTTGAGGTGAAGATTAGAGTCATCTCAGCACCATCAGACTTCAAGGGGAAAAGAGGAGCCTCGCCACAGATGCTGCCTGCAGTATATTAGAGAGCAAGTCAAAAGTCTGGAAAGTGAATATATATCATCATCAATAGAAGTCTTATCTTCCACTAAGAATCAATTCAAGTTAGTGACTTCATGAAGAGAGTCAAATTGCAAGATACCACTATTCAGCAAAATGAGCTGCAAATTTGTCAGAGGACAAAAAAAAAAAAAAAAGCCAATCATATAACTTGTCCCAGATATTCAGCAGGACTTGGGTGCATAAATCTCCCACTGAATAAACTCGGATAATGTTACATGCACAACATTATCTAGGTAAAGTTAGGACTGATTTTTTTTTTTTTTTTTTACAGCTGACATACATGTGTAATTATCAGACAGCACTGAATATGCACACATACGGGGTTATATATAATCCACCCCCAGGATGCCTCCATTGATGCTTCTATGCTGGATAAATTTTGTGCACACAAAATGTATACGTTCAGTGGGGGGGGGGGGGAATACTTATTTTAAAATATTTAAACTGTATTATTTGCCTTTTTTTTCTTGGACACCATGCACAAAGCAAGGTAAAACTAAAATATCCCAAATTTGAAAATACCAACAATCAGGAAAACTATAATTACTTAACTACCACTCCCACCATTAGGAAACGATGCATTTGATTTGATGGAAGAATCAAATACTTGTCATTTATCAAGTCACAAGCAAACTCATTAATTTTGCCTTATTCCTTGAGCCAGTAATCAGTCTCATAAGATGTAGATGCCAGATGAAGACAAAATTGGTCCATCTAGTCTTCTTAGCTGAGATTCCTCTGCTTTGGGTAGATAAGCATAGAAATTCCCACATGCAATCTCACTTTTTTTTTTTTTAACCTGATCTCACACCCCTATACCTGCCATGGCCATCACAAGGGCATTAGGTGCCCTAGGCAAAGCTTAGTCTTGCAAGACCACAACTCCCAACCATTCCCACACAATTAAAAGTTATACAGTTATAATAGATTTACACTGAAAAGTCAATCAAAGCACAGTCTTTAGATAAGCGTGTGTGTGCACAGAGGAGACGGCATGGAGCTAGCACGAGCGAGTGTGAGAGTGGAGCCAGTTTGAGCAAGAGAGTGACAGCGTGATAGTGAGTGTGTGGAAGAGGAGCAAGTGTGTGTCCGCCTGAGAGAAGGATCCAATCTCAGGGTGAATAGAAAATCAGAAGTTCCCAGGTTTGGATAGAGAATGATTTTTTTTTTTAAATCCTTATTGATTTTAATTAAATTTTGATGTATATGCTGCTTGGGAAAATTAAAAAAAATGTTTAGTTATTGGATGTAATTCTGTTCATCTGCTGTTTTGAAATAATTCTTATTAGTATGGTTTTATTATGATTGATGCCTTATATTTCTTGATTTTGTTTGATGTTTTCTGAGGAATGGTGGTTTGTTTTTCCATTGGTGCACTATATACAGAGTGAGTTGCTGTAGGTTCCATTTCATTTTAAGTCTGTACTTTTCCATTTATACTTTATGGTCACTTTATTCTGTATTTGGTGAGGGTCTATGCTCTGCATGTGTAATTGAGGTTAAATATTCTTCTATTATATCATTTCTATGTAGGGATCTTTAGAACCTTGGCTTATTCTGTTTTCCTAATAAGAGGTATATTGGTGTTTTAGGGCCTAGTATAATGTTTGCAGAGTCATCTTTTCAGAGGGTTGTAACTGAATGCTGGCAGTTAGTGTTGTTTTAGAATGGAATGTTCATTATATTGTAATTTATTTTCCTCATGGCTTTCTGGGGACTAAGCCCATACCCAAATTATGTAATAATAGTCCTAATATCATATATGTTTCAAGTATCTTTTTGGCTTTTATGCTGGGTTTTTTGCTTGACACCACAAAAATTATTTAGAGTGTTCTTTTTCATGTAAAATCTATTATAAATGCATACATTTGAAATTGTGTGTGGAGAGGGCCATAGTGGGTGGAAGGCTGGGCACAAAGCTGTAAGATTCACTTAGGGTGTCTAATACCCTTGCACTGGCCCTGATTAGAAAAATTAAATGTTTAAAAAAAAAAAAGATACAGAATGAGGGGCCAGCACACAGGCCGATACAATACAGTGCGCTTCGGTGCTCTCCCGCGACTTTTACTGTATTGGCCCGAAAGTAATTGTTCACACAGGGCTGCAAAAAAAGTTAGCACTGGCCCTGCACAACGGCACCCTGGCAGGGTTCCCACCCCTCCCCAGTGAAAAAAGACCCTGCACGGTAGTGATGCACTGGTGGGTTTCCCAACCCTGCTAGTGAGATGTCCCACATGGCAGAACTGGATGCCTAACAAGAGGCCAAATGGTGACCGATGGGTTTTCTGTACTTGGCTGGCAGGAAGACAAGGCAGAAATGATTTCTATTTAATTAATTAATTATTTAAGAGGAGAGATGTATGATCTGTGCCATTCACATGTGGGGGATCATATTTTTCTATTTTTACTTGATTTACCTGGTGATTCTTCTAGTCATTTTTGTGTAGTTGATTTACTGTTCCTAAACATCTGCCAGAGCTGAAAGTTAACTACTCAGGATGAGGGAGGGAGAGTGTGATTGCTTGGAACAAAGGGGAAACAAGAGAGGAAGTGACTGCTGTAGATGAAGGTACGTGACTGGGTATGGGGAAAGAACTGAGGACGAGGCTATGGAGAGGGAAAAAGCAAGAGGGAATGGAGAGAGAGAGTGTATTGAGGATTAGGGGGTTTGATAGAGAGTCAATGCCGGGGATGAGGGCAATAGACAGGGTGACTGCTGGAAGTGAGGGGAACTAAAAGCTTGAGAGACTGAGTGAGAGAAAGAGAGACCGACCAAGTGTGACCTCCGGAAATGAGGGGGAGGAAGAGGAGATTTACTTGAGTGTCCAGCTTTATGGGATGTGTCAGGTACTTATGACCTGGATTGGCCACTATCAAGAGACAGGATGCTGGGCTTGATGAATCATGGGCTGACTCAGCATGGCATGATCTTACGTTATATGAGAGAGAAAAAAAGATGGGAAGGGGGTGAGTGGGAGGGTGGTGAGTGAAATATTTTATTGATTTTTTGGGGAAAAATGTTTAAAGTGATTTTATCGTTATTTATTAGAAGCTCTGCCATCTGTTTTAATGATTTATATTTCTTGATTTTGTTGTATGAGGAATGGTGATATTTCTGGGTTTTTTTGCATTATTTCATGGCATACGAGTCTGGCTGAGAGGTCAGAGAGGAGAGGGAGCAAGACTGCTGGGGCCTGGGAGGGTAGGAGAGAGACTTATCGCTTCTGTTTTTCTGAGATGGAAAATGGGAAAAATTTGATTTTTTTTGTATATCCTTTTTGGTAAATGCACATCTGATATTTCAAATTTTTTTTTTTTTTTAACAGTACAGGAAAAATGCAATTTTTGTTTCTCTGGTGTTATTCTGTAGACAATGACTTTTTAAGGTTTCCAGATCAGCTTTTGTCTCCACTTTTCTCTAATTTATGGCCAGTTATTCTGTATTCGTTGAGGGGTTCAGGCAGTGTGCTGTAATGAGGCTGCAGATGTGTGCAGGTCTAAAAAAGGACACATTTGGAATGTTTTTTTCCTGATGGCCAGAAGTGGCACAATTGGAAGTTTTGGAAGAATTTAGACGGTTTTCCACAGTCCCTGGTTCTTGGTCTCGATCTTTACCAGAGGCTGTTTTTGTTTGCTTGCAGTACCACAGAGGGAAGGAGCAAAAGAAACTATCGGCAGTCTATCTGCAGGCAGGGAAGCTTTTGCCCCTTAGGCAGCTCACAACAGTCTGTCAGTTCATTTCTTTCCTGCAGTATGTAAGAGTGTGACTATCTGTGACTGCTAGCATTTGTACAAGGAAGATGGTGGGGGAGAAGGGAGGCACAGGAGAGAACACAAATGCATTCGTCCCTGGGCACCGGAGACCTTCGCTACATCTCTGAGCAGCAGCCTTGCTGGGTCTCTTGCTGGTCTGTCATGGGCAGGAGGGGGATCCACCAGCAGCTGAAGAAGCAGAAACTTAGGGTACAGTCTTATGCGCCTCTTGCTCAATGCCCGATTGTGCTGAAGATTGATATTTGCTGCAACAGGGAGAGGTATGTGCTCAACTTCCCAATAACAGTATAGTGCTGCTGTTGGCTGTGGATTTAAACCACAGCTCCTTCAAAGCTAGGTTGGAGATGCAGGATGCTGAGCTGGACTGGAGGGTTAAAATGCAGATATTGTAGCCCTCAGTCTGGCTTCCACACACTACCATTAAATTCTATACTATCCACTGGCAACTCTGCCATCAATATAATGTAAAAGTATTGGCTGCTGTTGCTACAATCAGATAAGCCCAGGGAGGAAGGGAGATGGCGGCAACTTTGTTTTGAGGCCTGAAAGACTGGCTACAGTTGCAGATCAGATCTGGGGAGGTTGGTAAGCTACAATAAGAAATTTTAAAAAATGCCCTTTTCTTTTAAAAAAATATGAAAAAAAAAATCAAGTGCTTGCCAATGATCCAACATTTACAATAATGTTTTGTGCTTGTGTGTTAAAGGATGATTTAGTACATCAGGCAAAAAAAAAACCACCTAAGGTTAAGTTTTCTGGCAATGGATATGGTCTATTTCAGATTAGGACATAGGTTCCAGAAGTCTGAAAACTTTTTAAAAATCTGTATCAGTCAGCGAATGATCCAGGCCTCAAGCCTGCACATAATGCAAGTAGTGGCAATAAGCTGCCAATCAGAGCTTTAAGATGGAAAGCTCAAGGATTATAACCTCAGTCAGTGCCATTACTAGATACATTAGTGCCTGGGGCAGGCAATCATATTTGCACTACCCATCCCCATTTATTAAATCACCTGTTGGCTGGTAACGTGTACATTCTATTTTTCTCTCTCTCTCTCACTTTTATACTTTTCTTCTGGGTTAGGCTACCTTTTTGCCCTTGTGCAATTCTTGTAAACTCTCATTTTGTCTATTTTGCTTTAACAACTTTTCCTTCTACCACACTTCCATTCCAGTTCCTCACCCCCTTACTCCAATTATCTTTCCTCCCATCTCCTTCTTGCTGTTCCCCTCATTCTCTACATTCTTCTCTTTTTCCTCCTACTATCCCCCACCAGTAAGGAATCCCCAGAGGACTCTCCCCCCCCCCCCCAATGGTCTTTAAGTACCACTGATTTATCAGTTATCCTCAATCCCTCAATGGGTTAATGACAGCAGATATTTTATTCACCAGCGGAATCAATACTAGAGATGTGCTTCGGGTTACTTTATCGTGTCGGGCTTTGTTTCAGGGCCCTCCCATGGGAATTTCATTTTTCCCCGAGGTTCAGGGGGAGGGGGTCCCAATTTTCAGGTTAGCATGCACTAACCCTGCCACGTTAGCGTGCGCTAACCCGAAAATAAATTCTCTCTGAAATTTTGGAAAAAATTCAATCATTTTCGGTTCTCCTGAACCATTCCAAATTAGGAAATTTCCTTGAAATTGCATAATTCGGGAATAATTATTGCACATCCCTAATCAATACCACTTTAGGAACAAAAGAAGTTACCTAGTTTCTTCATGCAATTTCCAATCCCATTATAAATAAGAAGCTGATCCTGGCAACCCAGCGGGGTCTTCTCTGACTTGAAGCTGTTGAACTCAAGCTTGATAATGGTCTCCAGTGGACCTACAATTCTCCAATGGCAGCTTCCAGATAGGAACAAAGACAAGACCAAGTTGTTAAACAATGCCTTTGCATAGTTCAAACTTGAAAATGTATCTGCTAGCTAATCTTTGCAAAGATAAGACTTCATTTTAGCTTTCAAAGTCTCTGCCAGATATTTTCAATTGTAGAATGTTACGGGGCTCATGCTCCAGCTTTTAAGATTCATGTTCACAATATTTGCTTAAGTTACTAAAGCCTATATTTACTTACTAAATGCACAGGACAGGTGAACTGAGCAAACAAAACACCCAAGTTGTACAGCAGAAGAGAGGAGACTGAAGATGCAAGCAAACACCACACACTAGAGAGCACACAGCTTTCAAAATATATTTCTCGAGATAGAATTCTAAGCGTTATGCAAATGTTTAAAGCTTACTTGATCTGTTAACTTCGTTTAGATTATATTTCTCAAATCCTATTGTAACGGGCTTCAAAGTAAAACATTCAGTATTATGTATGGTTTTCATGCATGTTTTTCTATTTAATATGCACCTTTGGGGCCATTTATGATAGGATGACATACATTTAGAACACATTTATAAAAGCAGCTGTTGTCTTGACACAACATTGAATTTTAGACACTGGTTTAGTTTATTTTCACTAAATCAGACCCCTCCAGCATGACAGACCCTTATGTGCACCCTTCTCTTTCATTAAGTATTAACTTATACTTTGTAGTTTATGTTCTATGCTTAAGTATTTTATGAAACAAGTGTACTCTATAAACTTTAGCTGGCTATTTGTAGCCAACTACTGCTTACAATTTATACCAAAGTCAATTCTATAACTATATATTGTCTAGCGTTTATGGGGCCAATGCTTAAAACATAAGAACATAAGAAATTGCCATACTGGGTCAGACCAAGGGTCCGTCAAGCCCAGTATCCTGTTTCCAACAGTGGCCAATCCAAGTCACAAGTACCCAAACATTAGATTGATAAGCAATAGTAATGTGTAATCTATTACTGTAATAGCAGTTTATGGTTTTATCCTCTAGGAACTAATCTAAACCTTTTTTAAACCCAGTTACACTAACTGCTATAATCACATCCTCTGGCAATGAATTCCAGAGCTTAACTATGCGCTGAGTGAAAAAGACTTTTCTATTTGTTTTAAATGAGCAGCTTGCTAACTTCATGGAGTGCCCCCTGGTTCTTCTATTACCTGAGAGAGTAAATAACCAATTTACATTAACTTGTTCAAGTTCTTTCATGACTTTGTAGACTTCTATCATATCCCTCCTCAGTCGTCTCTTCTCCAAACTGAACCCTAACTTCTTTAGCATTTCCTCATAAAGCAGCCGTTCCATGCTCCTTATTTTGGTCGCCCTTCTCTACACTCTCCAGTGCAGCGATATCCTTTTTGAGATGCAGTGACCAGAATTGCACACAGTATTCAAGGTGTGGTCTCATCATGGAATGATAGAGTCATTATGACATCCTCTGTTTTCTTTTCAGTTCCCTTCCTAATAATTCCTAACACTGTTTGCTTTTTTGATCACCACAGCACACTGGGCCGACGATTTCAATGTATTATCCACTATGATGCCTTGACCTCTTTCCTGGGTGGTAACTCCTAAGATAGAACTTAACATTGTGTAACTACAGCAAGGATTATTTTTCCTTATATGCATCACTTTGTACTTGTCCACATTCAATTTCATCTGCCATTTGGAAGCCCAATCTTTCAGTCTTGCAAGGTGGCCCTGCAATTCAACACAATCCACTTGAGATTTAACTACTCTGCATAAATTTTGTGTCATCCACAAATTTGATCACCTCACTCATAGTACCCCCTTTCCAGATCATTTATAAATACATTAAAAAGCACTGGTCCAAGTACTGATCCATGAGGCACTCCACCGTTTACCTTTTTCTTATACCAGCATGGAACTCAAGATTTCAAATAGTTCATACCTTTCTGATTTCAAATTAGACTTGTATACTACACAGAAAAAGAGGATGAATCTCACAGCTCTCCCATAAAGGTGAGTTTTCAAAAGTTCCATGCAAAAAAATTAGCAGTCATGCATGTAAAATAGAACATATGCTATTTTAGAAACCTCAATATACACATGTAAATCAGAATCCATGAGTAAGAAGGGGGCATTCCAGTGGGAACAGCATTTAATGAGAAAGTTGCTTTTTTATAAGCAATTTATGCAAGTAAATTTCTCAAGTTACTCACATATTTACTCCTGCACAATGCCTGGAGTAAGTAATTGTAAACATCTTAAAAGTGAAATAATGACTGGGTGGGGGGCCTTCAGGCTGAAAGTCAGGAGGGTCTCAATTACATGAAGATAGATTGGGTGAAATGGTAGACTAATTAGTAAAACTGGAAATTTCATTGTTTAATGCATGTTAGAAAGTTTCCCAACTTGTGTATGTAAAACCGATTTACAGGAGGTAAATGAGTTAATTTATGCGTATTAAATCTACGTGCATATTACTTTAAAATTAGACATTAAAAATTCACAAATATACCAGCTATGTACACTTATCTGGCTAAGTAGCAGTATATTTATGCTTATCTGGATAAGTTCTGATTTATCCAGCTAAGTAGCAGCAAAGCTACTACTTATTCAGCTAAGTCAGATAGCCAGATAAATAAATCTGTACTTATACAAATAAACACTGCTAATTAGCCGGATAGCTCTGGAATTTATCTGGATAAGTGCAAGGGTTTATATACTGTTAGAACACACCATCTGCAGCTCCTACTTAGTGGAGTCAAACCCTTCACCAAATCTCTCAACCTCCCCAGCTAGTTAATACATTCCTTTTGGCAAGGAAACCAAAAGGTTCCTTACATTTGCATACATTGAAGGAGCGCATGCAAGTCTTTCATATATTTTCTTTAGGGATATTTGTAAAACTCAACTGGGTGGGGGAGGGGGTGTGTAGACTGGTTTGAGCACCACTGTACTACAGATTACTGATATTTATATCAATGAGACTCAATGCAGGGGATAGTCTGCTGCACCTCAGAGGGGTCCTTTAACTACAAAGGAATAAAACATGTTACTATACATTTCACCAGAAAACAAAAATTCACAATCCATTTCTGCTTTACGTTTGCTCTAAAAACAGTTTCCAATTTTTCTCTCATTCATGTAACATTCTGCCTAAGTAAAATGATGCATTGATCCATCCATTGAAAACAGGAAGCTTCCTGGGCTGGCCCTATGATTAAGGCTGCAGCGCAGAAAAAAAAAAGTTTAAGCCTTTGTCTATTCAGGCTAGCAAGGCTTCGGTTGCTCCCTGAAGATGACTCTTGAGCCATGTCCCATAGTGTAGAAAGTTGGGATTTCATGAGAGAAGGCATCCCTTTTAGCCCTTGGACCTGACATTATGATATACAGGCAAACAACTGGAAATATTAAAAAAGACAAACTGTAGTGTTTATTTAAAAAAACAAAAAAACCGCACACACCCCCCAGACCCTTCAATTTTACTTTATTACAACCCCCCACCATCCCGATCCCTCCCCAAGACTTACTAAAAGCCCTAGTAGTCCAGCGGGGTCCTGGAGCGATCTCCTGCACTTGGGCCGTCAGCTGCCAGTATTCAAAATGGCACTGAAAGCCTTTGCCCTTACTACGTCACAAGAGCTACCGGTGCCATTGGTCGGCTCCTGTCACATGGAAGAAGCACAAGATGGCGCCGGCATCCATTGCTCCTACCATGTGACAGGGGCCAACCAATGGCACCGGTAGCCCCTGTGACATAGTAAGGGCAAAGGGCACTGGCACCATTTTGATTTGTGGTAGGCCCGACGGCCCGAGAGGGAGACATCACTGGCGGGACCCCGCTGGACCACCAGGGCTTTTAGTAAGTCTTGGTGAGGGATCGGGATGGTGGGAGGTTGTAATAAAGTAAAATTGAAGGGTTGGGGTGGTTTTTTCCCCCCCCGATTTGGCTTTTTTTAAAATTCGTTTTCTGACTTGTTTCCTCCGATCCATGCCGCCAAAAAACAAAGTTTTTCAACGAAGCGCTCGAACCGAAATCAGACCAGACACAGAAAAACTAAGCTCATCTCTAATTTATAATTGATATAGGATCAAAGCTCTATTTAAGGGGAAAAAAGGTGGGAGATAAGAGTTTAACCTGTCAGTTATAGTAACAGAATAACAAAGTAATGACAGCAGAAAAAGACCAAAATGGTCCATCTAGTCTGCCCAGCAAGCTTCCCAAGGTAGTAACTGCCGCTCCATGCAGGTTACCCCCAAGCTTTATTTATTTCCATCCTCTAGCCTTTAGGGATCCACAGTTTTTATCCCATGCCCCTTTGAAATCCTTCATAGTTTTAGTCTTTACCACTTCCTCCGGAAGGACACAAATGAATTTGATTTACCTTCAAAGTGTGCATCTATAGTACAGGTCATAATGTAACTTTCCGACAAAGATAAGCTCAAATGGAAGGTGTTTCAAATGTGTCTTAGGAAAACTATACCATGCTTTTCAGAAAGTAAAGTGGAAGCTGGTGTTTAAAGAGCCACAAGAGGTCTTACCTATTGCCTAACTTTAAGATAAATAATTTTCCCCTCTGAAACCTGAAAAAGTGTTACTGATTTTACTATAAAAGTAGTTTGTCATTGAGAAGCACATTCCCTATATCCCAAAATAGCAGTCATGGGCAACTCCAATCTGAGGCCCCCAAGCGGTCAGCTTTTCAGGACTACTCTAATGAATATGCATGAAGCAGATTTGCACACAGTTGAGATGAGTTGCATGCAAATCCATCTCATGCATATTCTTTAGGAATATGCTGAAAGCCTGACTGGCTAGGTGTCCTCTAGGATCAGAAGTGCTCAGTCCTCCTGAATAGCTTGTATCATACATTATATGCCATGTTCTTTTCTGCCCCCCATCTTGAGGACTGTCCAGTTTACATCAGAAAATTTCAGGACAAAGGCAATTCAAGAGCCATAGTCATTCATGCATTGTGCCAGTCAAACAAACAATGCCATGCAATGCATGTTATTTGGTATCCCACTTATTTGGCTGCCTTACACAGTCGAAAAATTATAAGATCCGAAGTAAACGGAGCAAACTCAATAGTTTTCCTTCCGTTTTATATTACACAAGTAAATGAGAGGAAGATTTCAGTCCTACCTGGCGTTGTTGGGATAGTTATTGGGATATCCCGGTGATAGGATTATGCCTTCCGTTTTCGTCAGGATTACATCAGTGCAGTTGGCCTGTTTTGTTATACCGTCTGAAAAATTGTCAGGCTCTCTCATGTTTATCTCTGAAACAGAATGACTGAGTGTACAGATAGCCAAGGGCAAATATTTTACACCATAAAACCGTATTTGGAATTTTATAGCAACTGCAGTGAAGTACTCAACTTTTTTTTTTTTTTTTTTTTAATTAAAAAGGAAACATTTTTAGGTAGCTGATCTTTCTGTTATAGCCTTAATTGAACACTTACCAATCTATTTCATAGTATTTACATACAGTTAACTTTGGATGTTTACAATTTGTTCTTCTTCCCCACACTAAATTTATAATGCTTATGAAAAATACTTCCTTGACAGCACTAGCAGTTGAAGTGCTCCACATATGTGGAAAACAGATGCAAGACACAGAAACAATACAAGCTTCCCAGACATTACCCTGGCCAAGGTGCCTCAACTGTGCTCTGAAAGAGCAACCTCTAGGAATGAACACACTCATTCAGTTTTCATGCCTGTTTTTACTGACCTCTCTGCTGAGATGGTCAACTTGGGTGCAAATTAGTGCCAAAATCAGTTTATGAAGTCATGTGGATATCTATACACTAGAGATGTGAATCGTGTGATCGATCGTCTTAACGATCGATTTCGGCTGGGAGGGGGAGGGAATCGGATCGTCGCAGTTTGGGTTTTTAAAATATCGTGTAAATCGAAAACCGGCACACTAAAACATCCCTAAAACCCACCCCGGCCCTTTAAAATAAATCCCCCGCCCTCCCGAACCCCCCCCCCCCAAAATGCCTTAAATTACCTGGGGTCCAGAGGAAGGGTCCCGGTGCGATCTTTCACTCTCGGACCTCCGTGCGTTGTAGAAATGGCGCCGGCGCTACCTTTGACCTGTCATATGACAGGGCAAAGATAGCGCCGGCGCCATTTTGTTTTTTTGTCCCCCGACGGCAGGAGCGTAGCAGATCACTCCCGGACCCCCAGGGACTTTTGGCCAGCTTGGGGGGGCCTCCTGACCCCCACAAGACTTGCCAAAAGTCCAGCGGGGGTCCTGAATGATCTCCTGCCGCGAATCGTTTTTCCGTATGGAAAATGGCACCGGCCATACGCCGTAGGAGATTGCGGTAGGAGATCGTTCAGGACCCCCGCTGGACTTTTGGCAAGTCTTGTGGGGGTCAGGAGGCCCCCCAAGCTGGCCAAAAGTCCCTGGGGGTCCGCGAATCGTTTTTCCGTATGGAAAATGGCGCCGGCCATACGCCGTAGGAGATTGCGGTAGGAGATCGTTCAGGACCCCCGCTGGACTTTTGGCAAGTCTTGTGGGGGTCAGGAGGCCCCCCCCAAGCTGGCCAAAAGTCCCTGGGGGTCCGGGAGTGATCTGCTACGCTCCTGCCGTCGGGGGACAAAAAAACAAAATGGCGCCGGCGCTATCTTTGCCCTGTCATATGACAGGTCAAAGGTAGCGCCGGCGCCATTTCTACAACGCACGGAGGTCCGAGAGTGAAAGATCACACCGGGACCCTTCCTCTGGACCCCAGGTAATTTAAGGCATTTTTGGGGGGGGGGTTCGGGAGGGCGGGGGATTTATTTTAAAGGGTCGGGTGGGTTTTAGGGTTGTTTTAGTGTGCCGGTTTTCCCGCCCTCCCCCTTCCCCTCCCCCTCCCCCCAACTTACGATTTTTTGACGATAAATCGGGGAAATTGTTATTGTATCGCGGCTCTAACGATTTTTGACGATTTAAAATATATCGGACGATATTTTAAATCGTCAAAAAACGATTCACATCCCTACTATACACTGGGAAATTAAATTGAAACCGATTGCACATAACCCACTTAGAGAGGGTAATAACTATCAGAGGAATCTTGACAGCTACTTTTTAATGTTACCAAGTAGAATACAAAAAACCCTGGTAAGTAGGCATTTTAAATCTCATGAAGCCATGCTCAAATTTTATACCAATAGTTGGGGGGGAGGGGGGGAGTATGGAAGGAATACTTTTAATAGAAAGAACAAGAAAGCCTAAGCTTTATGTAGCCTCGCTTAAAATCTGTGAGAAATGGCTGTTTTACAGAACATCACAAATAACTAAAATAAAGTGCAGAGTCTTCAAAATTCATATTAGTTTGGGACAAACATTGCATAGGCCAAATTCCTGAATATATGCTGTGTTTATAAAGTGAACCATAGAGTTGGTCTTATATCCCCCATTCTCACTATGTAAGTATTAAGCAGTATTTTATACCAACTGAATTTCATGTTTTATCCATAATTCATGTTCGTAGTCACTCAGCTGTTTTCGTCTATTACCAACTACTGCATAGATTGTAAATATACAAGACTCAGCTCATTCATACCAGACATGAATACATTAAATACAATGCTCTTGCTTCCCATTTACTTCTTAGTTACATACCTGGGGTGTCGATCATCATGTACCCAATAACAAATCCTCGTTTTCCAAACGAGCCAGGTGCCTGGGAATGGAAGTGAATTTTCACCACCGGCCCTGGACTTAGGAACGTCTCAGCAGAAGCTAACATGCCACACTTTCTAGCTAAATGAAAAAAAAAAGACGAGACTGCTGTTTAATCTGCAAGTTATGCTCTTAAGAGCTGAACTGCACCAAGCTAAGCAGTATGTTGTGTTACCTAGAACCATGCTTCCATCGGAGCCCTCTTCATAAATTCCAAGGAAGTCCTGCTCGCAGTTTTCTGATACTCCTATAGAAAGATGTTCCAGTACTAGCTTTGCTGTTCCAGATGGGATCCTAAGCACCCATGTGCAGTTCAGGTTCCCAGCATATCCGGAAGGGTAGCCAGGTGATGCAAAAGAGCCCATGGGTTCTTTCAACTGCACTTCCGACTTGCATTCTGCAAAACGAGAACAGCCCCAGTATACACTGTAAAGCAGAGTCTTTCTAGCTGTTTTTTGGTTGCTTTTTTTTTTAAAAGACCAAATGTTTTTGGAATACATGAGTTTAAGACCACATCAGTCTGAAGAGAATGATATGCTCAAAAAAGCTCATGTGCAGTACTTTTTTGTTGGCTCTTTATAAAGATATAGGAATTGTTTAAAAAAACCTGACAGGACTGTGCTTCAAATCATCTGATCCTCTCTCTATTTGTGGTGGGTTTTTTTGAGCACTGTGGGCATAGTCAGAGCCAAGGTGAGGAAGGATTAAATCATATTTGGAAGCCAATCCAACGCAGCAGCAATGCAACCAAAATAAAATTAGATCGTGTCAGAAAATAGAAGGGAAAAGAGGTTGTGGGGAAAAGAGGCTGTGATAAATAGCTTGATAAAAAATAAATAAATAAATAAGCAAGCATGAGTTTTCATTTTGGAATCCCAGTGTCTGCTTTTCATGGTTTTAGATTTTTAAAGTACCCCTGAACCTGTAAGCACCTTAGGGAGAATAAAAATTGGCCCTTCCCAGTCTTGACCATTTTACTTTTGCATATCCTAACTATTTAAACATAATATCATGGGCCTGACTACTAGAATTTGGGTATGGTATATGCCATCTGTACCCCCTATGATTTATGAATTTTCTCTGATTAGAATTTTTGGTCTCAGTCATTTGACTGAATTGTTTACTTCTAAAACATCAAAATATAAAGATTATAAATTGCCTCAGTTCAAGTTATACCCCTGACTGGATCCTGCTAAGAATAAATTGCTCACAAATATAGATCTTGTAAAATCAAAATTTTCAGAGTAAATAAATTGTCAAAATATTTTTGCTCTCATTTCTGTCTTGACTTTTCCCACAAGTAGAATCTTGAGAAACAAGCGAGACTAGTGCATCCTTTGGTTATGAAATTCAAATCTGCAGGCTGCTGCCGTCTCAAGAATAAATCTTGGAAACAGTGAAATGCAACAATCTTCTTCAAATTGTGCTTCTTACAGATGCTGAAGACATTACTGTACCTTGGACACACTGGGGTTTTTCCATATTTGTAGGTTGAACCTGTTGGTGTGTTGCAGATGCAGGCGAATGATCCTCTGGAAATTGTGTACCTCCTTCTGCATCAGATTGAGAGGGAAAGAAATATAATGTCACAGCACATTAAAGGCATGCAAGTGCTGAACTGCGGCAAGGAGCCACAGCAGAAGATTTCACAGGTGCTGTCAGGTGTAAAATAAATCATGAGCATCTACTTCCTTTGTCCACAAATGTTTCAAGTGGTGAGGCTTTTAGCATTTTAAAACCACAGAGATTAATTTTGTAACATCACACATAAAATAACTTGTGTGTGCATTTGCTAGCTAAGGGCCAGATTTTACAAGCCCTGCGCGCTTAAATCCAGCTGGATTTACATGCACGGGGGGGGGGGGGGGGGTGTACTCGCGCAGAGCCTATTTTGCATAGGCCCAGCGACGCGCGCATTTCCCAGGGCGCCGGTCCAGGGGCGGGACAGAGGCCTCTGGCACAGTGCCCGTGCCGGAGGATCGCGCACCTGCAGCTGGCCGGCAGGCGTACATAAGAAAACAAAGGTGGGGGGATTTAGGTAGGGCTGGGGGGGGGGGGGGGGGCGGGTGCGGAGGGAACGGGGAAAGCCATTGGGGCTCCCCTAGGGCTCGGCGCACGCAAGGTGCACCCCCTTGCGCACGCCGACTCTGAATTTTATAACATGCGCATAAGTCCTCCTAGAAAATTACTCAGCACACAAACCTGCTATTTTGGTGCAGGTAGTTTTGCAGATATACTTTACAATTCACTCTTAAGATCAGAAAGCATATGCCTAAGTCCCTGTCCCACCTAGACTTCATCCATGGAATAGCGCTCCTCTATGCCTGCAATTTTACGTGCATGTTGGTCACACCGTTTTCTAATGGGCCATTTCTATGGGTAAAGCACTATTTTACTCGTATTTTCTCGGAAAATTACCCTCCCAAAGCATAATGAAGCTAGGTCTTCAATTTGCATGCCAGAAGAGATCTGTTTGCATCAGCCGTGATGCTTGCCACCCAAGGTAAGAGATCCCCAAAAGATTCTAATTATATATTAGCCCTGCCACCCCCTCACTGACCTCACAGCAAAGAGGTTTTTAGGTGAAGGGACCTAACAACCACCTCCTGTCAGACCCAGGTGGGGGGAAGCTGTAGTTCAACAACCTTGGGGATTCAGACAGTCGCTCAGTCCAACTGAGTGCTTTACACTGGAGGCAGTGTTTCAACAGCAACATTTACTGAAACTCCACTTCAGTAAAACTTTGATATTAAGTACATTTCTTAAGAGATGAATCCCTGTCTTCAAGCTGTACAGTAACCAGTACCCTCAATCACCTTTAGTTTTAGTCTGACTCAGGGTGCTCTTAGCGAGCAGGCTCTAAAGTTCCTTTGCCCTCTGAGACAACTTTTGTGCCCAACACCCATTGTTTTGCTCTGCTTCCATGCACTTTCAGGCCTGACCTGGTATATAACAAGTTTAGAATGGAACTGCACTCCTCTGGCATGCTTGGAGGGTACTTAGGCCCTCCAGCTGAACAAACCAGGATGTACCTCCTGCTCTATCAGGTTTCAGCAGGGTGATAACTGGTTTCAGGCAAGACTACTGGAAAGCCAAAATCCACAACAGAGCAAGGTAACAGGATTCCGTTCCGGAAGGAACGGATATCCTAAGGGTAAGAGCTAGACAAACATAGGACATGGCAGATAAATACCAGAATAAATTCAGTCTGCCCATCCACATGTCTTGTTCAGCTTTATAGTCCCTTCCTCTCCCTTACAACTCCCCTGCCCTTGTCCCGTGCCCATCAGATACCATCCTTGTCTCCATCTCCTCCACAAGAAGGCAGTTTTGTACGTCCACTGCCCTTTCTGTAAAGGAATAGCATGGAAAAGATATGGAACTCTAGATTTTCACTAATCCCAGATCTTAGGACATACATGCACAAGCAAGGGATGGAGTTTCAATAACTTCTTCTCCCTCTGCTTTTGCTTCAGAAATACAGAAAGCAAGCTAACAAACCCTTTCCTCTGAACTTTTAGCTGCTTTCAGAAAACATCACAGGTCCACCACAGTCTGTGTCCCTCCTGCAGCTCACTGCAGGGGAGAAAAACCCCTGCTACATCTCCTTCTGCTGTCTAAACTCAGACTCCTCATACACTTGGTTGCTACCATAATGTGGGTCTTTAAATTCACCGCAGGAATGATTCACTGTGGCAAACAACACCAAGGGTGCTTTAAGAAAATGGCATTACTTGTTCCTAACCTCCACATGTCCTTAAAAATTTCACCAAGGAATCCTGAGCATCTCTACAAATAAGGACTTTGGATTCAAAGATTTAAAAAAAACAAAACACAACAACAAAAAAACCAAACACTATTCAATGAAAGCTTTTTAACTGTGATAATACATCATAAGGAAAAAAAAAAAAAAAAAAAAAAAAAAAAAAGAGTCAAATCTACACAGTTCATGATCTAAATAATTTTTAAGTGGTATAGCAAATTAGTTAACTATTATAGCATGCAGTTCAAACTGGGGCAACTACGCTGGTCAGTGTATGGTTGTATAGTTTCTGTACATCTTCATCAGGGATCTTTCCTGCAGAGCATGTGTCTACGGTTATGAAGCGTAATATGTGCCTGAGCAACTCTTGAATAGGATTGTTTCATTGTAACACAGTCATAGGAGCCAACTTTTCAAAATAATTGAAAGGGAGGGGGTGCCAAAACCACAAAATGCCCCTCCCTGGACACAGGGAAGTAGTTTGCTCAAAAGTGGGGATGCTCAAGCACCCACAGACCTGACACCGATGATCACAGCTAAATGAAGATAATAATGTTTATAGTAAGAGCATCAAGTATGCATCTTTCC
This sequence comes from Rhinatrema bivittatum, assembly GCF_901001135.1. Classification (NCBI taxonomy): domain Eukaryota; kingdom Metazoa; phylum Chordata; class Amphibia; order Gymnophiona; family Rhinatrematidae; genus Rhinatrema; species Rhinatrema bivittatum. The sequence goes on from NC_042618.1 coordinate 247,532,462, forward strand.
CTCAGATTCTCCAATATTTATTAACTGGAGATGTTTTTCTGATAATTTGGGCTTGCATACATTTAGAAAGTGTGCGGTGGACAGGTGTAAGCATGCAAGAAACAACCGAATGATCATTAGGAGGGTAAAATAGGATGAACACAATGAAAAGTTTAATGAAGAGCTGGTGTGCATCCTGTAATTAAGATTTTATTAGTTATATCAAAGTATTTAAGACTGAAACATCTCTCCAAACACTATGATGGAGTTTCCATCTTCCCAAACTAATGCTTCTAGAATTCAGTAAGCATGGCTCTTTCTGGGATGTGTAGTTTTTGGTGCCTTAATACCAGTGCCATAGTTCAGAGACTCCAGCTATTTTCTCCAATGATTACAGTTTCTGACTAATTTTCTGGGACCCCTGTTATTTCTACTTGACTCATCAGAAACTCACCAGTAGTAGTGAAGGCAGCAGCATCATGCTCCCTCTCCTGAAGGAAACAGTAAACCTGGGAACCCAAAACACATCAAGGACCCACACTTTGGGAATCACTGCCTTTATCAATGCCCATGGCAGTCCAAGGCATAAGCTAGAGCTCTGCAGGGGTTGGATTTAAAGTTTACCAACTCAAAATGGATTCAAAGTGTTAGCAACTCAAAATGTAACTATAGATTAGTACCACCACAATAAGCATTTAAGGTAAAAAAGTTTGATTAACAAGCCTCTCCCCCTTCATGCATATCAAATATTGTGTACCTTTTATTATAGAATGAATCCAGTCCAGATAGACTCTCACTCTGGCATACACACCAGGCTTCTTAGGCCGTGCACAACCAACACCCCAGCTGATGATGCCATAGAGAACAAATGGCTCCTTTTCATTCTGACAAACTAAGGGACCACCAGAATCACCCTAAAACACACAAGCGAGCATCAGTATTTCATTAGAAAGGTTTGTCCACGAAGACCAATCGTGTTTCTACAGCTTTTAGTTTAAACAAGAGCTGAAAAGAGAACTTCACCTGGTCCTTTATTTTCAAAAAGATTTCAGACAATTATTTTATTTTTATTTAAGAGTTTTTATATACCGATAACCGTATGCACATCGTATCAGTTTACATTGAACGTATAATAATGATAAAGTACATTGAACAATTTGGTTACATGGCAAACAGAGAAAAGTGCATAACATTATATGCAGAGCCAGCATAACTGTTGATATAAGCATATATATACTGGGTACTATGTACAAGGTATGGTTAAGAATTTGGTTACAAGAAATGTTTAGAGTGCGGTAAATATTAAATAAACTAGAGAAAAGTACATAACATTATATGCTGAGCGAACATAACTGTGGATGTAGGCATATATATATATTGATACTATGAACATTGGTTAAAAATTTGGTAACAGGCATGCTTAGAGTGCAGTATATATCATTACAAACTAGTGAGTAGGTGGTTGTTGGAATGAAATATATGTAATGGAAATAAGACTTGGTGACAAGGTATGTTCAGAGGGCGTTATATAACATTACAAGTAGAGCGTAGATGGCTGGGGGTAATGGTAGGTATTATGGGTAGGCTAGCTAGTCACCATATGAACTGCTGCATTTCATGAGCTTGCAAAAGCTTTTAAAAGACTTCATTTATGCAGGTGTATGTATTCTAGGCACCTTGCTCAGATAATCCTGGGGTTAAGTAAAGAAAAGCAGGCATTGTATAAAAAAGTACAGTGAAGCTGTACCATCTTCAAATCCAGATCATCCACTCAGCAGGAGCAAAATTTCTGTACATATAGGGGCCAATATTCAAAGAAGCTGGACTCCTAAGTTTAGGCTCTTATTTTAGGAGCTTAAGTTTTCAACTGAAAAAATCATATAAAATGTAGGTCCTAAATGTAGGCCTGCTATTCGTTTGCCTAGATTTAGGTTTCTGAATTAGGTGCTTAGTTCTGAAAATCAGGGCTAAGCCCCTGTCTCCCTCCCCCCCGCCCCTCACTTTCTAGAATTTTAACAGAACAGACTAAATTTAGGGACTCCACCCTAGTAGGTTTTCAAAAGAGCCAATTTAAGAGCCTAACCCCTAACCCCATTTTTGAAAATGTGCCCACAGTAAGGGGTAGATTTTATAATTGTACGCGCGCGCGAACAAAAGTACGCCGGATTTTATAAGATATGCGCATATCTTATAAAATCCGTGGTCGGCGCGCGCAAGGGGGTGCACATTTGTGCAACTTGCGCGCGCTGCCTGTTCCCTTCGAGGCCGCTCTGATTTCGGAGCGGCCTCAAAGGGAACTTTCCTTCCGCCTCCCCCCTCCTTCCCTTAGCTAACCCACCCTCCCCCCAGCCCCATCTAACCCCCCACCTCTGTCGCAGAAGTTACGCCTGCTCGAAGCAGGCGTAACTTTGCGCCTGCCGGGCCGGCTGCTGTGCGTCGTCTTCCGGTCCTGGGGCTGGTCCAGAGGCCGCGGCCATGCCCCCGGGCTGAAACCACGCCCCCGGATGACACGCCAACCGCGTCATGCCCCCTGACACGCCCACCCCAAGAAAGCCCTGGGACTTACATGCATCCCGGGGCTTTGCGCGCACCGGAAGCCAATGCAATATAGGCTCGGCGCACGCAGGGGATTTTAAAAGGGTTACGCGCATACCTTATGTGCGTAACCCTTTTAAAATCCGGCCCTTAATTGGCAAGATAGTTTACTTTTTTTTTTTCCTAAAAAGTCTCTGCTAACAATTTGTTACACTAAGGGTTAGATTTTTAAACATACGCGTGATTTTATAATATGTGCGCCAGCGTGCACATGTTATAAAAATCCAGGGCAGCGCACGCAAGAGGGGTTGAATAATGCAATTTTCACGCGGCAACACATCACGACCTTCCCCAGTTCCCTCTCCCCCTGCCCATACTCCCTCCCTTTTCCCCTGTCCGCCCCAACCCCTTAAAAGGCCCTACCTTTTTTTTTTCCTTTGTTTTAGAATTTACGCCATCTCCTGAACGGACATAAATTGCACGCGCTGTCAGGCTGCCGGCATACGATCCCTCAGAACAGCAGCAAATGGCCACTGTACCGGCCACCTCCAGCTCCGCCCCACCCCCTGGACCACCCCTTTTCTTTGGCCCAGCTCTTGTGTACGTAACGAGGGTTATGTGTGCGACCGGGCCCTAAAACGTGTGCGGTGCGCACAAGGCCCGGCCACACGTTACCCCCGTATTTTACATGCACGGGCAATTTAAAGTTCACCCCAAATAGTTTGATTTATACTAGATTTGAAAAGCATAAACGTGATTTAAGCTCTTGCAACTTGAGCACTATGAGAATCTTATAAACTAAGGATAGATTTACCTGTTATCAGATACTGTGCCTGTGGTCAGAGCCGTAGTGTGCCTATGGCCAATATGGCAACGGCCATAGTTGGCTCTACCACAGAGGCACCATAGTGCTGCTGCCATAAGGGGCCTCAGTAGGTGAAAAAGCAGCACGGCCCACCAGCCATGGTGATGATTCTGACGGAGCAGCGCTGCTATTCGACTCATAGGCATTGGAAACGGGGTGCAGCTACAAAACAGGGAAGCAGCCTCATTAGTGGCAGTGAGACGACGCACGATTTCCTTAATGCTGCTCACTCCTGCAGGGTACTACCGCGATCCCTCTTTCCTCTCCCTGCTCCTGAAGAATGGAAGGATTGCGGCTTTTCAACGCAGGCTGCTTCCTCCACCTGATGACATCATTCAGGCACTGGCAGCTGGGAGGGAGGAAGCAGCCCGTGCTGCAATCCTTCCATTCTTCAGGAGCAGGGGGATAAATGAGGGGATCGCGTTAGTACCCTGCAGGAGTGAACAGCATTAAGGAAATCATGCACCTGCCACTTGCAGTGAGTGAGGAGTGGGAGGGGAACAAGAGTGCTGGGGAATGGAGTGTCTTGGAAAGAGAAGGAACCAAGAGTGCTGGGGAGCGGGGGAGCAAGACAGTGAGGGAGAGAGAAAGTGTGAGTGTGTATGTGGGAAATTAACCACACTTCATCTCATCCTGCTAATCCATGACAAATTTCAGAGTTTCTGGAAATCAAAAGTTCCCAGATATGGATAACTGGCAATTTTTTAAAATTCAAATTACCGTAGTTCTAAATTATTGGGTGTTATTCATTGTATTTTCTGAAATATTTTATTGATGTTTGGAAAATATTTATGTGAGTTAATTATTGAATGCTATTCTATTCATTAGTTTTGAATTATTCTTTTTATCAGTATGGTTTAACTAATTTTGTTTTATGTTTTTGTTTTTCCATTGCTGCAGTTCATATATAAAATTGGGCTTGTTGTGGTTTCCAGTTAAATTTTTGCCTGTACATTTCTATTTATACTGTATGGTCTCTTTATTCTGTATTTGAGGGTCTATCTGTGTTTTGGATGTGTGACTCAGTAAGGTATTCCAATAGGGGCGGATTTTAAAAGCCCTGCTCGCGTAAATCCGCCTGGATTTACACAAGCAGGGCCTTGCGCGCTGGCAAGCCTATTTTCCATAGGCCTGCCGGCGCGCGCAGAGGCCCAGGACTCGCGTAAGTCCCGGGGTTTTTTGTCGGGGGCATGTCGGGGGGGGGGGGGTGATCGACGTGGCGTTTTGGGGGCGGGACGTGGCATTTCGGGGGCGGGTCCAGGGGCGTGGTTTCGGCCCGGGGCGGTCCGGTGGCATGGCCGCGTCCTCCGGAACCGCCCCGGGTCGCATATCGGCGCGCCAGTGGCCCGCTGGCGCGCGTGGATTTACTTCTCCCTCTGGGAGGCGTAAATCTGTGGACAAAGGTAGGGGGGTTTAGATAGGGCCGGGGGGGTGGGTTAGGTAGAGGAAGGGAGGGGAAGGTGAGGGGAGGGCGAAAGAGAGTTCCCTCCGAGGCCGCTCCGATTTCGGAGCGGCCTCGGAGGGAACGGAGGCAGGCTGCGCGGCTCGGCACGCACCGGCTGCCCAAAATCGGCAGCCTTGCGCGTGCCGATCCAGGATTTTATAGGCTACGCGTGTATCTTATAAAATCCAGCGTACTTTTGTTTGCGCCTGGTGCGCCAACAAAAGTACGCGAACGCGCATTTTTTAAAAATCTACCCCATAGCATGTAGTTTGTATGTAGTGCTTGGCTTGTTCTGTTTTCCTAATGGGGGTGTATTGGTGTTTTAAGCCTTGTGTAATATTTGCAATGTTAACTTTCATAGGTTGAGTTGTTGCTGTTTGAGTGCTGGCAGTTAGTGTTTTGATACAGAAAGTTAATTGCATTGTAATTCTGGGGGTTTTTTTTGTGGCTCTCTGAGGGTCATGCCGATGCCCAAGATGCATTACAGTAGGCCTAATATCATATGCGGTTTAAGTCTCTCTCACTTTTTTGCAGGGTTTTCTGGTTGGCACCACAGCAGTGCATGAAAATATAATATACATATTGTAAGTGATATTTTTACCTCAGAAGACTATGCTTTGAATGTCCTTTCATGTAAAATTTGTAATAAATGCATAATTTTTAAATTGTGTACAAGGAGGGTGTGATAAGGTGGGGATACAAGGCTGTAAGATTTTCTAGGGCACCTAATACCCTTGCATGGGCATTACTGTACAAACATTTAACAAACGTTTCCCAATTCATGGTGGTGTGTGTTGTATAATGGGCGAGGGAGCGGTTCTCCTCTTGGCTAGGGGTGTGCATTCGGATTGACCGCATTAGTAAAACGCAACTCATATTTTTTTTTTTACTTAAAAAATTGATTCGACATAAACGATCGGATTTCCCACATATCGAACATAGATATGTTCGATATGTGGGAAATCGTGATTGTTGAGCCAAAATAAAAATATAAACCCCCTCACCCTCCTTAATCCCCCCCCCGACTTACCACAACTCCCTGGTGATGGAGCGAGTAGTGAGGACGCCATTTCTGCAATCCTTGGCGAGAAGCATGTGACGTCGGCGGCACGTCGAGTGACGCCGGCGTCACATGATTCCCGGCTCGTTCGCGCCGGACGGCTCGTTCGGCCCAAAAAGAACTTTTGGCCAGCTTGGGGGGGTCAGGAGGCCCCCCCAAGCTGGCCAAAAGTTCTTTTGGGCCGAACGAGCCGTCCGGCGCGAACTTGCCGGGAATCACGTGACGCCGCATCACTCGACGTGCCACCGACGTCACATGCTTCTCGCCAAGGATTGCAGAAATGACGTCCTCACTCCTCGCTCGATCACCAGGGAGTTGTGGTAAGTCGGGGGGGGGGGATTAAGGAGGGTGAGGGGGTTTAAATTTTTTTTTTGCACATATGTACATATACCCAACTCATTGGATTTTTTTTATGTCCATATTGGCCGCAAGTGGGACCCCCTTTCGGACATAAAAAATAAGAACATAAAATTTTGCTCTGCACATCCCTACTCTTGGCTATAGGTGCCACATTGCCTGGTTATGGCTCTGCCTGTGGTTTACCTATTTAGTGAATAGTAATATCCCATTTGTACTAAAAACCCATACACAAGAAGCTTGGTCATTGCTGCCATTCGCACAAATAACTGCATGAAATTAACAGCCTGATCTGTAAGATCTAGCTCAGCATGTGTCAAACCACTGGTGAGGGTCTGTGGACCCTCACCAGCTCCTGGCAGCAATTTCTGCCAATTCATGTAGCAACAATGATTGCAGAAAGAAAAGGAGGAAGCCGAGACCTGCCCCTGCACACTCCACTGCACCTTATACCACAACTGGCAGAGACTTTTCTTAACAGTCCCATCCTGTGGATTTTTCTTTAGAAACAATTTTCTTAAACTGGCTAGTTTCCTTCTGAAAGTGACGAGGACCAGCTGCAGGGCTGAAGGAGTACATCCTCTCTCTCTGCTCTTCAATTTTCTGGGAAGACACCCCCCTCCCCGCCATCAGTGCTGCAACCGGCCCAAATAATTTAAGGTAGCTAGCTGGACCCTGGCATACAAATGGTTAAGAATCACTGATCTTGCCAATTTCAAATACCTCCATCTTCTATAGGGATGTGCTGTTTGAAAACAAAATAGGACAAACATTTTCTATTTTTTGTAAACAAAAGTTAATGAAGTCATTTTTTTTTTGTTTTGTTTCACTGCCAAAAAAAAAAAAAAACAGCCACCATTCTATAAATAGTCTCTCTGACTTCTCCCAGCCATTGCAGACCTCCCTTTTACCAAACTTAAGGCTCTCCTCCCCAGGGTAGGAGGAATCACCAATTCCCCCTGCCCTAGTGGTACCATTTCTCATATGGACACCGTATACAAAAAAGGCCAATGCAATTATGAGAAATAGCACTAGGGGGGTAGGAGCGACTTGGGGATTGCTCTAGCTACTGGGGAGGGGAGAGTAGAGGAGGACCCAGCTTAGGGAGTCTGGGGGGGGGGGGGCATAGGAGGTGGGATAAAGCTCAATGCTATTTAAAAAGTTATCCTTCGATAAGGGCCAGCAGGAAAGGGTGAAGAGCAAAAGAGCTTCCATAAGTGGGCGCCGCGAACAAAGGCGGAGCTTAATAAAAGCGACGATGAAGAACAGCGAACTTTACAACGGCGATGAGATTAAAGGCCCGTGCTAATAAAGACAGTGATGAATATGGGCGCCTCTAATGGTGAATTATTACACATCAAAAGTTTTTTTTTTCCCCATTGTTGTTGAAGCGATTATGAAGCATGGTGAACCTGTTGTAGTTAAAAAAATTTAAGCTTTAAGCAAAAGCTTCAAAATTATTTTATTTAAGCAAACCAGAAAACCCTAAAATGAGTTTGTTATTAATATGATCGCAGAAAAAAATATTGCCCAGAAAAGTCATTAATATGAGCGCATTTAACTTAAATATTGCATATGAAACATTTAAAAAATGATTTCAATATAGTTTTAAAACTTTTAAACCAAACTTGGAATACTATCATTTACCGAATTTTTGTATTGGGCTAGACCTGAAGCTATAGGTTATGAGCTATTCCCTGGAGAAATTCAAGTGAGGCATGATTTTCATAATTCTGGACGATTTCTTGGATTCGGGTAGCAGTTTCTTTGTACACATTTTTGTTTCTTTGTGGTGGTTGTCCCACTACTAATTGTTCCAGTTTAAGTTCATTTATGCTCTGCACTTTCTTTAGTCCATCTATTAATCGCCAAACAGTTGGATGATGTGATCCTAGAAGTTGAGCAAATCCTCCACTGCGTTGTTTGTTTTTGGTAGGCATCCAAGGGCTTGCTCATATACGTTCCATAGTTTTAGCGGAATTAGTGGCTCACTTCTACCACCACGATGTGATGGTTAGCCTAGCCACGTGTCTTCAAAGTAATTAACCAATTCTTGAAGCTCTGCTGTGTTGTTCGTGAAGAAATTAGTATTAATCAAGTCATCGAAGACAGATGTCGTCGTTTACTGGTACAAATGCGAGTGCCGCTAGTTGTCGTGTGGAAAGAGCATAGTCCAGGTCTGAAACGTAATGTGTAAGAACATCTGGAACCTGTTGAATATGATGCCATATGCACTGGCTGAAGTGAAAGAAGCACCCTCGTTGTACTGCATTTGGAAACGTGACGTGGAATGCCAGTAAAAGAGTGCTCAAAGTCCATCATTATTACCTGTGGATTCAGGCTGGGATAAAGATTCTTCAGCTTGGACAGAACTTGGACATAACTGCTCCTACTTCGGTCAGTCATAAGAATGTAGTCCAATGGAATGATGGTGTCATACTTAATTGCATGTATGGTATAGATTTGTTGAAACAATGGTGGAGCTGTTTTGAAGGTTCTGTCACCAAACCAGTTTTCAGGTTCGCTCAATGTTCTTGACTGTCAAGAAAATTTGAAACTGATCCTGGCCAGGTCCAATGTCATGAATAAGGAATTATCCATGTGGTGGAATACTTAGCTCACTAACGCAAGTAGGATTTGGCAAAGGTGTCTGAGCATTATGTCTGACATCTCGCAGTCTGCTTGAGGTGTCAAACAGGTGGAAGTCATCCAATAACAGCTGCCTCAAGGCCACTAGAAGCATTTGCAATGATCTGATGAGTTGCCTCAGTAGATGTTACAGCATGTTCCTTGATGCTGGATAGCACTTTCCTGCATTCAGTCTTCATGGGATCCAGAATGTGGTTGTGTTGTGAAGGCTTTCACCAGAATACCATCTTTGGTATGACATTGAGATGTGTATTTCCCCGTTCGATATTCAGTGCACTTCCAGAAGCATTTCTCATTAAGTTTCTTCTCTTTATGAAATTCATAACCGTTCACAACAAGCAAGTCAGCTCCTTTGTTGCTCTTAACAAATGCTAGTGCCATAATGATAAAGTTTAGACCTATTGCAGAGGTGCAAGTACAATCCTGTGAACAATAAAATTCTGCCACAACGGCGGTGTATATATAATGTAAAGTGTGGCTCAATAGTATTTCTTTGATAATTTGTTTCATGTTATTCATAGTATTTCTTTGATAATTTAACACATGAGAAGCTACACTTCAACAATAAAAAGCTTTTGATGTGCAATAATTCACCGCTATTCACCATTAGGGGCGCCCATATTAATCACCGCCTTTAATCTCATCGCAGTTATGAGGTTTGCCATTCTTCATTGTCGCTTTTATTAAGCCGAGCCCTTGTTCACGGTGCTCTTTTATTGAAGCCCTTTTGATCTTCACCCGCCCTTATTGAAGTAAACCATTTAAAAATGGTGGCCAGAGTTTGCTTTTAGTGTGCACTACTGTAAAATAGCAGTCATTAAAACCAACAAAATTTTAGAACGAAAAAAAAAAAAAATACCCACCACCACGAAACAAATAATGCAAAATGAAAAAAGTTCTCCTGTACATACCTAGTCTCCTAAAACTTATTTGTGCTATAACTAACCTGGCAGGAATCTTTGCCTCCAGAAGAAGGAAATCCAGCACAGATCATCCCCTCTGTGATCCCACCTAGACGGTTGGCATAATAGGAAGTTTCACAGATCTCGTTGTCCATGATAGGGACCTGTAGCTGCTGTAAACGGCTAGACAGCATTCCATCTGGCAGGAAAGGTAATACAAGGGCAGAAAGAAAAAAGTGAAGTATGTGATGAATTGTCTTGGGCATATCCATGGATAGATTGCAATTCTCCCTCCCATTATACTAGAAATACAATTGTATGTTTTGTATTTTTAAGTCACTTGTTATATTCCTTACTAAAACTATGATCAATAAACTGCAGAAACTACAGACAGTAAGAATTACTACATGACAATCTTTACTAAATAAAGAGTATGTTTTCATTAGGTGAAAGTTTTCTAAAGAAGAATTCTCAATTGTGTAATTCCATTAGAGAAGTAGCTAGTTTATGTCCTTAATTTAATAGGTCTCTATAATTTGGGCTAGGGATAGTAATTAGGGGCATAAAATTTCTGATGGCAATTTGTCGATTCTGCATGTAATCATAACCCTAAAGGTTCTCTCTCAAAACTTTGAAAACCCAACAGCACAGAAGGAAACTGCCAGGCCATAGAAAGATCACCTGAAGTTTTTATTCTTGAATTTGTTTGCTATGTCACAATTCTGGAAGGACACCTGGTTATTAGCTGAGGAAACATTTTACATATGACTCGATACATGGGGGTCTATTTATCAAAGCACTAAATTTAAAAGCACACATTAAAGCAGTATTATAGGTAAAATCTGCTAGACCACACTAATTGTTTGTGTTAACACAAAAATTCACTTATACCTCAAGGGAAGGTGCATTTGATTTACCTGCAGTAAGAACTAATTTGCATAGGTTTTCCCCATTTCACCTCATTAAAATTTCACAATGTCTAAATGAGCATTAACCTATATTAAAAATAGCCTCCAAAGTGAATTCTTCATCAAATGCATATAGCAAAATATGACTGAACACCTTATAAATAGGAATGTGTTGCCCATATTTTGTAGACATCTGTGCAGTGGCCAGGATCAGGAACACAATGGCAATATTGACCTGTATGATGACTAGCTTGGGAGAAAATATTTCATATAAAGAATTTCTTTCATGATATTACATTTAGTATCAAATATATGAGGGGGGGGGGGAAGGAGGGTTTAAGACAGATTTTAAATGCCAGCTTTCTAACTTTAATATGTGCACTTATCTCAATCCACAGAGCAGGTTGCTGGCAGGCTGCACTCTGGTAGCGCACCGCACAAGCACACTCTGTTTCCCGTTTTAAAGGACTGACCATACACAGCCATTTAATGTGCATCGACAGTACGGTTCCTGAAGCTCCCTGAAGAAGGAGTATTACACTCCGAAACACTGCCATGTCGGAGGACGGTCTTCAGGACTGTGTATGCAATTAAATACACAAGTGGATTGAGATAAGTGCACACATTAGTTTTGTTTTTTCATACAGTGCCTGCTCTTGTGATATAGCTCCAGAGAGAGAATATCCTAAGGTCTATGCAACCTATGATTAGATAAGCCCAGTGCTACACGGGCTTCATCACATAAGCCATAAAGCACTTTGTGGCTCCATATGATGGTTGCTAGATACCATTTTTAAGAAGAGTTCTCTATATATAGCTGAATTATTTTTTGTAGCTTTCTAACTTTAAATTTATAAAAATATAAACAGATGCTAAAGTTAGAAAGCTACAAAAAAAAAAAAAAAAAAAGGAACACCACCAAAAAAATCTTACGTAATGCAGTCAAATAGCCACACTACATTGCTAATATCATCTGATACACTACATACCATTCATATTCCAGGCTGCTACATGTCAATTCCACATTAAAAGCATTCATTTTCCTGCAAATTACCTTCTTGTGTTTTTCCCCATCCAGTCACTATACATACAGATGAGGATAGTAAAGGCTTTTTGCGGTCAGGTAAACAGATGGGCCTCACTACATCATTATAAACTAATTCCATGTCCAGCTGGATCAGAGCAAGATCAGAATCATAAGTCCTGTAGTCATAATTATCATGCAGCACAATTCTTCTTACCCTCCTCACCTGTAGGAATAATAATTTCTTTGAATACTGCAGATGATGTAACAAAAAAAAAAAAAAGGCAAACAGAGTTTGTATTTAACAAAAATTATTTTCATAACACAACCAAGGAAAATAAGGTAGACAATCAAGGAAGAAGAGTCCAGTGGGTATTTATACAATCCATTCTATGAATGGTAACATCCGATTTTATTACCAAACCATTTACAAAAAGCCTAGTTGTTGCTCCCACTCTGCTGCTTTACCAATATTTAAATTATTCAGTTTCCTTCTTCCCAGGCCATTAGACTAAAAACCACTGCATATGATCGCCAACACTTATATTTAAAAACTGCCAACTCAACAGCAATTTAAGTCAGCACTTTCAGTTAAATGGGAATTTGTTAAAAACTACTACATATAGCTATAGATCTCACCTTAAAATCTCCTATAATTTCAGTCTGAGGAGAGGCATCCACAGCACTCGCATGCCCTACCCTTCCAGGTTTTTTGGGACTTTCTGATCAATTGCTCCCCACAAGTAGTGATGGACATGAATCTCTCATTTAAGACTTCACACACTGTAGTATCGACAATCTAAGATGGTCAGGACTACACTTGGGGGGGGGGGTGAGAAATCAGGGGATGTCACATTCTGAGAAACAAGTAAAGATAAAACAAGATGGAGCAACAAAATAAAAAGTACTAGTTAAAAGAAGACTACTATTTATCAGAGTTTTACTTGTTAATCCAAAATTGTTACATTTACAAAATCTTTTTCTATATTTGTAGTTAAAATCCCATTTGAAAGACCAGTTCCTTGGCACTGCTGGTGCCAAATTTCTTATGCAGGATTTCCCAAAAGCATGTTCTGTAGTCAATGTTTACAGATCCAAAACATCAGAAAAGGTATGCGACAATCCTGGCTTCTGCGCAGTCCTCCTGCCTGCAGTCTGAACTGCACGGGTTTGCCTCAAAGGCACATGAGGCAGCCTGTCATGCCTAAAAGCCTTCCTCTCCCCAATACACAGCCTTCTGCCTCATCGAGTCATTCTGGCTCCTTGCACTTGATCCTGCTTTGTCTTTCTTCCTGTCCTTTTCCCTAGATCCTGTGGGTCCTTCTACTGGCCCTCCTGCCTGTTTTCTGTCCTTGTTTGTCTGTGCCCTGGCCTTGGTTTCTTGCTTGTCCTTCCCTTATTAGCCTTGCTCCTGTCTTTGGCCCTCTGGTCCCTCCTTGCCCTGCACCCTGTTCCAATTTTGCCCTGCCCTTGCTCTGTGCTTACTCTCCCTGTTGTCTCCTTGTCTATCCCGGTTCCTGACTGCCCTTCTATTCCATCACCTTGGACTGACCTCTCATTCCTGACGGACCTTACCCTTTGATGCTGCTTCACTTGCTGCCTCCCCTGACCTTCGCCTACCTCATCTCTGCCTAAACCCCTGGCTCCAAGTGCTTCACCATTGAAGTCCTACCGGCCAACAGAATCTGCAGGCTCAACCTAAGGAGGAGGCCAGGCCAGTCAGGGAGAAGAGCTCACACTGCTCAGCTCTAGTACCCTGTACTGCTCCCGCCAGGGGGATTCATTTTTAATTTGTTTGAGCCAATAAACATGGTATAACAACTCAGTCCGATACATAGCAGATTATAATATAACAATAGTGCAGGAAAAATATCCCCAGAGCAAGAGAATCCTTCGGTTCAAACAACTTTTTACAAAAAAGAAAACTGAATCTCCCCACAAACACTCACACCCAATTCATCCACTCATTACAATGCCTAAGATTGGAAAGCGACACTAGGTCCAACAAGAACATAAGCAGAGAGAAGGCTCGCATCACACTTCCATAAGACTTTCCTCCATAGCTCAAAATAGCTGTAGACTAGAAAGGCCCTCCACCTAAGGGTAGGTCTTTCATCCATAATAGCTCAATCTGCACAGTGGATTGCATCAGCACTAATCACTGAGTAAAGCTAGGGACTTCATCAGTTTTCCAACACGATAATAGAGTTTTCTTGGCAAGCAACAATGCTACCACCACAAACCACATTCTTCCCTGTGGGAGCCTAGAGTTCCTATCAATAACTTCACAGACCAGAAGACTCCCACTTCCCGAAACCTCATCCAGAAAGTCAGATACCTTGCCCCAAAACCTCTGGAGCTTTACACACCCAAGTGAACATATGACAGAGTCCCAGTGTGAATCTCACATTTGAGACAAATTGGATTCCCAAATTCCCATTTTAACCCCCAAAGCCCTAGTGATATCAACTCTGTGGAGCAGTGAGTTGAATTGGCTGGATATCTGCAGCCAGAAGAAAAAAAAACCAAAAAACTTGTGTGCTAATATAAAGGCAGAACTCAAAGCGCTCGAATCGTTAGGTTCCCCCAGATCGTTGCTCCACTTTACCTCTAGGTGGCCCATGTGACAAGCAGGCAAAAGTTCTTTTAAGTGAGAAACCCACATTGAAATTTTATTAAATTTAGTTTTTTTCAATATGGGGCCTATCTTCTTCGTCCATATAAATGAACTTTGACAGCGCTCCAGCGCAGACACTGGCATTATAATGACGAGCCTGCAAATATGTCAAAAAATGACTGTGTGGTAGCTCCCAATCCTCCCATAATTGCAGAAAGAGTAACCAACAGGAGGCATCCTGATCCATTAAAGATGCCAAGTTTCTCATCCCCTTGCTGGCCCAGATACAGAACACAGCATTCTGGTTCCCCGGTAAGAACTCTGGGCTCCCCTCCAAAGTGAGAAAAGGTGGCACAGAAGCCTCCCGACCCAGGAGACTGCGCTACCACCTCCATGCCTTCTGGGCCCACTGTCAACCAGAAAGCAACCACCCCCAATGATTTAAGGGCATTTTGTTGCGGGTGAACCAAACTAATAGGCGAGTAAAGGTAGGTCCAATCATCTAGCAACCCCTCCACAGTGAAATTCCACTTACCCAATTCCAACTCCTGTAGGAGACAGAAGAGACAAGCCGCGTTATAAACTCAAATCCATTAACCTAACTCCCTTTTTTGTATCCAGTCACAGTAGATTATAGTGGATCTGCACCCTTCCTTTGTTCCAGACAAATGAGCTCACTAGTGAAAAAAATTTGCGAGCCCTATTATCAATCCATAAAGGCAGCATTTGTAAGGGGCACAATACACCTTGGGGAGAATGACCATATTAACCAGGGAACTCCTCACCAACAGAAGATAGTAGCAAGGATCTCCATTGCAGTAGAAGGGATTTGACTGTGTTGAAAGCCCCATCAATACTGAGATGACACAAACCCTCCATGGTACGGGCTAAATAGATCCCCAGATACTGAAACTGGTCTCTTGCCCACCCAGCTGTCCATTAAGGCAGCGTGCAAAGGAAGAGCCTCAGGTTTATCATATTTAGTCCATAACCCAGAAAAGCTCCCGGAGGCAGTGATTGTGTCAATCTCCGAAAGGCAACGCTGCAGGTTACCAATGAAAAGTAGTAAATCTGCTGCAAACATACTAAGCTTGATTTCCTTATGTTTGATCCGGATCCCCTGGAAAGAATGCAGGCTGCGAAGTTTAATTGACAGCAGTTCTATGCCTAACACATAAAATAGGGGCGATAAGGGGCAACCCTGTCTGGGTCCCCATCCTAGCTCGAACACGGCGGACAAAGATCAATTAACCAATATTTGCACGAGCAGTAGATGATATAAAAGGAACACAACTTAGAAAAGGAGGACCGACATTAAAGCGGTCCAGCACCCACTGCAAATAGGGGCCATTCAACACAGAGGAGGAGGGAGCTCCCTGGCGAAAAATATAGGGACTCAAGTGCTCAGTCTTCAACCCCCAGGTCCAGAAGAAAAAACAGGACATGAACTGCTGGAACCACAGAATAGAAATCAACCCAACTTTACAACCTGGCAGCAACTCAGGGAAGCCAAACTGACAATCCAGAACATTCCTAAAACATCGGCAAATCCGGCATCCATAGAAACAGACTGGCAATCAGCCAAGCTGGGCTATAAACTCCTTGGCCTCAGCACTTTGAGTCGAGCAAGGAACTGTAAAGAGAAGCGTATGCCTTTATGAAACAGCTGGGTGCAGCATGGCGAAAATTCTTTGTGGGCCGCCAGGACTCTTGCCAAAAAATCTGGAAACAGAAGCAGCTTATATGAGAGAGCTTTACTTTTGCAATAGGCAGACAGTAGCTTTTTCTTATCAGTAAAGTTCAGAAATTTAGCAATCATCTGCAGAGGCTGATCCTGGTGTGGGCCTCCAGTTCCCAGCCTGCAGGCTTTTTCTACTAAACTCAGCAGAGCTTCCATGCTGAGATGAAGTGCCTCTGGGCACCATTTCTCGCAAAAAAGTGATCAGGTCTCCCATTGTACGGACCCAGAATCCGTAGATTGTTACGCTAGCTTCTGTTTTCAAGCTCATCTAATTTGAGCTCCAGCACTTTTCTTCTCACACAGCTCTACAGCAGTTTCCAGGGCGAGTATGCGGTCATCATGCTGAGAGAGCTTACCCTGCATGTTGCCAATAGTAGCATTAAATGTGTCCACTTTGTCCCATAGTTAGTCTACCGACGACTGTATCTTCTGCAGCTGGTCTGAAAAGCGGCAGACAACGCGGGTTAGGTCCTGCAGTTCTGTGTCAGGTAGGCCTCTGGAAGTTGGGCCTGCCTCTGGCGCCATTTTGTCTTCTCCACTGCACACTTTCTCTGTTCCCTGTTTCTTTGCAGCGCAGATATCAGGGTGCACAAAGTTGACTTCTGGGACGCCGCCGACACCCACCAACGAGATCTGGGAGGCTGACACCGAATCGGGCTCAGGAACGGTAAAAATAGTTTAAAAATGCCACTGGTTTCAAGGGAGTGGGAGGAAAGAGTGGCTGCATCACCACGCCCCCTGCCAGGAGATTACTTTTAACTGGACTGCACAGCCATGACAGCACAGTACATATATCACAGGTTTAATTTTGCAGTTTTTAATAAATGATTTGCTCTTGCCTACCTGTTCGGTTGATTCATTCAAGGTTCTGTCATGGTCACCTACAATGACAGTCCAGTAGGAGGGATCTTTTCCTCTGCCAAAAGAAAAATGTGCAACTATACTGTACAAATTCAGTTCTATCCGTAACGGTCTTAAATTTGTAACTGTCTTAAACTAGCCCTTGTAAAGAAAAAAAAAAAAAGTTGTAGCATGTGATCCATTATTTGTTGGTGTCATCTGCATAGGAATCTAGGATTCGCCAACCTGTCACAGTATATACATAAAGAACTGTGCTTCAGTATAGGAATTTCAGTAACCTATTAGGGATTTGCAACAAGAGTCAATTTCCTTCTCAGGTCATGCATTGGGGAGGGGGGGGGGGAAATCAGGGGATCTTACCAAAAATATAGACTAATCACCAAAGAATCTGAAACTTTGGATTTTCTGTTTCAGTAAATAGTGCACACTATTTACCAGCACATTCGACACTCCTTACTGCCTTCCCGCAGCTCTCCCACTGTTTGACGTTTTCCAAAATAGAAAGAGGCAGGAGCAAGCCCTAGTCACTCTTACCCTGCTGGCTGCAATTTAAAATTGACACCAGCTGCTGGCAACAAGTTGTTTTAGGGCCATATCTATGATGTCCATGCATAAGGCATGGGCATAGATTTAAACCAAGTACATGTAAGTGTACTTCATGCATTGTCATGATAGCCTGAAAACCTAACTGTGGGGTCACCAGGATAGATTTGGGAAACCCTGCAGGCCAAGGTCCTCTTTCTTTGATAGTGCCAAGGTTTACTGTATTTTCAGCATACAACCCACCCAGCCCCCCCAAAATAATGAATAATCTAAGAAATGTCAGTTTTATCTGAAGCAAAAGAGAATCTAAAACATTCAGGAAAATTGCTACAAAGCTTTTACCTGCACGAGTCATTTTTTCTTATGGTATGCAATTTTGTTAATTCTGACCTTAAGCAAACTTACTTACATTCCCATACAGTGAGCTGCAGTCATTATCCATGACTTGTCGATGATTGCACCACCACACTGATGGTCACCCAGAAACTGAAGACCAACTTGCCATGGCCAACAATGGGGTCGAGCTTCCTCCCCACCGACAATGCGTCCTGAAAGCCACTGAGTACTGAATGGGGGAGCCCCACAAAGATCTAGGGTACAAATGGCAAAACGTCAAGAGTTTGCAGACATGTGGTTTTAAAACTATTATATACCTGTTCAAATATGTACTGTACAAAGTTAAAATTTACAGTTTCTACTTGAAAGTTTTCATTCAAAATCCTCTGATTAGTAAAAACCTTTTAATCAGATAATTAAACCTATTATGTTGTAAAACCATTAGATGTCCAATTTAGCTCTGTTCCAATACAGCTTTGCCTGGTGAATTTTAAATGCAAGTCACAAGGTCTCAGCTACTAATAAAAAAAACAAAACAAAACACAAAAACCCACCCAAACATTTAAGCAGAAAGATTTTGGGAAGAAGGTTCTCCTAGTCTTTATTTTAATTAATCTTCATTTACAGTTATAAGAATTTTCAAGTCAAGTATGTGTTATCCACTAAGATTTTTCGGATTAGCAGACACTTTTTAAATAAAACAAATAGTGACAAAAATACTTATGAAGTTTGAAATCTTGACACCACAAAAGAATGTATGGACAGTACAGTACAGTGCAATGAGTTTGTTTTAGCAGCTTACCTAAAGGAATCTTCTTAGGAACAGGCATCTGGATGGTGAGAAGAGGAACACCAGCAGCTTTTTCTTCAATGTTATCTGCACAGAAAGGTTTTATATTCACAACAGTAACCCCTTAAATGGCATACAGTAAATAGCACTAGAGATCAATCACCACAAATAATCCCAGTTATGTTTTAAAATAGTTTACAGGAAGTGCTTAATACTGGAGAATGTACAAAACCCACATTTTATGTACGGTTTTACCAATCTATTTTTCAAAAATTTTTTTCCCGTTTTCACCACAACTCTATTGAAACTATCGAAGTTTATCCTGCAATTTAGATAGGGCCCTACCCATTAAAGTACTACATTTATTGCATAATTTTAATCTCTCTAACATGCATAAGAAAAATAAACTCTGTAGGATGCTATCCACCATTAGCTACAAATCAGCACATTCATGTTTTCTCCAACAGGTTTCTCATATACTATGAAGAACACCATTTGCTACCGTTTTCCCAGAGCAGATTTTGATGGACTAAAGTTTGCAAAGTACTGATGCAGCTCTTGTTGTGTTACAAGATGACCTTTTGCAATATCTAGATATGGGGGAGGCGAGCATGTGCATCTTGTCCTATTGCATATGAACACTGCATTTGACTAAGACACCCACAGAATCATCCGTAGGAGCTCTCCCGGCATGAACATTTGTGGGCAGGTCTGACTGGCTTATTTCAAGTCAACTAGCAATGATGAGTGTCCAAAATTCTCTTTCAGTCCCTGTTGAATTGGATTGCAGAGTTTCAGGGCTCCTCATTGTCCCATTTTTAAATATTTTTATGCAACTATTAGAGGAATTGATTTGAACTGCAGGTTTATGTGGCTATACTAGAACAAAAAATGCAATGCTCGGTCAGACCAAAAGGTTCAAGCTCAGCATGCTGTTTCTAACAGCAGGTATCCAGGTCACAAGTACCTAGCAGGATCCTGAAGAATATAGATCCAATCCTCTTTGCTCATAACTAGGAATAAGCAGTGACTTTCCCAAGTCTACACGGCTAATAGTGATTTATGGGCTTTTCGACCAGAACTTATCTAAGCCCTTTTTAACCCCAGCTACACTATCTGCTTTCATATCTTCTACCAACAAATTCCACAGTTTGTGCCCTGAGTGAAAGATTCATTCTCCAATTTGCTTTAAATTTGCTACCAGAGCTGGAGTGACCCACTGTGCAAACCATGCACTTTCACAGGGCTCTAAGGAGATGACATCACACAACAGCCACACATGGAGTCTGAGCAGTGCAGAACCTGGCTTATCCCTTCCACTTCTCACAGCTCCCCACCCTAGCTATTAGAAGTTGCATTTATCAGTGTGTCAACTTCCTGTGCTGTAAGGGACCAGTCTCCTGGCATGAGGCACAAGATCTATGGGATTCATTCTCATATCATGTTACTGGACCCACATAAAACATAAAAAGTTAAGTGCCATTTTTTCTGCCAAGTGGAGAGGATCAGGAGGCAACCAAGCTGCACTAGGGATCACAGGGTATAGAGCAAGGGTGGCCAACTCCTGTCCTCAAGAGCCACTAACAGGCCAGGTTTTCAGGATATCCATAAAAAATAAGCATGAGATAGATTTGCATGCATTCTTCATTGTATACAAATTGTCTCATGCATATTTTTTGTAGTGGCTTTTGAGGACCGGAGTTGGCCATCCTTGATATAGAAGACCGGTGGAACTGGGGGGGGGGGGGGGGGGGAAGATGTGAGCTTTTAGGAAGAGGAATATGAGGATAGCTTTCAGGGGAAGAAGAAAAATGCAGAGAGCCTCCTAGGGCTGGAAAGGGAAATGGGGAGTGCTTTCCAAAGTTGGGAGAGGAATGGGGGGGGGGGGAGGGGAGCATTCTAGGGATCAAAGAGAGAAGATTGAACCTATATAGGGGATAGAGGACCACAGCCTGAGGGAGAGAAGACTGGGGATGGGCGGCAGGGGCCAAGGAAAACTGGACCAAGGGAGAAAGTACCCTGACAAGGGGGGGTGGGGGATGTAAAAGAGGGAGAGAGCCCATGATGGGGGAGCAGGGAAAAAGAGCAGGCCAGGGATGGGACAGAGATGACTGATTTGATAGGGGGAATTCAGGAACATAATGTGGGAAAAGGAATGGAAGAGTGCATATGAAAGGGAATGAAGAAAAGCAAGCAAGAATAATCTGAAGAGGAAGGAAGGAGATAATCTGAAGAGGAGATAATCTGAAGAGGAAGGAAGGAGATAAGCAGGAGAGCAGAAAGAAGGATCTCTGTTGTAAATTTTTTGCAACATTAAAGCAAGGTAGAACAATTGCTACAATACAGTTGCATATTTTCCAAAGTATCCACTTTGAGAACTTAACAACAGAAAGAACAAAAAAAAAAAAAAGTCTATGAAGGGCTCCATTACAATCTGTGTGAGTTGGAAGGGGGGGGGGGGGGGGCAGGTAGCACAATAATTGTCTGCAAGGGAAGCAAAACAGGTTCCACTAGCCCTAACTGCTCCCTATTAATTTCATGGTTTGGTTATACATCGCACAATAAAAGCTTAGATAAAAGTTTAGACAATGTTTGTCGGCTCATTGAATGCAACATTCTGGGATCTTATTCTTCCTTGATCCTTTTTAATTGCATTGTGGTAACTCAAGTGGTAATGGCCTGGATATAGCCAAAGGAAAGGAGTCAGACTGGCTGTTCCTTAGGTGCTATTTACAGTGGAAAAAGGCAACTCAATATCAAACAATGCAGCTCAGCTTAGGTTCAGGTGACAGTTCTGAAAGGTCAACAAAACAATGTGGCTCACTTTAGTTTCAGGTAATACATAGTCTTAGCATATCGTATCTTTCTGCCTGTTCCCCAGGGCCTCTCTAACATATCTGGGCACCACCAACTTATGTTAAGCTGAAGGGATCCTCTCTGGACCCAGAATCCTTTGTAAAGGTTATCCTTAAGGAAGACCCTGCTAGGCCTCTGTGGCTGGTCCCTTAAGATAGTTTGAGGGAATTTCTGGTATACTCCCTCACATGCATATTAATAAACTTGTGATCATGTTTGTGCCCAAAATCAAAAGTATTCAATGAAAAATGACTTAGCTTATATAAAATCCTGACTCTGTGCTGCTTTTCAAATCTCTTCTGTGTCAAGGAGGCAAGATATAAAGCTTTTCACTTCTACAGCTCCTTCATTTTAGCTGTTGGATGGCCCTGCTGGTATTCATTCCTATGAGAGAAAGTTTTTAAGCAGAGGACCTGGAAATAATGCTTCCAAGGCGACTTTTGTCTGCAAAGCATCCATGGCACCCAAAGTAGCCAGTCTGTACATGTCCAGATTTGAAGAAAGATTTTTATGATTCTACATGGTTTAGCTACAAACTTATCATCAGGTCCAACTCATAGAGCAGGACACAGCCTGGACTTAATCTTCACAAACATTACTGAATCACCAGTAAGAAAAGGTCAAATGCACCCCCGTTCCTTGGTCAGATCATTATTTAATAAACGCTTGTATAAAATTCAAAATAAACAAAGATGAGAACACACCCCCATCTACGTTCAGTTATCATCCTCCGTTTAAAACTGATGAATTAAATAATTAATTTGAAAAGTATAAGGATAATTTAGACCTCTCCAGCATCACTAATACCATCATCTCTTGGTATGATAACAATTTAATTATAGCAGATAAAATAAACCCTTTGAAAACAAGGACACAGACCAAAAAAACAAAAAACCTGGTTTAAACAAATTAGCCAAGTAAAAAAGAATCTAAGAAAAGAGGAGAGCATATGGAGAGCTAATAAAACCAAACACACACTCGTAGACTACCGCTCATACTTAGCATACTACAAGAAAATGATAAAAAATATTGCTTTTTTCCTGGTTTATTCATAAAATCCAAAAATTCACTCATAACCCAAGAAACCTGTTTAACATGGTTAAAAATCAGACAAAAACACATGCACAAAATAATATGCTCCCAGAAAATAGAAGTAATGATTTAGCTCATTTCTTTAAGAATAAGATAACTAAACTAATTGAAACCATGGATCCCATTTTAAATCAAGAAATACATATGCAAAACAGAAGTAGATACATGGTCAAGTTTTGAAGAATGTTCAATTAAAAGATGGATAATGACGTTAAATCCTGCAACCCATCCATTAGACACTATTCCAATACTGTACTTAAAAGCTATTGTGAACACTATCGCTCCAATTGTGAATGCCATAGTAAATCTCTCTTTAAAAGAAGGAATAGTCCCTGAGGTAATAAAAAGCACTACCATCAAGCCAATATTAAAGCAAAATCTAGATCCCACCATTTTAAATAATTTTAGACATATCTAATCTTCCATTTCTAGCTAAAATTTTAGAGAAAGGAGTTCAAAAGCAATTAACAGAGCACCTGGAAAAGATTATTCTTTTCCCAACCCAATTTGGTTTTAGGAAAAATTTAATACGGAAATGTTATTACTTGCATTATCAGATACGGTACATAGGGGTTTTGACAGTGGACAGTTGGCAAGTTAAATGTAAGACATTGATAAGACAGGCTAAGAGAGAATTTGAAAAGAAGTTGGCTGTAGAGGCAAAAACTCACAGTAAAACCTTTTTTATATATATCTGAAGCAGAAAGCCTGTGAGGGAGTCAGTTGGACCGTTAGATGATCGAGGAATTAAAGGGGCACTTAGAGAAGATAAGGCCATCGCGGAAAGATTAAATGATTTCTTTGCTTCGGTGTTTACTGAAGAGGATGTTGGGGAGGAACCCGTATTGGAGAAGGTTTTTCATGGGTAATGATTCAGATGAACTGAACCAAATCATGGTGAACCTAGAAGATGTGGTAGACCTGATTGACAAATTGAAAAGTAGTAAATCACCTGGACCAGATGGTATACACCCCAGAGTTCTGAATGAATTAAAAAATGAAATTTCAGACCTATTAGTAAAAATTTGTAATCTATCATTAAATTCATCCATTGTACCTGAAGACTGGAGGATAGTTAATGTAACCCCAATATTTAAAAAGGGCTCCAGGGGCGATCCGGGAAACTACAGACCGGTTATCCTGACTTCAGTACCAGGAAAAATAGTGGAAAGTGTTCTAAACATCAAAATCACAGAACATGTAGAAAGACATGGTTTAATGGAACAAAGTCAGCATGGCTTTACTCAAGGCAAGTCTTCCCTCACAAATCTGCTTCACTTTTTTTTGAAGGAGTTAATAAACATTTATTTTTATTTATTTATTTATTTATTTATTTAGAGTTTCTTCTATACCGATAGCCGTTTGCACATAGTATCGGTTTACAAATAACAAAGAACTTTTGGGCATGGCCCTTACATAGAACAGATAATTGCATAAAAGAGAATGAAACAGTAAAAATCAGAAATGTTAAGGATGGGGGACTATGTAATATGGGTATCATAAGCAGATAAAGGTAAAAGTAAAATAACTATGTTACAAAAATACAAGAGACTATAATACATTGTACAAAGAGCCATGGATATTCCAAGTCAGCGCTAGTGGTCAGTTGCAATACGATAATCTAGAAAGTCTGAACAGACATGCTGGTTATGAAAGGTTCAAGTGAAGTAAGATGTAAAATGCTGGTTACATCAAAGATTATGAAGAAAGGCTCCAGGAGAACAAAACGGGTAATAAGCACAATGGTGTGGGAAATCTAGTCAAGCATAAGGGCTCCAGGGGTGAAGGAGGGAAGAGTGGAGCAGGTGGGGGCGGAGAGATGTAGTATGCGGGAAGAAGTAAGTAGGGTAGGAACAAAAGGCAGTGGAGGGAGAGTGAGACAATTGCGAGAATTCATAGCCAGCAGTTAGGTATTCTTCGTGGAGTACAAACATATAGATAAAGGTAAACTGGTAGATGTAGTGTATTTAGATTTTCAGAAGGCATTTGACAAAGTTCCTCATGAGAGGCCAAGAAAAGTAAAAAGTCATGGGATAGGTGGCGATGTCCTTTCGTGGATTACAATCTGGCTAAAAGACAGGAAACAGAGTAGGATTAAATGGACAATTTTCTCAGTGGAAGGGAGTGGGCAGTGAAGTGCCTCAGGGATCTGTATTGGGACCCTTACTTTTCAATATATTTATAAATGATCTGGAAAGAAATACAACGAGTGAGAATCAAATTTGCAGATGATACAAAATTGTTCAGAGTAGTTAAATCACAAGCAGATTGTGATAAATTGCAGTAAGACCTTGCGAGACTGGAAAATTGGGCATCAAAATCGCAGATGAAATTTAATGTGGATAAGTGCAAGGTGATGCATATAGGGAAAAATAACCCATGCTATAGTTACACAATGTTAGGTTCCATATTAGGTGCTACAACCCAAGAAAGATCTAGGCATCATAGTGGATAACACATTGAAGTAGTCTGTTCAGTATGCTGTGGCAGTCAAAAAAGCAAACAGAATGTTGGGAATTATTAGAAATGGAATGGTGAATAAAACAGAAAATGTCATAATGCCTCTGTATCGCTCCATGGTGAGACCTCACCTTGAATACTGTGTACAATTCTGGTCGCTGAATCTCAAAAAAGATATAATTGCGATGGAGAAGGTACAGAGAAGGGCTACCAAAATGATAAGGGGAATGGAACAGCTCCCCTATGAGGAAAGACTAAAGAGGTTAGGACTTTTCAGCTTGGAGAAGAAATGGCTGAGGGGGGATACGATAGAGGTGTTTAAAATCATGAGAGGTCTAGAACGGGTAGATGTGAATCGGTTATTTACTCTTTCGGATAATAGAAAGACTAGGGGGCACTCCATGAAGTTATCATGTGGCACATTTAAAACTAATTGGAGAAAGTTCTTCTTCACTCAACGCACAAGTAAACTCTGGAATTTGTTGCCAGAGGATGTGGATAGTGCAGTTAGTATAGCTGTGTTTAAAAAAGGATTGGATAAGTTCTTGAAAGAGAAGTCCATTACCTGCTATTAATTAAGTTGACTTAGAAAATAGCCACTGTTATTACTAGCAACTGTAACATGGAATAGACAGTTTTTGGGTACTTGCCAGGTTCTTATGGCCTGGATTGGCCACTGTTGGAAACAGGATGCTGGGCTTGATGGACCCTTGGTCTGACCCAGTATGGCATGTTCTTACCTTCTAATTTTATTAGATCTCTCGGCAGCCTTTGATACAACCACACGATTCTTCTTAATAGAAATCAGAATATCAGGAACAACCTTGCAATGGTTCAAATAATTAATGGAGAATCATTCATATACTGTTCAAATTAATAATTAAGCTCCGAAAAAGTTACCCTTGATACAGGTGTCCCACAGGGCTCAGCCTTGTCAGCTACTCTGTTTAATTTGTACATGTTACCATTGTGCCACCTATTGATAGGATTAGGTTTAACACATTTCATCTACGCTGATAATATTCAGATTTTAATCCCAATAAATGAATCTCTGGACAAGGCATACAAATTGGCAACCATGTACTTAAATATTATTAAGCAACTGCTAACACATATGAGATTAAGCCTAAACATTAATAGAACAAAGAAAAATGGACGCCTAGATCTCTTATGACAACGATATAACGATTAAACCTACAGATCAGGTCAGAGATATCAGTATAACTATAGATAGAGAACTCAATCTAAAAAAGCATATTACAGCAAAAATCAAAGAAGGCTATGGTAAAACTAATGGTTTTGAGACAGCTAAAGCCACTAACAACAGATGAGGATTTTAGAACAGTGTTACAGCTTTTAATTTTTT
This sequence comes from Rhinatrema bivittatum, assembly GCF_901001135.1. NCBI lineage: Eukaryota > Metazoa > Chordata > Amphibia > Gymnophiona > Rhinatrematidae > Rhinatrema > Rhinatrema bivittatum. The sequence goes on from NC_042618.1 coordinate 247,558,847, forward strand.
CAAATACCAATTATTGTAATTCCCTATTATTAGGCCTACCAGACTCAACAATACACCCTATACAAATTTTACAAAACGCTTCAGCGAGGATTTTAACTGGGTCAAAATAGAGTGATCACATTACACAGATATTACAAAAACTTCACTGGTTACCCATAAAATGTCATACACTATAAAGTATTCTGCATTCTACATAAAATTATCTATGGAGAACAAACGGATTGGTTAAACACAGCAATTAGATTACACAATCCCCAGAGAAACTTGAGATCAGCCAATACAGGAATGTTAACAATACCATCAGTAAAACTCTGCCCATCTTAGACAAGTAAGAGAAAGAAGTATCTCCCTGGCTGGACCAAAATTATGGAATGAGATGCCTGTCGAGTTAAGGACCCAGAGAGAAAATCATTTAAAAAGAACTTGAAAACCTGGCTTTTTGGAATTGCACTTTGAGGGAATGACTAAGAGATATTTGAAATTTTTAACAACTAACGGAGAAATTTAGAGCTTTTACATTAAGTTTTTCTTGAGGTGTTTTAAGTGGTTTTAAAGTGACTATTTTTTTTACTGTGTTTTAATCGCCATTGTATTTTGGTTTTTTACTTATTATATTTTAGAAATGTGTTAAGATTAATTGCATTTTATTTAAATTTATTGTTATTTATGTTTTACTCATGGAAACCATTGTGATGGCCAGTCTGAACGACAGTATATAAGAGCTAAATAAACAAACTATGGAGGGATTTCATTAATGTGTTTTTTATTTGGACTTTCATATTAGAGAATTTGCAAATGTTTATACAGTAACTTAATTTGCAAGATGACCATTTGCATTTCAATATGCAGCATGATCTGCATAAGGTTCTGTTTTTGGATTTGTGGATCAAGAAGCAAGTCAACAATTGATAATCACTATCGCAAACCAACTGATTGGAATAGTTTTTTTTGCTGTATAGTAGTTGCCATCTGAGTTTACGTAACAGTTTACCTGTTAGCTAATTCCTTGGGTTCCATTGGATATGCCATGACAGAGGAATTTAAGCAAAAGAGCTATTCCATCATTTTGTGACATGAAGATTTCCAGTGTGAATAGTCAAGAAAGCTTATAAGAGAGCACTGTATGTACAAAGGACATTATTTACTTACCAACGACCAGCTAAGAACTAAGATAATGTGTGTCAAAGTTTTCTGATCAAGTCCATTAAAAAAATAGTGGACATTCTAGATAGACACTGTCATGAATTGACTTTACATGAGATTTTCAGTTGACTCTCAAATATTTTTCTCGGGAGTCAGAATCTTAAAGATATGGTGGTCGTCCACATTGTTAGTTCTTCAAAGTAGTGATGAGGTTGGAGAAACGGGACATTATAAAATGTGGGCAGTGCACTAAGTGTGCAAATATGATTCAGGGCCCCACTCGGATGCATCCTTTCACTTTAAAGACAGATTGTGGCTCTACAGGGGCGATATACACAATACCACTTCCTTGTAATCTGGGATACATAGGATGCACTTCAAGACCTATACATACCAGACGGAGCAAACAATGAGACACTGAGCACCCCCATGCTTTCACACTGCTTGGAACATTGTCACATTTTTCAGGTGTTGTGCTGGGTCAATTTGGAACAAGTGCAAGTCCCCATACATGGGGGAATTTGACTATTTTGACTAGATCGGAGCAATAATGGATATTTTATTTGGGTACAGTAGCTCCACAAGGGCTAAATAATCAATTTGAGTGGTATTCTTTGATTTGACATGATTGTCTTACAATACTAACTATAAACTATCCATAAGTAGTGTTGGACACTTGAGAAGCATTTCTGGTTCCTCTGCGTAAAAATGCTCTCATATAGGTGAGAATGCCAGTGGGACCATCCAACAGCTAACATGGAGGCACTCTGGAAGTGAAAAGCTTTGTGCCTTGTCCCCTAATGCAGAAGGGGATTTATATTATTGTAACCCTTCCTGGGGAGGGTGGGGGGGGGGAGGGGGTTAAGTCCCAAGGGTAAGCAAACATTCTTCAGGGATGCTCTGGCTAGCATGCTTCCTTTAACTTTACTCTATCCCAAGGGTGGAATCCTTTATTGGTGGGGGAAGCTACTGCTTATGGCCTGGGTAGTGGTGCATGTCTCTCCCTCTGTGTGGTGTTAGCTGCTGCATCCCAGGGTGTGGGATTCTGTGACAAACCAACCAGGCAGGATAAGGCACTAGGTGTTAAATTAAATGTTTACCATAATTGCTAAAGACAAAGTCCACCTCAATAAAGATGAATTTACAGCTGATTGACGTACAAAAGGTGTTCTGGTTAAGTGTGCTTTATTTCAGGTGTCTGGGTAAAGCTTCCCAAGGTGATTTTAAAGTGCACAAAAGCTTCCCCAGTGGGCCAAAGAGGAATCCTAGGAGGGGTACCCTCACAGAAGGCTCTTATCTAAGTCCAGTTTATTCACCATTACCCAGCCTGTTCTGGTCTCATGGGGTGGACATCTGGTTGGGAACTCCAGAACCTTGGTCCTTCTTTGTCAATGTTTGTACTTATGACTTATATGCCAGCCCTGGAACTCTGTGGGAGAGGGAGAGTCAAAAACCTCACCAAAAATCAAAGTCTAAATACTAGGGATGTGAATTGGGTTTCGGACGATTGAAAATATCGGCGATATTTTCAAAATCGTCAGAAAGCAGGGGCTCCCCCGAAACGATAGGAAAACCCCACGATATTGATCGTGGGGATTCTCTTATCGTTTTGGGGGAGGGCAGGAAAAACGGCACACAAAAATAACCCCTAAACCCACCCCGACCCTTTAAAACTAATCACTTTGCTTCCCCACTCTCCCAACCCCCCCCCCAAAACATTTTACAGGTACCTGGTGGTTCACTGGGGGGGGGGGGGGGGGGGGTCCCGGGAGCGATCTCCTGCTCCCAGGCCGTCGGCTGCCACTAATAAAAATGGCGCTGATGGCCCTTTGCCCTTACCATGTGACAGGGTATCCGTGCCATTGGCCGGCCCCTGTCACATGGAGGGAGCACTGGATGGCCAGAGCCATCTTTAAAAATGGTGCGGGCCATCCAGTGCTCCTACCATGTGACAGGGGCCGGCCAATGGCACGGATACCCTGTCACATGGTAAGGGCAAAGGCCATCGGCGCCATTTTGGCCAGGTGAAAAAAAACCCCATGTGAATCGGAACCGATTCCGGTTCACATCTCTACTAAATACTTGCTTTCTGAAAAATCAGACACAGCCACTTTCTGTTGTCTGCCCCATACAGTGTTTAGATTAAGGTTCACAAGTCTTTAACCCTTTGTGTCCAGGGGGAGCCTTCTCCAAATGGTGCAAGGTTTAAAGCAGGAGTCCCTTCTGAAAAAAGTCAGGATAGATCTTTGCCATCAAAAATCTCACTCAGAAGGATCTGTCACTGGTGCTTGCCCTGTACAGGATATAGAGGGGCTCACAGGTCTTCGGGATGAGAGCCCTTTTTCCCCCCCAAAGGGAATCAAGCAAAAATCTCTCACTGCAACTAAATACAGGACAACCCTCTGGCATGGTGTACACAGAGGAACCTCTTAGAAAATATGAAGTTCCTGATGAGGCATGGAGACCTCAATGTGGAAATGCTGTATCCTCACTGCTCTGAATCCAAATCAAAATGACTCCAATGAACACTAAAATGGCTGGACTAAATGAGATGAAGCATCCAATCCAAACCCTCCATGTTGAGAGGGGCTGAAAGGAATGGAAGGCTCAGATATAAGGCTCTAAGCAGGGATTTGCTGACATCAAGTAACACCCTTAGGGGTGTTACAAACATGAGCACAAGTTTATGAATATGCAATTAAATAAAAAGCACAAAGTAATTTTATTTATTGGTTCTATATACTGTCATTAAGTATTCTATCACAACAGTTAAAGCATAAAACATTAAAATGAGAACATTTTACAGGCAAAATAAGATTATAAAACCAAACACATAATACAATGGAAATAAAATTATAAATAATAAAAAACTTAAAATCATATACAGTGATTTAACAAGATAAAATATCTTAAATTAGAAAATAAAATGAGATAAAATGAGACAGGGAAATAAAATTATTCAAAATAAAACCTCCCTAGTGTTAAAACTTTCCAGAGCATTGCATTTTGAGGCTGGCATTCAATGGTCTGATAAACTTCAATTGTCTAAACCTTATCTCAGTATCTTTAATACTGTGGGATTTAACACGTGAAAATTTAGTATTTCCCCAGTTTATTAATATATTATGAGGGCTTTCTTTGATTTATACCTATTAGTTTTATATGTCTCCTAGTCCAGACTGAAAGGGTAAATAACTATTCCCTGTTTATCTATTCCACTCCTCAGGATTTGAGACCTTTTCCATCTCTTCTCCAGGCTGAAGAGCCCTAAACTACTTAGCCTTTCCTTATAGGTGAGCTCATTCCCTTTATTATTTTGGTCACCACTTTTTAGATCTGCTAAATCTTACTCTATCTAGCAGAGTTATCTTCCCCATTTAGATCCTAGTTAGAATACCTTGAATCTGATAGTTTGATATTAAGTTCTCCACTGCTTTTTATTTTCTTATCCCTTTAGTACTTGAAAAGGTACCTCCTAATGTTTCTTCACAATACCCAGTGGTTAGCTAATGGTAAACACTGGTTGGGTGCCACTGCTCTCCTCTTGCTTACTTTCTTAGATACTAGTTGAAGATCCTCACCTTCAAGATTTCTGCCATATGGGCACTGAATCTGAAAACCAACTAAGGAAAATAAAATCAACCCCCAACTCAAAGGAAAGGAAGGAATGGGTGGAGGGAACCTTCAACAGAAATCCAAAATTGGAAAAAAAAAAAAAAAAAGAAAAAGTCCTATCCAATCCAAAAGGTGAAATCAAGGTTGCTACTCTCCATTCCTCATCTGATGATGAGGAGGAAGAAGAGCAGTCAGCACAGGCACAAAGTGTGACTGATGCCCCTGGCATTGCTTCTCAGGGTGCACCCACTACTTCAACTCCAGTGCAAACATCCACCCCGAAGGCTATAGAGAAGGGATCACAAAAGAAATACTCATGTATAGCAGCCAATGCTTTTCCTTCGCTGACCTTTTAAAAAATTTGTGGAATATTTTTACTAGGTTTCCAAAATGCTGTTTTAAACAGTCTCCATGCCTCATGCAGACAAACTTGTAACTGCTCCTTTTCATTTCCTTCTAACTAGTTTCCTCATCTTAAAGTCTTTTGTAGTAGTTTTATTTTACCCTTGATTTATTTTCTCAGTTTGATTGCATTATGATCACTATCGCCAAGCAAATCCTCCAAATTACCTCTTGCACCAGATTCTGCATTCCAACAAAAGCTAGATATGAAATAGATCCAACTCTTTGTTCAGTAACCAGTTAGTCTATAAAACAGTCATTTATGGTGTCTAGAAACTAACCTCTGACACACCTTGATTCATCCAAATATTGGAGTAATTCAGACCTTCATTATTTTGTTTCCATGCTTACTAGCTTGTGTCTAATATTAGCATTTTGCAATCTGTTTCACCATTTTGGAAGATGGACAGTTACCTTCCACTGCTATAATCCTTCCCATCACAAATTTCTAGTGATTCAAGATTGCAATGAGTTTCCTATGGAATCCTTAACATAGGCCACCACCTATCTGCTCTGTTATATTTATATTTATCTTTCCACCAGGTCTCAGATCATGTCAATGTCTTCATCTACTGCCATACACTTAACTCTCCCATCTTATTTATTTACACTTCTGGTATTTTCATATAGACACCTAAATGTATTTTTATTCTTTCACAATCCACTTGCTAGTAAGTTGATTCAGATAATTTGGAATCAGCTTTTTCAATTTTCTCACTGTCAGGACAATCTAAACTTCCCTTTTTTGGTATATTTCTTGGATACTCTGTTCTGAACCATATGCTCCTAAGCAACTGTTTTTTTCCCCCCTGATCAAGTTTAAAAGTTGCTCTCAATTAGTGCCAGCAGTTGGATTCCATTTTGATTAAGGCGAAGCCCATCCCACCAGAAAAGACTCCTCCTTTGCCATGAGGTCCCCCTGATCCTAATGAATCTGAAGTGATCCTCATTCATTCATTGAGATTCTGGAGTCAGTTTGTCTCTGGTGTTCTGCATAGACCTAGAAGTATTTCTGAGAATGCCAACCTAGAGAGTCTGGATTTTAGTTTGCTATCTTGAATCCTAAATTTAGCCTCCAGAAGCTCTGTCCTGCACCTGAATTTGTTAGAATCAACCATCTGCAGCCTGATACCCAACTTGCTTATCATGAAGAGCTAGTGAAGAGTGACTGTCATACAGCGCCCTTGTAGCCGGTGGCTTATATGTGTAAGCCTTTACGAGCGCTAGGGCTTTATAATCATAGGTCAAGGGCGCTGTATGACTGTCACTCTTTACCTGCAATAAGAGCCTATTCGCAAAGCGGAATATTAATTGTTTTTTGTTTTGACACAAGGTTTTCCTGCAAATTCTTGGGATAGTATTATTTTAGTCTTTGACATCAGAGCTAAGCATTTTTCTAATGCAGCCAATCGCCGCTCTCACTCAATGCTCTGTGATGCTGTTCCTGATGATGCTGTATTATTTATACCTTAAGCACGTGCTTTGCCACGTACTCTCTTTTAGTGTTTTGCCTGAAACGGTTGTTGTTTTGAGCTCTCTGAGTGTCTCAAATCTGTATTCAATAGCTAGCTACTTTGATAGAATGGTTTGGGTGGTGTGGGTGGCAGATAGTGTGAGTAGGTATTTTCAAACAAGAAGCAGCATCACTAGGAATTGTGCTCTCAGGCTTCCAGTCAAGTCTTTTCTCTGCAGTTTCATTTTTTGTGCACACAGAGCAATCTCAGTTGTAGTGTACACCAAGGCACTGCACTGCGTTTGGGTGTAGTTTTCCAGGCTCACATAAGGGCAGGTGGAGCACACCGTTAACCTGTGTTGAGACGCACGTTTGACGCACTAGCTTTACCCCTTAATAGCGCGTCAAAAATGTGCAGCTAACCCCCCCCCCCCCCCCAAAACTAATAGTACCCATAACATGCAAATGCATGTTGATGGCCCTATTAGTTGTTTCTGCACTATTCAGTAAGTAAAATGTGCAGCCAAGCCGCACATTTTACTTTCAGAAATTAGCGCCTACCCAAAGGTAGGCATTAATTTCTGCCAGCACCAGGAAAGTATACAGAAAAGCAGTAAAAATTGCTTTTCTGTACACCCTCCGACTTAATTTCATGACGATATTAAGTCGGAGGTCCCAAAAGTAAAACGAATTAAAAAAAAAAATTTTAAAAATCAGCCCGCAGCTCGTGGATTGAAAACCGGACGCTCAATTTTGCCGGCGTCCGGTTTCCAAACCCGTGGCTGTCAGCGGGCTCGAGAACAGATGCCGGAAAAATTGAGCATCTGCTATCAAACTGCTGACAGCCACCTCTTCTTTTACCGCGGGCCCTAATTAGTATATTTTTCTTCACTGAATCACATGCCCAGGACACTGGCCTGTGCGCGCGCCGGGAGAGCAGGTGCTCGCCCGCTCTCCCATGTTTCTTTCTGTATCTGCCTAATATATTGGTACAGCAGTGTTCTTTTAATCCAAATCCCCAGTAGGCCTCTTTTGGAGTTAAAATGATGTTGTGTGCACATACAGCAGTCTCAGTTGTAGTGTACATCAAGGCACTGCACTGTGCATCTGTGGGTAGTTTTCCAGATTCACATATATTGGTATAGAGGTGTTCATTCACCAATAAACAGGTCGATCCAGTAAAGTGTGCTCCGTCGGAGCGCACTGTCACCCTGCTCTGGACGCGTGTTTTCCCTTACCCCTTATTCAGTAAGGGGAGGAAAACACGCGGCCCACCCGCGGCACCTAATAGCGCCCTCAACATGCAAATGCATGTTGATGGCCCTATTAGGTATTCCCGAGAGATCCAGTAAGTAAAATGTGCAGCCAAGCCGCACATTTTACTCTAAGAAATTAGCGCCGCCCAAAGGTCGGCGCTAATTTCTTCCGGCGCCAGGGAAGTGCACAGAAAAGCAGTAAAAACTGCTTTTCTGTGCACCCTCCGACTTAATATCATAGCGATATTAAATCGGAGGTCCCCAAAAGTAAAAAAAAAAATAAATAAATTTTGAATTCGGCCCGCGGCTGTCGGGCCGAAAACCGGACGCTCAATTTTGCCGGCGTCCGGTTTCCGAGCCCGTGGCTGTCAGCGGGCTTGAGAACCGACGCCGGCAAAATTGAGCGTCGGCTGTCAAACCCGCTGACAGCCGCCACTCCAGGCCAAAAGGAGGCGCTAGGGACGCGCTAGTGTCCCTAGCGCCTCCTTTTCCTCGTTTGCACCGCGTCACCTAATTTAAATACTGGATCGCTCGCACCGGCGAGGGGCCGGTGCGCGCGCCGGGAGAGCGGGCGTTAGTCCGCTCTCCCACGGACTTTACTGGATCAGGCTGAAAGAAATAATTCTTTTAATTGAAATCCCTAGTAGGCAGTGACATTAAATCCATAATGTCAGGGAAAGGTAGACGAGTGATTGGAACTGGCAGAGGAGGCACTTCAAAAGGCAGTGCCAGTCTCCCATTAAAGTTAAAAAGGGAGCTATTCCAATCTAAAATCTCTGGAGGGGCAGGCAGTTCCATCCGGAAAAAACTGAAAATTAAAGATGATGCACCGCCACCTGTTTCTGACCCTGTAGTTTTAGAGGTGAGAAGGGAAGGCTGAGTCATGCAAGACAAAAGGGCAAGACCCAAAAGCAGCAGTGCTACAGCAGACTACTTAGCACTGAAAATGTAGCGCCAGCACTGTTTGCTTCTGATTCCGATGAAGAATCTTGTGTGGGATTCTCATCATCAGAAATGGAAGTAGTAATAGCTGAAGGTGGTTTAGGAGGATTAGTTAGTTCTGTCTTAGCCTCCACTTCAGTGCTGCAGGGGAGAGATGAAATTGATGAGGAGGAAGAGCAGTCAGCACAGGCACAGAGTGTGACTGATGCCCCTGGCATTGCTTCTCAGGGTGCACCCACTACTTCAACTCCAGTGCCAACATCCACCCCAAAGGCTATAGAGAAGGGATCACAAAAGAAATCTGTGATCTGCAGCCACTTTAAAGTGACCGAGGACCGTGTTTTGCTCAGTGTAATTACTGTGCCAGGGCTATTAGCAGAGGCAAGCAAATGGGACATCTAACTAATTCTGGCATGATGCATCATATGCAGAAGCAACACCCAACAGTACTGCCATCTGGGGATGGTGGCAGTACCAGTCAGAGGACCCCTTTTTCCAGGCAGCGTAAAGTGGTTGAAAAGGAGCAGAGTCACCCCACGCCCTCAGCCCCTTCTAGCAGTCAGGTAGACTGCTGGCCTGACACATGGCAGGCCAGCAGTCCCCTGCCATGTGTCAGAAGTGACAACCCACCATGGAGGAAATGGGGTGGTGTTCGGTAACGCTAACCTGGGGAAGGAGGCAGGCAGCCTCAAAATTTGTAACCAGGAGCATCGGGGAAATGATTGCCCTTGATGACCAACCCTTGCAGGTAGTGGAGAATGTGGGTTTCAAGCATTTGCTGAAGGTCTTAGTTCCAAATTACAAAGTCCCCTCCAGAACCACATTTAGCAGAAAGGTCATCCCCAGCCTGTACAACCAGTGTCTCAGTCTCATCCAAGCACTGCTAGCTAAGGCACAGGGGAGTGTGCATTTCACCTGTGATATCTGGACCACCATGAATGCTGCACACACTTACCTCTCCCTGACAGCACACTGGTGGGACCTGGCTGAGGCAGGGGCAGGCAGCAGCTCTATTAGTGAACAAGTATCAGGGTGGAGGTGGGATTTACTGCACACCCACCTGACGGACGAGGCCCATACCTCAACCAATATTCTAGCATGCAGACAGATGCTGGCGGGCTGACAGCTACACCAGCAAGACAGGAATCTTCAGGCAGGGTTCTTTGTCACAGACAATGGTGCAAACATGGTAAAGGCAATATCCAACGGGGGCTTTCAGAACATCCAGTGTTTTGCACACAGTCTGCACCTGGTAGTGACGTCAGCTCTGGGGTTGGAGTCCAATCACCATGAGAATGAATACCCTTATACGTTAATACACAAGTGCAGGAACATAGCAGCGCACTTCCACAGAAGTGTGAAGGCGGGGCAGGTTCTCCGACAAAAGCAGACTGATTTGGAGATGCCTCACAAGCATCTCATTCAAGATATTGCCACCCGGTGGAATTCCACCTTTATGATGCTGCAGACACCTCTTCATGAACTTTCTGCGGCAATGGACATTGGTGTGCAGAGTCCCCTAGGGCATCATGAGTCAGCTGGTAAAACTTCTGCAGCCCTTCAAAGATACCATGGAGGAAATGAGTTCCAGAAGTGCCACCTTGGCCGTCATCAACCCTATAGCTAATTTTCTGGAGGAAAATTTGGAGGGCTTTAAACAGGAAGAGGGAATGACAGCAGAGGTGCTGCATTGTCTGGACATTTTGCAGAAACAGGTGCAAGAGATATTAAGACCTTTAACAAAAGACCACACATACATGCTCGCCACAATCTGTGATCCCTGTGTGAAAGGGAAACTCTCCCTACAGTCTGATTGTCTCACATTTGTGAAGGAGCTGCTGTTAGTAAAAGTCCGTGAACAGGAGCGCCATACACAGAGACGGATTAGGCATGAAGCAGAGGAGGAAACAGCGGGCATTTCAGAGAGTAGTGCTTGCCCAAGCAGGAGCAGCACTCTGTCAGCAGCAGCTAGTACTTCCTCCTCCATTTCAGAATGCCAAAGCCATGTTGCCCCTAAAAAAGCATCTGCTCTGGAATGGGCTAGAGCGAAAGCAGCTGTCAAGGATGACTCTCAGCCCACCCAAGCAAAGGACACTAGCACAAACATCAGTGACATAGTATCTCACAGAGCCCATAGAGGACATGCAGCAGATCCACTGGCATATTGGGCACACAAGTCCACTGTCTGGCCACACCTAGCCAAAGTGGCTCAGAGATATCTTTCATGTCCACCAACCAATGTGCCCAGTGAACATGTATTTTCAATGACAGGGGATATCATGAGCCCTCACCGCTCAAAGCTGGCACCAGAGTTGATGGAAATGCTAGTGTTTTTTGAAAATAAACATGCCTTTGCTTGGGTTTCCAAATTTTCCTTGTGAATGGCAAGATGAATAAAAGCAATTTAAAGCCTTGCAGCAGCTCCAACTGCCTCATATGCTCCAGATAATATGAGTACATGTACCTGACCTCAACCACTGTGCCTGTCTGTCCACTGTCCAGCCCTTACGACACAAGGGCCTGACCTCAAATGCTGTGCCTTCTGAGTTTAGTTCTAGTATTTCTAATTTCAGTTTCATGTATTTGTGCATCACTTCTTTACAGAATATTCTTTTTCCTGTTTTGCAACATTTGGAATGTATGAACATAAAAATCCGACTTAAGCTGTTTGGAGCTTGCATATTTCATATGTTCAATAGTTTTCATGACCTTCATCATATGGGCCATTTTCCCTAGATCTTTCTTAGGTGCCAACATTAATGTTTCTAGTACTATAGAAAACTTGTGGTAGTTGCACTCTAGTTCATCCTCTGTGTTCCCATAGTTTACAGAGGCACTGTGTAGGGTACAAAGTCAACATAGGTTGATATTGTAGATTTGGGCTGGAGATTATGTCTGTGCTTCTTTTGGTCCTAATGGCTGAACCCTCGTTGCAAAGGGAACCCTCAGTCTCTGGCAATTCAAACTACTAATCCTTCACAGCATGGATCCTTAATTAAAACAAACCATTTTTTCTTTTAGTTTCAGGGCAGAGCAGAGAACTTCCTCCACCTTGCTCAGGAAGTCATGATCTGTTTGCACATGTTTAAATCCTAACAATTTGTACCATCATACAAGCAAAATAATAATGAAACTCCATTAAAAGGCTCCTAAATAATCAAGCTAACTACAATACAATTCACATCAATGCACATATGAATGGATTTTCTTACTTTACCTTAACAAATTTTGGCCTCCTCCACGTCGACTCGCCACACTTTGAAGGCTCGTGCTCCACTCTAGGGGCCAACCCATTCTAGGAGCCCTTCCCTGCCAAAGGAAAGGGAACTCTCCCCGGGTGTAGCCAGCCTCTCTCTTAGAACCCATTGACCCATGTTGAACCAGAACCGCTTTTCACATGGAAACCTCCTCGGTCTTCAAAATTCTCGTTTGTATATCTGCTACATCCACCAGCTTTTAAAAGACCAGCGAGAGCTCCCTAGACACCAATGGAACCACCCCACTCTAGGGGAGAACCCATTTTAGGGAGCCCTTTCCTGCACAAAGGAAAGGGAACTCTCCCCGGGGCCAGCCTGTTTTGCCCCTAAGCAAAACCACAGGGACCCAACTACCTCAGCTCTACCAGCCTGTCTTGCCCTTTCAACTTTCTGCCACTCTGCCAGACTTACTCTATCCTTATGGTGTTCTTGCCACTATCATGGTTCCTCAGTGTGTTGGTGCTAGTTTTTCTGCTATTTCCCTTTAATCGATACCTTGTGGTTTTTTCTGACACCCTTTCTGCTTGCTATGTTCCCCCTTCATTGTGCAGAAGGATGTTGATGCCACTTGTCTTGCCACTTTGCCTGTCGTGCTGCCTTCGAGTGTTCATACAACTGTTATCGGTGCTCTCTGTTGAAGCTGTGGTGTGTCTGACACTCTCGCTGTGCTTTGCATCTCTGTTAAAGCACTCTTGCCACTCCTGTTACCCCTTTGCCCCTTTACAGTGCCTTAGGCTATTCATGCCACCTTGCCACAGTCTAAATACCTTGGAGCTCTTTTCTCATTCTGATGATTGCTCCCCAGAAGTTTCATCTGAATTGATAAGAAAACCCCAATTCTGCAGCCAAAAATAGGCTGCAAATACTTCCCCCATTGACTTTAATGGCAAAATGAAAATGAATGAAACTAATAAACGAATTGGTTTTTCCCCCCTATGAAACTAATGAAAATAATTTTGGTCTCGCGAAACAAAAACCAAAACAAAACTAATTTTTTCCTTCTGCACATCCCTAGTATTCATTGTGGGCAGCAATTTGTATTTTCATTTCCAGTTGTTAGTACAAGGATACTCCTAGTAAATCACAACCAAGAATACTTCACATGAGATGTGCATTCAGCAAGAAGATACAGGAAAACAGTAATAAAAGATTTTAACAGATTTAATTTGAATTTTGCTGCTTTGTGGGTTACACAGAAGTACCTCTAAAAAAGGTCATGATGAAGCTTATATTCTTGGTTTAAATAGCAACTTCAAAAAAAGACTAAACACTGAACTCCTGTCTGAAAAGTCAAGATTTTATTAATTTGCAAAAATATAGGATATTCACAATTCAAATGACAAGGCCTACACAGCTAAAAGTCCTGGCTGAAAGTCATAGTGAGGCGAACTAACTTGCACAAGGATTATGAAGAGTGAAGTATGCAGTTAAATGTGAGCTTAAGTACTTTGGCCTTTAAATCCATCCTAGGCACTGATTCAAACAAGTCATCTTATATGCGTCTATGGGAAGTCTACGTAGCTTATCCAAGACAAGGGGATAGTATTGTCTCTGTAATTAGCCTCCAAAATAATTCTTGCCTCTAAGTTTTGGACCAGTTGAAGCTAGTGGAAATAATTCCTACTATTAAAAAAAAAAAAAAAAAAAAAAAAAAAAAAGACTGTTGCAGTAGTCCAATCACAAAGCCAATGCTTGCAGTGTCATCCTCAGCTGTTCATCACCCTAAACAAACTATTTTAAAAGATTTAGTATCATGAAATATACAGCAAGTTTTCCATATCTGTTGTACCACCGAAATTATCACACAGTACACCTGAACGTTTCACTTGCAATTGCACATACATATCTTTTCACCTACCAACAAGTCAAATGCATCTAATTTGGAAACCATATGCATTTCAATGTGCAAGCTACTGAATGCTAGTAATTAGGCAATGATTATCTCAAAATAAAGAAGCTTCATTTATTGGTCTTCCCAATATTAAGAAAATGTCTTGAATGTCAAGTATTGTATAATGGAGGTGTTCCACTATTACATTTTCTACCTACCTGATGGAACAAAAGTAAACTCAGCCTTGAATCCTCTGAAGTTGTCTTCTTCATTACTTTCAAAATGAATTAACATGACATTGGCAGGACTGATCACAGGGGGAGGGAGAGAGAAGCCACAAAGATTAGCTGTAAAACAAAAATAAAAAAAAATTATGATCTGCCACAAAATTACGGTAGTAAAATATTGGATTGGAAAAGTATAGACACCTAAAGCATAACAATGAAAATATGTCAAACTGATTTTGCTTTACTATACTATTATGATCTTTTCCTGGCAAGGCATCGCTAGTTGAGTGACAGTGTGTGTGGTGGGGGCAGGGGGTTTGAGTTAAGATAAAATGACTAAACTTGTTTGAGTTCAAAAAATCTCCCGAGTTTCAAGACCTTTTGGGGAGGAAGAGAAGACAAACTGATTTTTCCATATCTTGGCAAAATCCAAGGACTAAAATAGATCCAAGGAAATCTGAATTGATCATGCATATAATTGTAGAAGATTTTTTGTAAATTCACTGCATATCTTGCCAGCATTTAAAAGAGTTAATAGTTTGTCAGAGTGAATCATGAATTGTTTCATTTTGAATTAGGCGGTTTCTTCTTGCTCCTGTAGGCTTCCATCTAAGTTAGAACCAGGGCTAGAATTAAACATTAATTTTCATTCAGTACTACCTGGGAATTCCCACCCAATTTCCAGTTCAAATTTACCAAACCAGGCATAGCAGACAGTCCTCAGCCAAATGCCTTGAAATAGATTCTAAATATGTCCACTAGGTATCCCTGTACCATACTGCTGGGGGAATTCTGTGCTATTGTGAAGTGCAGAATGTGTGTAGAATTTGGATTTGGAGCAGGCCTCAGCACGCTGCAAGTGGAGTCCATCCCACTCTTGGTGAAGAAGCAGGCCCCAGCGTGCTCTGTCATGGAGAACAGTGTGCAGGTCCCGGGAACCATGAGCAGAGCCCATCCCACTCGCAAAGAGGGAGCAGGAGAATGTCCCCATGTGCTGCACTGCAGTGAAGGAACAGGAGCAGGCCCTGGCGTGCTGTATCACAGTGAAAAGGGAGGAGACCACTGTGAGAGTGAGTGTGTGTAGAGATTGTCTGTGTGAAAGAGAGGCTGTGTGTAGGGGTGTGCCAGAAAGAGGTGATTTATGTAAAGGGCTTGTGAAGGAGTGTGTGTGTGTGCACGTGTGGGAGATTGTGAGCATGAAAGGATTGTGTGATGTGAGGGAGCCTGTGTGAAAAATGTGTGTGTGAGTAATAGGTGGCCTGTGAGAGTGAATGTGTGATAGAGAAAGGGAGCCTGTGTAGGTGTGTGCACAAAAGAGAGAGGGAACCTGTGTGTATGTGTGAGAAGGGGACAGAGGGAGCCTGTGTGAGATGCATTACTGAGAGGGGGGTCAAACTGTGGGAGTGGAGATAGAGTGGTAGGGGTTAAGGCTAGCAGGGAAGGGGAGAGATAGGAGGGTGGAGGAGTTGGGGGGGGGGGGGGGGGGCTGACAAGGCAAAGTGAAAGGAGACTGGCCAGGGGAGTAGGGAAAGGGGATGGAAGGGACACTCTTGCAATGTACTTCTAGGGAAATTCTGCTCCAAATATTTAAAAAACTTTTCATCTTTAAGTAATAACTTCTCTGTATTACATTTTAAATTAAATTAGAGACTGTCATATATAGTGTGTTATTTGGACCAATATAAAGTAATCAGAATTTTGCAGAATTTGCAATTTATGTGCACAGAATTTCTCCAGGAGTAGTTACATAATGAGTAAGACCACATCCCACCTCACCAATCTGGGACTGAACACCAGCCAAGGGAGTGGACAACCTGTGTCAGGAATCAAACTCCTCTGCATATCTGTGCACAGTATTGACAGTAAACCACAGGCCTGGCCTTCAAGAACCTCTTTTAAAGTGGTTTACACATCACCAGAAGCCAGTCCCATTTACACCAATAGAATTTCCCCACAGCTACTGCAGCTCATACCACTAGTGCCAGCATAGCCCCTATGACAGACATTGAAAATACTGTAAAGAATGACAATTGTTTGTAGTATAACTACCCAAGTGGAGAGGGGGGAACCTTGCCAGTCCATGAGCTCATAAGTAGTGCATGGAAATATTTTACAATAGCTCCAGTGAGTGTCTTATACATTGGGCCTACAGCAGTAGGAAAGCTGTTTGAAATTAATGTAGCCCCTGTCCCGATCTACTGCTGGGCACAGGGGCTCATAGCCTAAGGCAGTTTCTATGACCTCCCAGGGTTACTATACAGGAATGGGGAAGAGGGGAAGATTTAACTCAAGGTCCCTTTGTGTTCCTCCTCATTGGGGATCTTCTCATCCCAATCAGAGCAACACTCTCCATATTGACAAAGCAGTTCAAAATAAAATGTTCCTCACTGGCATTGATGGCAGGTATAATAAAGTCCAAATGCACAAAAAAAGAGAAGTCTCAGTCTTTCAGCAGCAGAAAAAACTCCATGCCCTGGCAGGCAAGCTCTCTGGGATAGGGACCCTTCTTTTAACTCTTCCCAGGTACCATTCAGAGAGGATGCAATTAAACAATTTATATTCTGTTGATCCACAACTCTAGAAAACACACTCCTTTATACACTTTGATGAGCCCTTGGTTGATTCATTTTCAATCATCAATTCTGTGGGACCTTCCTCTGAGCTCCTCAAAGGGCAACCCTCTCTCCTCACTTTCTGGAGCAATCCCTTTCCTTGGATCTTCAGACACTTAGGATTTCACTCTCAGGGATCCCTGCAAGATCAAGACACTTTTTCCTTCTTTGAAGACTTGATAACCTGGACCTTGGTCTCCAGCCACCTTCCCAGTACAGAACAATTTTTCTTTCCTTGTCCCTTGAAAGCCTGAATACCCTGGGTCCTGGGCCCCAGCCACTCTCTCAAAACAAAATACTTCCCTCTCTCCGTATTCACCTGTTGGGAAAAAGTATACCCTTGGACCTTGCCTGGTCCTTCCACAGGGCCCAGTGATACCCTTCTGTGAAAAGATGGGCACCAGACTGATTCCTCTGGGCATTTCCCCTTGAAGCAAAAAGCCCCTACAGAGTAGCCTGTGCAAGTAGAGGCACTCCTGATTACTTCAGCCTTTAGGTGGCTAAGGCCAACTCCCACCATGTCACATGGAGACAGGAGTTTTGTTAAACCTATGACGTCTTCCACTTGACATCCAATATCTTCTTAAACATTCCTCTCACTGACCTCACTAACAGGGGCAAGATATATTGATCCTACATTACTAGCACTGTTATGGTAGCCAAAACACTTTAGGGCAACTCTTATAGTTATAGGCACATTTAATGTTCCCCTTACACTAAGTTTTGAGAAGAGATGTAAATGGAGAGAGGTAGGAAGGGGACTGTAATTCTTGAACACAAGGAACATTATAGTCAAATGAAGTAGGCAGACTAGCAATTTCTTCCAGAATTGAGAATAATGGGTCTAAAGTCTAAAGCTCTAGCATCCATTCCCCCTATCTCTGGATCATTCTTTAAGAGTCCCAATGTCTTACCCTTTTTTTGCCAACTCTCTCATTTTCTCCACAGTCACCTAATTTGCTGCGATGGTGAAAGCCAACCTGGCAATCTAAGAGGCCCTATGTCTGTTTCAGAGAAAACTTCTATGGCCTTGCCATTTCTGATATGCATATTTCAGGCTATAAAATGACTATCAATCTAACAAAAGCAATTCATAAACTGACATACACTGAAAGCAAAAGATAAGATGGGATGTGTGTGATGGAAAAAGAGCTCCTTGGAAGACTACCACAAAGGAACTGCTGGATAGGATTCTGGGTGGGGGAAGACTGACCCCATTTTAGAGTTGGAATTATTGCTGAGGAAAGTCAGTGTGAAAATGCTATAGGATAGCAGAAGCTGTCTGTTGCTGCTAAGTGTAAATGGAGGGTGTAGTACTTTAGATGACTACTATATGGTCTTCCTTTTGGTGGGAGTACACAATGCATTTGCACCATTTTAATTGGAGGAGTGGTTGATGTTCTATATGGGAAGGTTCTGTTTAATAAGAACAGGGAAAGGACCCATAGATGTAGTTCACCCAGTATAAAAGGGGGAGTTGAGGATTTTGGTGGTTAGAAGTTGCAGAAAACCCTTCCAGGGAGTGGGTTTTGCTTCAGGTAGTCTCTGAATTAAGAGGTCCCTGCAAGGCTTTCCTCAAGGAGAAAGACCTGAGACATGAAGTGTTTCTCCTTATGGGGAAGAAGCCAAGGGAACTTGGTTGGGAGTCCCAAGAGGTAGAGGAGAGTGAGCTTGACTTGGATTTGAAGAGCTTCAAAGAGTGAAAGTCAGGGACACTAGGGAATGTGACTCATTTATTTACATGGATGGAAGCTGTGATTCAATGAATTTTGAAGAAGAGCAGAGTTCATTCATCTATAAAGAGGGCTACAATGTGCCCAAGAATGAGTACTAAAGTGTTTGCAAGTAGTATTTGATATGTTACTTCAACATGAAGCTATCCCTGTCCCCATTGCTCATTTCACCTTTTCACTTTATCATTTGTTAACCCTCATGTTATCTATTGCTAATTCTTTGCTAGTTTCTCCCCTGTTCTCCTAGTTCCATTTTACCACTTGTTTCGATGTAATGCCCAGTTGCAATTTTTATTTTATGTAATGCCTTGTGCAATATTGTTGTTACAATGTAAACCGATTTGATATGTTACTTCAACATGAAAGTCGGAATAGAAAAGTTCAAAATAAATAAATAAATAGTATTTGTGGTATTAAGACTGATAAGCAGAGTCTTTAGGGAGGAAAAGAGAACTAGAGGGGTAAAGAATTGGAAGCTGTATTCACTAAGACTGTTGATGCATAGGCATACATGAAGTAGTAGAAAATAGTAATTAACTTCTAATTAGGGGAAGGTAGTATTATAGCCTGTTAGCGATTTAGTGCAATTAATTCTTTCTATATTTTTTCTGTAACCACCTCAATCTAGCTACGGAAGTGTGTGTATCCTGATCTAAATCAGTGTTCTCTCAAGCTACTATTATACATTATGACAATTGTTACCACCAGAAAATGAGTTTGAATATATGTATGGAGTGAGCTCCATCTTTCTCATGTGGTGTGATCTGAGCAAGGGAAATGGCAGTCAGCAGGACAGAGGGATTCTCCTAAATGGGAGGTTCCTATGCAGCTGAGGCTAGATGTACACCCTTCATGTTTCTGGGCCCAGGTCCACTATATGAACTGCGTGATTAATATTCCCATTCATTCCTTCTCAAGAGACTGGCATTCAGCTCATTCACATGTCCCAACTGGTTGGGGGCTATATCTACATAATGCAGAAATCTGAAATTTGAATGAGAGATTGATCTCAGATTTTCAATCTAGTCTTAGTATGCATGGGAGAGCAATTTTCAAAGATTTTATGCAGGTAAATGCGTGTGTAGGGATCCTGTAGTCCCCTACTAGAATTTAGTTAGAAAAATCTCATTGGTGTGGGGTCAGATGCAATAGTAATCTTGTGGTGTATAACTCTCCCATGTGGAAGCTGGCAAATGGTAAGCTCTTCTGGTTTTTAGAGCATTGCCATCATCTGACAGTATGGATTCCTGTTCTGTTTTCGCAGAGACAGCATGTCTTGGCTGGCCTCTTATTTTTTGTATTGGGTTGTCATCTCCATGGAGCCTTTTATTTGGATGAGAGTTTTTTCCCATCCTTCCAATCCACCCTATAGTCTTCAATAAATGTTTTTAATTTTGGAGTACCCAGTTAACTTGGAACTCAGTTAAGCTAATTTAATTTCTGATCTACCATCAAATGGGAGAGGTTCCCTTTACACAAGTAGAACATGTGATCAAGATGACTTTCACCTATCCTGGAGGGGGGGGAGGGGGGGAGAGAGAGAAAGAGAGAAAAAGAGAAAGAGAGAAAAGAGAGAGAGAGAAAAAGAGAGAGAAAAAAAAGAGATGAGAAAAGAGAGAGAGAGGAGGAAAAGAGAGAGAGAAGAGAAAAGAGAGAGAGAGAGAAAGACGAGAGATGAAAGAGAGAGAAAAGAGAGAAGAGAGAAGAGGAGAGAGAGAGAGAGAGAGAGAGAGAGAGAGAGAGAGAGAGAGAAAGGAGTAATTTGAACCCCCCCAGAAGGGCCGAGGAGATTTGGAGGAGAGGAGCTATAGGTATCTCCCTATACTAGAAGGGAGATGAGACTTGGGCCATTCAGGTATTGTGAGAAGATTAAGGAGTGTGAGGAGGACAATGTAGAGGAAATAGGAGATAAATATATTTTACCTACATTAGGAGGGAAGAATTCAACTGCCCTATGCCCATGGGAGGGAAGATAACATCTAAAGCAATTGGATTTAACATCTTAACCTTAAATGAGACTAAAACAGTCAAAATTATTTAAAAGCTTTTGTACCATGTAAGAGAATCAATGAACTGTAAAGAACTTTATTTCATCATTTTATCACCTATCAGGAAAAAGTATTGTTGGAAACTGAAGTGGTTTTCTTACTGCATAGAGACTGATGCATATTCATGTTGTGATCATCACTGCTGTATACAATAAAAATTGGAATTTAAGATAAACAACGTGAAAGGGCCTTGAAAGATCTTTACCCCGGCTCAGGGAAATCTGAAATAACGTTTTAACCATCTGAGGGTGACCTGCTTGAAACGGATCTGAGATTTGGCCTCTGGAACTATTATCTGGGTTCAACCATCATAGGGGTTACACATTTACACACGTAAAAATGGTGTTTCAAAATGGTCATCCCCCCTCCCGTTTAGAAATAGAGAAAGTGGGCAAGGTTAGGTTGTAGGGAGGGAAATTAGGCATAAGGATTTAATTTTTTAATCCTCAGTTACTTTAATGCATGCACTTTTCACCTGCTTGCAAAGTACACAGGTAGAAAAGTATTAATGTATCCCTGCCAGCCTGTATTTTCAAAAGGAAGACACCTTGGGGCATTTCTCTTTGAAAATGAGCTTGCAGGTCTATGGATAGGAAGCACCTGCACCGCCCCTCCACTGCAACCTCCCCAAGCAGTTTCAAATTTGCCCCCCATAATCTTCAATTCATGCAGAGAAGTTCAGTCCTCCGCATTGCAATGCCATCTCAAGATGTGATGCTCACCCCCTTAGATTGGATTAAATCATAGCAACTAAAATTACCTAATTGCTGCTTCTTTCCAATATCACTGTAAATACGAACATTGTCACAGGCACAGTCTTGGTAAAGTTCTACTGCAAAATCTTCAAACCGCAACTGAAAGAAAAGAAAAAAAAAAAAAAAAAGGTACAAGCCATTTAAATATTCCATTTCTAAGATGGGTTTTTCCCCTCCTCTCCTGAAAGGCTAGATCCCATTGTCCATGCTCGTAATCACCTTTATGACATAACCAGGTGGGGCACGAATGAGCCAGTGGCAGTGAGCATTACTCGTGTAATAGTCTGGGTAGTTAACAGAATCAATCTCTCCTTCTTCCATCAGTATGGCAACACTTCCACAGCCTGACCCTTTAGTACAATGGGAGAAAAGATTAAAAAGTTAAGTCGGATACTAGCATGGTTGTTTTTTTCCCAATTTAAATTACCATTTAAAGAAAACAGAGCTAGCAATAAAGGTCCTAACCAGGTAGTAAGAAGTAGTTATACCACCAACCTTTGGAGTTATGGATAACCTAATCTAAATATTCAATGGTCCTATCAAAAAAAAAAAAAAAAAAAAAAAAAAAAAGTATTCTCTACCCAAATTACTTTATAGGCTCACTTAACTAAAGTGGGCAGGAGTTTGTAGTAGGGGGAAGGGGTTAAACATGAATTGCCCATGGGAAGAGTGATGGTTCAGTTACATGAGTAGGTGAAACAGAAGCATGTTCTCCAACGCAAATGTGAAGTTTAGAACATTGTTAGTCTAGGCAACTCTGTAGCTTTAGAAGAGGTCAAACCCTCCCGCCCCCCCCCCCCCCCAACCATTGTAATTATGGAAAACCTAAAATCATCTTTTTTCTAAAACTGAGAAAGTGTCTTATAGAATATAGTTAATGAAAGATTACCTGCTTGAGATTCCTTATCCACAGCAGAAAAGCTCAGCTGAAAGCCCCTGCCAGTAATACTATTGTCTGAGACAAATTTCACCACTGCTTGGTTTGAATCAATTAGCAGTGGAGATGGCAAAACACTACCACAGATTTTACCTATGGGGAAAAACAAGTAGAAGTTGGATAAAAATGTTAACTGCTAAGTCAAAATGCCATCTTTGGTGCTTACAGTAACTCCCAGGACATTCCTTATTGCTGAAAAAAAAAATCCAGTATTGCATATGCTGTCTCAAAAACATGCATTCAAATTCTGGTCTCTGTATTATTCTCTTGGTTTGTAAACAAAACCCAGCACAGAAATAATATGCACATTAATTCTTCCTTTCCTTCTGACACCAAAGGAAAGAGGGACGCATCTATTCTAAACTGTTTGGAATCAAACTGCATGTGGCATGAAATACTAATCGACTTGTATCAATTAAGAGGATCGATCTGCCCTCCATGATTTGTGCCTCTGCCTAGTGAATTATGAACATTGTCTTTCACAGAATACTGGCAATAAAAGGGGGATATTTGGCTGCTACTCTGTGTGCTTGACATGTTCCACAAGATATTCAAATATGCCTGAAAGATTTGCAGTGCACAGGAGTCACATCCCAATTATACTTGGTCACTGGGCTCCACGTGTCCCCATCCACAACTAGAAATCCATCCCAGAGGGGGAAAAAAAAAAAAAAAAAAAAAAAAAAAAAAAAAAAAGAGTTATATTCTTCCCTGGAAGCCAGTTTACAAAAACAAAAACTGCATTAGGCTCAAAAGTACAATGTATTCAATATACATCAAAACAAAAGCAAGGGTGAAAAAAAGTCATTGGAAAAAGAATTACACACAAGTGAAGAATTCTATAGGCAACCCTAGGCACAGGTCCTGCATGGAACCTCTGGCAACATATTATTTTCATTGTTAACCCATGCCATTTTGATTTAAATTTGTGCAACATAAATGTGTACGCATTTTGTAATTATTTTGGGTAGAAACCTAGTTTTGTCCAGTGCATTATATTTTGTGGATCTGCAGGGCTCAAACTTAAGTTACCTATCTTTTTCATATGGCAAACCACATAACACTGAGGCAGAGTCAAGCAAGATCATAAGCTTTACTATTCATGCAAAATGAACATCGACCTAGAGGTCACTCTTGAAAGGGATCTAGCCAGCTAGCTAGATCAAAGTCTTAAATCAACCAAGCTAACCAGCTAATTTAGACACCTAAATTTCACTAGGTGGCTACATTTCGCAAGTCAAATTCTGGGCCTGGAGGCAGGGTTAGGAGATTAGCACTGATTTGCAGTGCTAAAACCACTTACGGGCCGATGCAATAAGACGCGTGTTAAAATGGGTGCTTGTATTGAGCGTCCCATTTCCCTAATGCATGCATAGCCACATCACCTGGGCACCCGATGCAGTATGTAAATGAGGGGCTGCATAAAAAAAGGATGTGCTAGGGAAGAACTGTGCATCCCTAGTGCTCAAATGCATTGGGCACCCACAATTGTAACAGGCGCTCAAAATGAGCATCCGATTTTATCCTGCTTCTTCTGGCCGATTTTACTGAAGTTGCTGAAGACACCCATAGCTAAGCACCCCTTGATATGGGCATCTAAATTGTGCATCCAGAAGAATTTGTTTTTTAAAGCCTATATACCTTTAATTCTTTTTAACCCCACAAGCGGTAAATTTAAGTGTCAATACTAAGCCTAAGGAACCACAGAAGACAGTATTTTTAAAATTTCTCATGACCCCTTCACTCGCGGATTGATTTAACGCTACCTCCAGGGCTGGAGTTAAATCTGCCGTGTTAAAAAGTGTGCATTGAGCGCCCAGTGATTTTTTTTTTTTAATCGGGGGATAATAGCTTCATCTACATGGAATTTCCATGTGCTGAGCGTTATCAGCTATGGGTTTGTTTGGGCATGCATTTTGGATGCATTAATCTCCTTATCACAACAGGTGCTAGACTAGCGCATCCAAAACCTGCGTCTGACTGCACGTAAACCTGTGTGCTAGGCTGGGCGCATCTTGATGCATCAGCCTGTTAATTTTGCTGGAGAAATCTAAGCACTACACTGGTAGGCAAATACCCTCCAGAAAAAGAGAGACAAATAAAAATAAACCACAACAAAATGAAAACAAAAAAAAAAACCAAACAAACCTGCCACTAGATTCCTCTCCTGGCAAGTAAAAATTCATAGGGCTACGCCCACCTTCTCTTTCCCTCAATAATGAAAAATATCTGGGCTGCCCTGCACACCTTTCCCCCTCACATGAAGAAAATCCAGGAGGCTGTGTACACGCCTTCCCTTCCTCCGTGACAAAATTCAGGATTGTTCCACACTTCCTCCCTCCAATAATGGAAAAAAAAAAAAGTCTAGGCTGCACTTGTACATTCTCCCTCCTTCCAGTAATGAAAGAAAAAAGTTGAAGGAAACTACTGTACAGGTAATGAAAGATTCATCTGGTCTTCCCCTACACTCCCGTCCTCCAATAAAGAAACTTAGCAGGTCTGCTGCAACATCTTTTCTTCCAAATGAAGAAAAAAGGGTCATGCTGAGGATTGCTTTCTGCCAAATAAAAATTAAAAAAACAAACAAAAAAACTGGGTGATGAGGAGGGGGGACCCTGGCAGGTCCGTCCCTCCCCCCCCCCCCCCCCCCGCCCATTTGACAGCAGGGGAGAGAAGGTGTACAGCAGCCCCACAATTTTTTTTGTTAAAGGAGGAAAGGAAAGGTGGTGTGTGATGTTCCCTTCATTTTTTCATTAGAGGGATGGAGGGAGAGAGAAATGTGTGGGGTAGGCCATGTGATTTTTCACATTACTGTAGGAAGAGAGAGAGAGAGAGAGAGAGAGAGAGAGAGAGAGAGAGAGAGAGAGAGAGAATGTACGTGGGGGGCTGCTGATTTTTTTTTTTCATTAGGACTGATGGGGGGGGGGGGGAGGGGGGAGGTGCAGTGTAGCCACTAATTTTTATTCACCAGAATTAGGAATCGCCTGCCACTATAATTTTTTTTTTTTTTTAATATAATAAATACAGGGAAGGAGTGTGTTTGGGGGGGGGGGGGGGGAGGGGGGAAATCAGGGCTCATTTTTTTAGTACTGCGAATGCTAGAAAGTACTGTGTGAATCTGGGCAGGTTTTCTATGGACTTAGCTGGTCAGGGTTGATTTTCAGCACAGACTGGCTATATTTACCCAAATATACAGCTGAAAACCTTGCTGCTAGGTTCAGCTGAAAATTATTCTAAAGAATCAGCTAACGTTGGCCCATATCTTACTTCCTAAACATGTTTTGGAATATTGATCACCTAGTCATTAACAGCTTAGTATGAGATTGGGTATTCACTTGCATGGTAAGAATTAACAAGCAGATTTATACAAAACATGCAAATAGGATAAGTTCTTAGCATCCTGTTCACGCAAGGCCATTAAATTTATCAGTACCTGGCAGTAAACTTACCATCCACTCGGCACTTTGATAACATTTTATAGAAGCAGAAAACCATGTCCTCATAGCTTCCTCCAACCTGTAGGCCCACTGACTAAACTAGTGCCCCCTTAGGAGGCCAACTCTACATCCCATCCCAGACCACTGGACTGACAACTACTCCAGATGTGTCTCCAGTCATCACAGACAGGAGACACTGGAGTTACCAGACTGCAAATGCTGCCACGTAGTGGTACTTCATTGGATCAAATCACATCAAACAGATGTTAGAATTCTAGACACTTTATTCAACATAGTTTTTGTGCCTTATTGTGAACCGTTGTGATGGCACCCGCTTAACGACTGTATAGAAAAGATTTTAAATAAAAATAAATAAATAAACCCACCCCCACTGCATGTTGGGCCAGTTAGCTCAGTGTATTGCGATATGCAGAGCCTATACATAATAGGGCTATAATGGCCTTTGGCATATATATATGGTCTGTATATCAACTTAATCAGATTCCAAAAATGGTTTTAGTATGTACACTAATTTAAAAAAAAAAGTTTAGCTTGTCCATGCCAATCAGTCATTTTAGCTGCCAGCTTAGTAAGTCAGCCTCATGTAAAAAAGAAAAAAAAGTTACATACAGATTAATTGTCCTGATTTTGAATAGATTGATAGGTAGTCATAGTCACAGCTGACATGTTTCTCCATATCTAATCTGGAAAACTGCATCCGTATGATCTTATCTTTTGGGACTGTTATATTCCACATGCACAAGCTGCAAAGAAAAAACAAAAACAATCCAAGTCAGGTGTTCTCAGATAAGATGGGAAGCAGAGAAATGCAACCTGCTATTGTAGTAAGGACCATGAACACCACTACAAATGAAATGAGATGTGAGCTAACATCTTGATAAGCTAACTAGGTCAATATTTAAAAAATTTGGTCCACTGTACTATCAAGTGTTGCCATAAAAATTATGCAGATGTTCCTGGTGGCTAGGTGTATTAGTGAAAAATTAGAAATCATAGAAAAGTCCAAGTAGTAAACATGCATGAGGGCAATTAAATATCTAAAAGGGGAACACGAAATAAGAGGCCCATAGAAACACATTTCATGAATGTGCACTGTTAAGTTGGCAATAAGAATAGTTAAATTTTGAAAGGAGGAATGGATACTAGGAAGATATTTTGTGTAGTGGATTTTCTTTTAAGATTCTATTTTTCATGTGTTTGTATGTTGTATTTTAGTTTGTTTAGATGCCAATGTTTAATTCTTTAGTTAAAAGTAAAGTAATGACAAAAGTAGCTGTAGAAATATTTAAAAGAATGAAACTGCATTACTGACTGCACACCAAGGGGCTGCCACCATCCAAATATGCAGATGGTATCTAAATGTAGCATTTCAGACACCTCAATGGTCAATGCCATCACCCATATTTTGCTTGTTTTGTGGCTGCTGCAAACATTAATCCTCCTACCATTATGGGATTTGATTGCCTTTAAGGCCAAAAGACATACAATTTGTACTCCTCCGTGATCATTTTACTCTTGTGATATTGGGCAATAAGGTGGTGTTAAATTGCATTATTCATGCCTTTGCTGTCATATTGCTTAATTAGGCTACAACCATGAAGACAATGTAAAAGGGTTTCACCTGAAATGGCAGACATTTTTCTAAATGTTTGATTTTACCCCCACATCTCATACTGGAGACGCTGCAATAAAAAACACCTCAACTACCTCATTAAAAAAAATGAATACTTCCAATGTAAAACTAATGATATGCAGAGCACATGTCATGTATTAAAAAAGGAAAACTGCACTAATATGGAACTTACTTTTAACTTCAGTGGGTTAGAAGTGAAAGTTTAGTTAAACTTCCACTTCGAACCAGGATTCTGGATCATCTGCCCCAGTACGACCCAAGACCCTCGCCAGTCTCTCAACAGCCATCTTGAAATGTGGCCCTGGATCACTTGACCTCACTATTCGGTTGCTCAGACGATCAAAATCTCATCTCAGGACAACAATCGCTTCAGCTAAGGTCAATGGTCTCAGTTGAATTTATTTATGAACACTTAAAATGCCGCCTTTTCCTCAAAGTTGGTCTCAAGGTGGATTACAATAAATTTAAATGAAGAGAGGCAATAGAACAACATACAGACCAATCAACTTGCAATTAATGAAGCACTGGGATCCAGTATAGGAAATACCATTTGTGAATTGTTTTAAGGCCCAGTTGCATCCTCATTGTGGATAATAGTCCTTTGTGGAGGGGGTCAGGAAGCAGAGTTAAAAATTTGGATCTTAGGAAAAGACCAGGCTAAAAAGCCATGCCTTAGCTTTTTTTTTCTGAACTTAGGTAGCATGGCTCCATTCTCAGTGTTAGTGGCACTTTGTTCCAAAATTCTGGTGCTTAACAGCTGAAAGCACGGAGTCTCATGCAGGATAATCTGGCAGCCATCAGGAGAGGAGAGAAGAGCCATTTCAGCAGACCAGAGTCCCTTGAGGACGTGTAAGGGGAAACAAGATGAAAGGTATTCAGGAGCCTGTTTCTTCAAGCATGTTTAAAAAAGTTTTTAAAAATTTTTATCCTGCTTTCATAGTGGGAGCCAGTGGAGATGTACAATAGGCTTGATATGATCAGTTACTTTTGTACCTACAAAATTCTCATAGCAGTACTTTGTAGTAAGGGTGGGAATTTGTTTGCAAAAAAGTAGGAAAGAGACAATTTCCTATTTCGTTGCATTTCGGGAATTTAAAAAAAAAAAAAAAAAAAAAAAAAAAAAAGAAAACCATTAAATTTCATGTGGTTTGTCCTATCTTTTTTGAAGGACAGTTTAAAAAAAAATGCACCTTAAACCCCATACCCGCTCCAACCCTTCCCATTTACTAAAATAAGGAGCCGCCCCCCCCCCCCGCAGCAGGGGGGGGGGGCGGCAGGGCCCATGACCAACCTCCTGCTCCTGGGCCAGTGGCTGCCATTATCAAAATGGTGTGGGCCATCTATTACCCCTAGCATGAGACAGGGGCTGCCCAATGGCACCAGTAGCCCCTAACACCTGGTGGGGGCAAAGGGCTGCCAGTACCATTTTGACTAATGGCAGCTATCGGCCCGGGAGCAGGAGGTTGCTCTCAGGCCCCCTGCTAAACCACCAGGAATTTTTGGTGAGTCCTGGTGGAATTCTCATTTTAGGGTTGGGGGTAGGTTTTTTTTTTTTTTTGTTTTTTTAATTAAAAAAACAAAACAAAACACAAAACCCAAAATGAATGAAATAAAAAATGATCCAGGGTGGACTTGAAGTTGCCCATCCCCAGACCAAAAATGAGCCAAAATGTTTTTGGGGTACCACCCCTACTTTGTAGTAGCTGGAGGAACTTTAAACTGCATTGAGAGATGCCATTGTATAAGAAACTGCAGTAATTAATTCGGCTGGTGGATAAATGCATGGATTACATTAGCAAGATTGTGTTTATCAAGAAAATTACATAGTTGGCAGATCTGAGAGAGATACATGGAGGACATTACTACTTTTGAAATTTGGGGTTCAATTGTGAGAATTTGGTCAAGTTGAACCATTAGGCTTTGTATCAGTTCCTTAAGATATAAGGCGGTATCTGTTAGCGAGGAAAGTGATTTTAGGAGGTAACCTTGGAGGCTGAGCCAGAGTTCCAATTTAGGCATTAGGTCTGTGTTGCTAAGGCATTAGGCTTCTGCTGTAAGACCATTATTGAGATTGGTAAAGGGTGAAATTTGGTCAGATCCCATTTTGATGGGGAGTTGGATGTCACCCACATATAGGTGGCACTCGAGATTGAAGTTATTTTGAGACTAGCTCATGATCAGCTGAGCTAATCTGCTAGTAGCAAGGGCAGTGGATCAGCAGCCATTTTTCTTTAAAGCTATTTTTTTTTTCAGATACTAAAAACATAAGATCATTGACATTTTACATCTGAATTTTTGATCAAACATTATCAATATAAGTTTCATTACAGAGAAGAGTATCAAATCAATACATTTTTCTTTGTAATTTGTTTCACTATATCATTGTCAGGAAATATACCATATTATTCTCCACTGTATCATAACTTGGAAACATTCCATATCTGTTGAGTTAAATTATAAAATTTGGAATGTGTGTCAGTTATTCGCCGAACTGCTAGGCCACCTTGTGAAGATTCTTAGAAATGGAAACTATGTTTCAATGAATTTCACAGTTCTCATGATAGTGGGCGTCTGGAATACCCAACCAGAAAAATAGTGGTGGCAAAAAAATGGTAATTCAAAACAGCATGCAACATATATAGAAGATCCCTATAGACAAGATGGGAAGGCATGAAACCCCAGTAGCCTGCAGGAAATGGTAGGTACAGCCCAAAACAGCAATGGCATGACTGCATTATGCTTCCAAAGGGGCACCGGGGTAAAAACTGTACAGAGTTATTTCTCTAGTTTTTAGTCACGGCTATCCCAACCCCCTTCCCTGTTTTATGTAATTTCTACCTTCAGTTTGGATGTAAACCAATATGATGTACCCACTAATATCAGTATAGAAAAGCTTCTAAATAAATAAATAAATACTGCAATGAATATATCCTTGTATGAGGCCTCCAAGAAAGCATTGAGGTAACTTGAATAGTGCGCAGGTTACAACCCTAAACAGCAGAAGTATAATTTCATCATGCCATCAAGAACGCAGGGGAACCTGCATGAAGGGACCACGATGCAAACTCAAACTTCAATGAGCATGGAGAGCCTGAATTTTAAAATGGAAGGGAGACTAAGTGTTAAGCATTTATTTTGTAAGAAAAAACGTTGATAGTAAGACCTGAAATCACCTACTAGTTTTGGCCACCACTGCTACTGCTAACTGACTAAGTGTGCTTGAGACAGATATGGAAGGCCATGGTAGGAAACAGGTTGAAAGGTTAGGTAAAACATGTGAGAAGGGGAACTCATATGTGCATCTCCCATAAGTGTACAAATATGAACTGGGCAGACTGGATGGGTCATTTTGGTCCATGGTCATTTACCGTGAGGTTTTAACTTCCATTTACTTCCAATAAGTAAATGGAAATTAAATAAAAAGCAGACAAAACAAAAAACACACACTCTACAACTTCAGAATCTGAAGTAAAACTTTGATGGTAAAAATCAATTAATACTAATTTAATGGTTCTGTGTATCTGGCAGTAATACCTAATGTTTTTATCATCATGCAATTTGAATAGAAGAATGTTATTCTCAATATTGAGACTAATATTAATTCAATACATCTTATACATACATATTTTATTTTTTTTTAGCACATGCTATAATTTTACAAACATGCACACTAATTTTGTGAATAGTACTCTGAAAAGCTTTAGCATGTCCTAACAGTTTTGTCATTTCAGATGAGAAGCAACACAAAATAAAATAAATATAGTTTATGTTTAAAACAGCACATCCATAGATTTTCTTTAAAAGCAGCAATAAATGCTAAATTGGTACAATCTACATACAAATATTAGACCACAAATGAAAGTTTTCTTTTAAATGTTAGTGTACATGGTACCTGTTATCAGAATATTTGCCATCTACGAACACAGGATACAGGATAGCACCACTATTTCCAGTCAATAGCATTCCCTCAGAACTGCACCCTTCTAAAAAAAAAAAAAAAAATCAGCATTGAAAAATCAGAATGGTATGCCAGAATAGCAAAATAACCAAATCAATAGGAGTCAGCTCTTTAGATATCTATGCATTAAGGCTATTTGTAGTAGAGACCAGGGAATTTGGCTAATACTGCAGAACATGACATTTTATGGATCAGTTCCGCTGGTTTAACCCAGCACATACGAGGCATACCTAAAATATGCTTTATTTAATTATATGTGTGTAGTGCACAAGAGGTATGGTCGTGGTGGGATTAAATAGAGAGTTTTACATTTTGGGGAAGATTTTTAAAAGACGAGTGGGCGGTTCCCGGCAAGTGCACATGGATGCGGCTATTTTATAACATACGTGCATGGGCACACGCATGTTATAAAACCTGGTTCCTGCGCGAGCTCTTCTGCACACAGCAGGGGAGGATTTTTGAAATTGTGTGTGGTGATGCGATTTGCCTATTTCCCAGTTCCCTCCCAGTCTGCTCCAATAAAGAAGTAGACTGGGAGGGAACTTCCCTACATCCCTACCTGGCCTTCCTACCTTTTCCCCTCTCCTCTCCAACCCCTAAACCCTCCCTAACTTTTCTAAATTTTTTTTTTAAAACTTACGTGCTCTAAGAAGCAGGCATAAATTCCGCATGCCGGCCAGCTGCCAGCGCATGCTTCCCAGAGACAGGGCCTAATGGCCACTGTCCTGGCCAGCCCCCACCCCAGCCTGACCATGTCCCCCTGGCCTACCCCCTTTTCCCTCAGCCGTCACTTCTGCACATACCAGGGGATACGCGCATGGCCGAGCCATTTTTAAGATGCGCTCGGCGCGCACACAGCCCGGCCACATGCGCATCCCCCAGTTTTAGCACACGCAACGTTTTGAAAATCTACTTGTTTGTGAGCTTGGCGTAATTTTTCAGCTGTTTTAGTGTCCTTTGAATAGAGGATGGGAGAAGCTCTATTCAAATTGCAATTCTTGGTGGGTGACTCCATAGAACTCAGCAAGGTTGGTTCCAAATTGGTTTGATTTATTTACAAAAAAGGAAATCAAAAACATTACAAACCATAGATGTAGTAAGGACGGTAACTAAGTCCACAGTACCAGTCTGGAAAAGCAGTCCTTTAGTGACGCTATTCCAGCCTCCACACAAGCTAGGGCAGGGGAAGGCATTTCAGCATTAGACTGTCCTTGGCTCCTGAAGTAGCCAGTCCATTGTCTTGTCTCTTTCAAGGATTGCTCTACGTTTTACTCACAATCCCGGAGGAAACTAGGTCATGAACTTCCCAAGACTGAAGTGGAGTTCCATAATCCTCCCCTAGGAGCTACTACTAGTAACTAGATCAGAGAGCTAGATTACTTTTACTTGGCTATAGTACTTCTGAATCCTGGATGAACTGCAAAGAATCTTCAGGACCCTCTAACTGTAGCCAGAACCACAAGAGGATTGTCAACAAGGGATCTTCAGTGCTATACCATTATATAGGGATTACATACAAAATTTTAGATAACATTAGCCTTCACAGCGTTTCTACCAGTTGAATTAGTGTCACTCCAGGCCATGAAATACACATGAAATATAAGGCTGGAAGGCTTTGTACATTACTTTCTCTGAACACATGTTCTACTTCCAGAAATTAAATCCATTACAGATTTCAGTGTCTGCATCTCTGTATCAGATATTCAACCTTGGTTATGAAGCAGGAAGACATTTATTTATTTATTTATTTAAAGGATTTATATATCGGAAGTTCCTGTATAATATACATATCACCCCGGTTTACAAGGAACTGTAACTATCGCTTCATTTAGCGGTTTACATTGAACAGATTGTAAAGATGTGCGAGCCAGATAAGTTCTGCTAGGGTTGGAAGGTGATAAAGGATGAAAAAAGAAAAAAAAACCAAACAGAAAAAAAAAAAGGCATGCTACTACTTTAATATATTTATAGTGCCTGGATTTGTGTGTCACTAAAATCAGTTTACACATATGCAAGGTATTTAAAATTGTATCAGCCATATGGGCAATATTTGTTAAAGTTGAGTACACATTAAGGGGTAATTTTCAAAATGATTTACATACATAAAACTGGGGTTTTCAATGGGTAAATACATTACCCGTGTAAGAGGGCTCTGAAAATTGCTACAATATGTGTCATTGAATTATCAAGAGGTTTAACATGCATGAGTACACTGTAAGCACATCGATGGGCTTTTGAAAATTGCTATGATAGCATGTTACATTTGCAGGTACAACTCTTTTGAAAATTAGCTCCCCTGAGAACAAAATTCTTAAACTAAAATTCCAATGCAAATGATTATCTCTCTATATATATCTACATCTACATCGATATAGATATATATTTATTTCTTTTTAAGGACTATTACACTCATGCAGTCTAGGCAAAACTAGTGTAGGTTGAATATAAGCATTTGATTTGCTACATAAGCACCATGGTCTTTAACTTCCATCAATAGAGACGATAGCCACAGTGATACTACTTACCAGGGATTGTATCATTCGTCAGGAAACTCATTAGCGTCGCAACATTTGCATAGACACCAGGGCTACCCTTTTGATGGCTTTGGCTTACTGATTTGCCCCAAGATCGAGCACATCCTATTCCCCACGATGTCACTCCAGTTAGTACCCAGATGCCACTGGGTCTCCTGCACACTAGAGGACCCCCTGAATCACCCTATAAAAACAAGGCATAAAAACAGATCTCTATAATACCAATGCTTTGATTGTACAGTGTTTAATCCATATAACATGAACTGACCGTAGTTTATAAAACACCTGCTTGACAATTCAGTTGTTGTGTGAACACTACTGCAAGCAATGTACTTTCCCCTCTTCTGTGCAAGGCAGTCACTAGAGAAAATAGCAATATGGGCAAGGGTTACTTTCAGCGCCTTCCCCTTTCGGCACACAGCACGATTAAAAAGTGATATGGCACCCCCTCTGGTTGGCATCCTGGGCAGTTGTCCTAGCAACAGACCTGCTTCCATGCCTCCAGCAACTGGGTCTACATACAGGCACTAATCAGCAGTTATTTTTACATTCTCACCAAGCAGATTGCTGGGCATTAATAAGGCCTATGTTCCAGAAATACCACACCAACAAGCGAGTAGTGCACCACCATCTCTGTAAATTGATGGTGGTGGTGAACCACCACCATCAGTTTACAGAGACTACCTTTCAAACTTGTTAAAGACAGATTCAAAATCACCTTGTGAATGTAAGTGAAAAACTGTGCAAGAATAACCTTTTTTTTTTTTTTTTTTTTTTTTTTTTTTTTTAAATAAGTGCCATGTCTCTTCAGACTGCATACTGCTCACATGCAAGCTTCTGTTCCTGCTTATAATTTTCAGCCTGTCAGATTACCCTCAACTCACAAGCTGGCTGGGTTTTTTTTCCCAGCTATAGGTGCACAGCTTAAGCCTCCCCCTTTCTTCTACACTGGAAAGGATTCATTGTTCTGTCTTTGTTTTTCTCAGCACTAGGTGAGCTAAGCCTGGGCCACCAACCATTAGGGGGCATGAGCAGCAGCAGCAAAGAGTAGTGGGGATTCGAATCTCTTTGCCACTGCTGCAACTGGGGGGGGGGGGGGGTGGCAGCACAAGGCAGAAGGTGCAGGAGCACCATGACTGAAACCTGTTCCATTTGTAAGAATAAGACTCTCTCATGGAAGGCTTCCGTGAAGCAATCAGGACACGGGAAACTGATTCAGAAAGGTTAAGTGGCTGAAGGATTAACCTTTCAACATCCATGCAGTCAGGGACAAGGCTTGCAGATTGGGGTGGTGCAGGCACCCGTTGTTTTGTGTAATCAGAAGCGGGTCCTTTCCCCAAGGGAATGTGTCTGCAAATGGAGAGATCCTGAAGTATTGGAAACCACACTTGGGCAAGGCCAGTGAGGTGCTATCAGGATCATGGTTCCCTTGTCCTGACGTAAATTCACGAGAGAAGTGGAAGTGGAGGGAATGCATATAGGAGACCTGTCGCCCACGAGAGGAACAACGCATCTCTTGGTTGAGAGTGTTGACTGCGAGTGAGAGCAAAGGTTCTCTACTTTGCAGTTTTGACATGTTGCAAAGAGGTCTATTTGAGGATAACCCCATTGTTGGAAGATCGAGTCCACCACTAAGGGGTTGAGAGACCACTCGTGCGGTTGAAAGGCACGACTTAGCTTGTCTGCCAACACATTGTCCACTCCCAACAAGAGGGTGGCCCTGAGGTACATCGAATGGGAGAGGGCCTCTGCCCATATCTGTGCAGCTTCGTGGCACAGTAGGTAGGAGCCCGTCCCTCCCTGTTTGTTAATGTACCACATGGCCACCTGGTTGTCAGTCTGAATCAGGATGACTTGGCTGGAGAGGCAATCCTGAAATACCCTGAGAGCATATCTGATTGCTCGCAGCTCCAGGAAATTGATTTGGTGTTTGGCTTCCTCTGGAGACCAATTTCCTTGTGTCTGCAGATTGGCCACATGGGCTCCCCAGCCGAGATTGGAAGCATCAGTGGTGAGAATTATTTGAGGGTCTGGAGGCTGGAAGGGCAAGCCTTGGAGAAGATTGATCTGAGTTTTCCACCAGGCGAGAGACTGACTGAATGAGTCGGTGACGTGGACAATGGTCGACAGGGGCTGAATGCATTGAGTCCATTGTGACCTTAAAGTCCACTGCATGACTCTCATGGCTAGGCGGGCCATTGGAGTGACCTGAACTGAGGACGCCATGTGTCCCAGTAGGATGAGAAAGCAGCGTGTAGTCATGTAGCGCTGAGACTGCAGCTGGTATGCAAGAGGGACGAGAGTGAGAGCTCGTTGTCGAAGTAGAAAAGCTTTTGCCTGCAAGGTGTCCAATTCTGCCCCTATGAATGATAAGGTTTGAGATGGGACTAAGTAGGATTTGTCATAGTTGACAAGAAATCCTAGTGAAATCAGGGTGTGTAAGGTAAGATGCAGGGACGACAGAGCAGTTTGTTGAGTGGGAGCCCTGATCAACCAATCTAGATAGGGATAGACTTGAACACCTTGAGTCCTGAGGAAGGCTGCAACTACTACGAGACATTTCGGGAAGACTCGTGGTGCAGATGCAAGGCCGAATGGAAGCACTTGGTACTGACAGTGCTTGGGGCCTACCAGAAATCTCAGGTATTTGCGATGAGATGTAGTTATCACAATATGAGTGTATGTGTCCTGGAGGTCTAGAGAGCAGAGCCAGTCTCCATTTTGCAGAAGAGGAAGGAGGGAACCCAAGGTTACCATCTTGAACTTTTCTCGTTGGAGGTACTTGTTGAGGGCACATAGGTCCAGAATTGGACGAACGCCACCTGATTTTTTGGGATTAGAAAGTACCGGAAATAGAATCCTAGGCCTCATTGGGAATAGGGTACTGGTTCTATTGCTCTGAACTGGAGAAGGAGGGAGACTTCCTGTTCTAGAAGTGGTCGGATGTTCCCCATGTCAGCCGAGGTGGGGAGTCCGGTGGGATGGAGAGAAAGTTCAGGTGATAACCCCGAGAGATTATGGTGAGGACCCACTGGTCTGAGGTGATTGTGCCCCACTTGTTGTGGAAATGGCACAATCGACCTCCCACTGGTATGCGAGGCAGTGGAAGCTGGCTGCTGCTCTATGCAGCAGTCAAAAACCGGAAGCAGGGCCTGGCTGAGGAGCTGCTTGCGGCTTTTGTTTTCGTATCTGATGAGACTGGGCCTTTTGGAAAGGTCTCGTGGAACGAGTCCTAGACGGTGGTGAATAGGACTTCTTTGGATGGAAGAATGACTTTTTAGTATCCTTCCTGAATGGCTGCTTGGAGGCATACTCAGAAGGCATCAGAGAGCTGTCTCAGGGTCTCATGATGGTCCTTGAGTTCCGCCACCGTTCGTTGAATCTGTTCGCCGAACAGATTGTCTCCTACAAAGGACAATCTATCCTGCACTTCAGGGCGAAAGTCCAAAGACTTGAGCCAGGCCCATCTTCTCACTGAGATAGCAGCTGCAGATACCCTGGTAGCAGTGTCAAAGATATCGTAAGATGATCTTATCTCATGCTTGCCCGCCTCAAAACCCTTGTTTACTAGGGTTTGGAGCTGATCTTGATATTGCTGAGGCAGGGAGTCTGTCAAATCTTGTATCTACTTAATAAGACCCTGTTGTATTGGGTCATATAGAACTGATAAGAGGCAATTCGAGAGATGAGCATTGAGCCTTGGAAGACACGGCGACCAATGGCATCTAGAAATTTTTGCTCCTTGCCTGGGGGATAGGAAGTGTGAGGTTTTGATCTCTTTGCCCTCTTTTGGGCAGATTCCACGATGACAGAGTGGTGATCGAATTGAGATTTTTGAAAACCTGGGGCCGACTGTACCAAATAAGTGGTGTCAGCCTTCCTGTTGACTGGAGCAACAGAGCCAGGGTGTTCCCAGTTCTTTTTGAAGAGATCCAGAAGAACTTGGTGAATAGGGATGGAGGTTATTTCTTTGGGAGCATCCAGGAATTGTAAAAGCTCCATCATTTGGTGCCTGTCATCTTGTTCAGTCTGTAATTGGAAGGGAACCAATTCAGACATCTCCTTCACAAAGTTTATGAAGGAAAGGTCCTCTGGAGGAGAATGCTTTCTGCTTTCAGAAGGAGAAGGTGGTGAAGGCAGGTCATCTGTGTCTGGTGAAGAATCATCTGTCCAGGTATCATAGGGATCGGCATCTGCCCCTCTAAGAGCCCTAGGGGGACGGGATGGTAGAATCCCTGAAGGTCCTGGTCTAGGCTCTGAAAGAATAGAAGGAATAATTGGAGGCACTGATGAAGGCATCGAGGGCATCGATGAATGGATTGGTGGCGCCAGACGCATCGGCATCGATGGCTGAGGCATCGGTAGGACTCCCAATGGAGAGATGCAGAATGGTGTTTCCCCTCCCAATGACAAGGTAAGCAGAGAGGGCACCGGAGCAATCGGTGACCCGGGATCCATCGGTGGAAAAGCAGCAATCCATTTTCGAGAGCAGCAGTGCCAATGCTGCGGAATCGGGTCAGCGGTCGGTTCTATGATCGGTACCGGGTGTCTGTGCTGGAGGAACTTGGAGTCGATGCATCACCTTGTCGTTGGCCTCCTGAACCAGCCAGTCCAGTTCTTCTCTGAGACCTGGAGCAAGCAGCCCCAGCTCCAGAACAGAAGAAGGAGGCAGAGGCATAGCCGGAGGGCCCACCGTTAAAGGCGGCGTCACGGCTCCCATTCCCCTTTTGGGTGAGGGTTGCCTCGGTGACACGGTCGCCGAAAAGGTCGGTGCCTTTTCTGGACGGGGTTTCTTTGATGGCGGCTCGGACGATGGCGGGATCAATGATTTTGCTCCCTCGATGGTCCGAGATTTCCGATGTCTATGGCAATGTCGCTCTCTGCGATCCCCCTCGGTCCTGAGGGGGAGTAGAGGGAGTTGAAGGCCGAGAAGTCATCAATGCCGGATGGTCACCGGCCAGTGGTTGATACTGGCGCCGGTTCTGACGACGTTGATGCAATGGATGGTGTTGGGGTTTGAGCACGGAAGAGAAGTTCCGTCTTCTCCATTCTGGCCTTGCAACCTTTTGGTGTCATTAGGGCACATTTGGTGCAGGTCAGGACATCATGCTCACATCCGAGACACATTTCACAGACCTTATGAGGGTCCGTTACGGACATGGTACGATTGCAGTCCGGGCACCGACAGAACCCTGATGCCATGGCCATGAAAAACTAGAGCCATGGTACGGTCGACGGCCAGTAGGCCACGAGGACCAAACTCGACCAAAAACGGGTAAAAACTTACCGGAGAACCGCGCAGTCAAAAATTTGAAGGAGGGACCCCTGTGGGGTATGAAGCTATTTAATATTTCCGTGAGGAAAATTCCTGTCAGGAATCTCTGTGGAGCTCCTTAACCGTGTGGCTACTGCTGCTCGGAAAAAAGAAGACTGAAGGGGGACCCCTGCTGGCTGCAGGTTTAGTGCCATGCTGGGCATGCCCAGTAGGTGCCAGACAAAGTTCTGGAAACTTTGACAGAAGTGTTCCTTGATTGGGCTCCATCCTGTGATGTCACCCCTATGTGAGGACTACCATCCTGCTTGTCCTGTGAGAACTAAACTTACTTTACAAGTTAAGTTTTTAAAGAATTTTGCTCCACAAACTTCTGGATGCAGAAACCAAAGAAATTCTGCCCAATCTTCTTAAAATCCTGGGAAGCAGCAACTTGATCCTATTCAAGTTTAACATCTTTGGGCCAGATTTAAATGCTTTATTTTTAATTTCATTACTGACCACGTCTGACTCGTGTCACCTGAGGCAGATTACACATGCATAATCAAGATTAACAAAAACTAAAATAAAACCAACAACAATACTGGCTGTTATACAGTTTAAGAGGATCAATAAATCCCAACATTCATCTAAAAACCTTGATCTTAAAGAACGTGGTCTGTAATAGGTTAACAAAACCTACCTATATACCTTTTTCCACTATACATAAAAAGCCCCTCAAAAAACGAGACAAGATTCCAAAACTAAAATTATTAAAAAAAAAACCCACTACATGAGGACATCATATACTTGTCATCCTTGAGAAAAGAAGAAAGTCTGGACTTTCTATGAAAGGTAGTTTGTTTGTATCTAA
This sequence comes from Rhinatrema bivittatum, assembly GCF_901001135.1. NCBI lineage: Eukaryota > Metazoa > Chordata > Amphibia > Gymnophiona > Rhinatrematidae > Rhinatrema > Rhinatrema bivittatum. The sequence continues at coordinate 247,598,766 of NC_042618.1, forward strand.
TATCCATTGGGCAAATATGAGGGGAAAATCAAAAAGAACAAAATCAGTTTGCTGGAACAACTTAGAAATAACTTTTGTTCAAGAATTTAAATTTGCTGAAACTTCAGGAAGAGAAGGAAAAACAAAAAAAAACAAAACCCACAAGCAGAAGCTAGTCCAAAAACAACAAAATACACAGAAAATGTCAACCAATTCATATATTCAGCCTGTTTCAAGCAAAAAAAAAAAAAAAAACACAACCCAAAACAAAAAACACCATAGCACTTTTCAAATATTCGCTTGAACTAATTTTTCTGTGAATTCTCTTCATGAGGAATAGGGAAAAGCTAAACCCTTGAGTAGAACATTGCCCAAGCAGACCAATTTTTGGACAATTTGCACTTTTGAACTCAACAGATCTGACCCTTTTTTCCTCTCTCAGCTTTTCCTTAACTGATCTGTCATCTCAAGTTCCAAGCCAGTATATATTTACTCATTTTATTCAGTCTCCACAAGACTTGGCAGTTGTATTTTAATCTTAAATCAGCAACATCTACTTCTAAACTGAACTCTGTCCACATCCCAGCTGTTCCTTTGCTGGCTGTCATATTGTTTCAAAAAATGGAAGCAATTTCCACACTGCACAGGAAGACACCTTTCACCAAACAGAAACCTTGTCGTTATCAAGTGAAATTTTTTGTTGTTGTTCATAGTATTCAGTCTATAAACCTTTGAATTAAAAAAAACAAACAAAACAAAACTGTCTTGAGCATTGAACTAATTCTAGTGTCAGTTGAAAAGGTAAAAGTGTAATTTATAAATGCATAAAATATAAAAGTACATTTTTTTTTTTATAAAACCAAGATAGAGTTCATCAACTGATTTGTACTTTGAAATGCTTTGTGTCTTTAAAAAAAAAAAAAAAAATCAAATCTGGACTACAAGCAGGCAATGTATTCTTGTAAACTCTAGTAAATCACCAAGGGGAAATCAGATTACAGACATTTGCTTGGGCAATTTTTTAGTAGAACATTAAGATGTACTATTTTTACCTGACAGGCATCCTTTCCACCATCAGGAAAGCCAGCACACATCATGGACTCGTCTATTGTAGAAAGCCCCAAGGAGTTCAGTGCAACATTACAGGTCCCTTCTTCAATGAGGGGGAGCTCCACGCTTTGCAACAGAGTAGCAATTTCACCACCTGCATCATAAATGAGTATGCTTTGAAAGTAAGGTAATCCCCCACGATTGATATATTTTAGTGTTTAAAAAATGGTGCAAATATTTCCTACCTATAAGAACAATGTTAGAATGATCAAGTTTTCTAATTTTTCACTCTTTAGATTAAATTCACCTGTTCTTTGCTTTCCTTTTAAGGAAACCAATCAAATGTCTAGCTTTGTGCACAGAGTAATTTTCAAAAGGCATTTCAGTAAGTAAAGCTATTTTAACCACAGAAATGGCCTGTTACAAGATTGCCAGCCAGTTAAGTGGGTAAACTTATGTGCATAAGTTTATCTGAAGAGAGTAGAAGTTTGGACTTACACACTTTTTGCATTTTCAAAAGTTTGCATGTAAATTTTTACCAAAAACACTGGAGTAATTTTCAAGAGAATTTACACATGCAACTACTATTGTAGCAATTTTCAGAAGCCACTTACATGGGTAGAGTTCATTTATACATGTAAACCCCAATTTCAAAGTGTGTAAATGCCTTTTAAAATCAGGCCACTGTGCACAAAAAAGCAGATACTACTTTGTAGGCAGGTAGTTTGAAAATACCGTAGAATCATTTTCAAACCAAAAGTATGCATGTTCTCTCCCTTTGGAAACTGGTGTAAAGTCTGCATGCAATTGCCTTCAAATGCATTGGTGTTTCAAAATTACTTCTAGTGTATCTTCTCTTTTGAAGAGAGCTACAATTCACATTTTGGCGGATAGGTACCTTGGTTCAATCAAAAAGATATGTGCTGAAAAGAATCCAGTTCTGTCAAAGACTACTATGGCTAGCTAATGGAGCCCCATGTTAGATATAAAATTTCACTTACTTTCATTTGTCCTGCCCCAGCCACTAGTGACACACAATGTTCCAGTTTCAAACTTCTCATCTTTATGGGGGAGGCAGACTGGCTGTATCAAAGTGCCTTAAAAAAAAAAAAAAAAAAAAAGTAGTACAAGAGAATAAAGCTGCATTTTTGTTTTCTTTACATCTGTTTTTGTTTTTTTAGAAAAAGATAAAGCAAGTTATTAATGATTCAACCATCAGCTATAGAAGGCCATCTTTCAGTTTAAAAAAATACTTCTTTGAATAGCTGATTATGCCACATTTTTTTTCAAAGATGTTTCTAATTTAGGCAGTACAGTTGTGAAAAGTGATATGTACCATTAAATTATGGTAATGTTTGCATAGTAAGGCAATAGGTAAATCTAAAAGTATACTTGAAAAGTTTAATAAGTTACTATTTTTTTTCTAACACGTTTCTGTACATTTTTACACCCTATATGCCCAAAATACTTTTACTCCAGAACCTCCAAAATTGTAAAACACACAAACTGTACAAAGGTAACTGGTATTCCTTTTATCAACAATCACAATGTAGAACCACATAAGCAAATCACTAATTCAGTTATTTATGTATTTGTAGGACCTCTGATCTACATGAGTTTGTTAAGCATACAGACTCATTTATGTAGTGTACAGGTCCAAATTGCTTTATTTATCACGAGGTTAATTTTTAGAAATTTTTTAAATGTTCATTTTTCATAAAACATTTATAGACCCAAACCGTTGTTAGTCATTATGTGCATCGCATATCGCACAAACCTTGGAACAGAGCCAAACTCTTTAAATATAAGACCACTTTGCAACACTTAATAGCTCAAAATGCTTTTCTATTGTAAATGTCCCAAAGGTATACTCATCTTTTAGAATGGGACCAGCACGATGTCCCTGGTGACAGCTGTCTGATGATGCATATAGCAGAAACCTGGGTTGAGTCAGACTCCAGCTAGAGTGTCACGGAGCCACTCTCCTTGACTGCCAGTGTAGCAGGAGGATCCTTTGGTAATCTGGAGTTCAACGCTAGGTATGACATCAGGGAGTCATCCTGAGGAGATGATAGGCTGCGATGGTGCTGACGCACCCTTTTCAATACCATTGCTCTTCTTGCTCAGCATGGGGGAGAAAATATTCTACATGCTTCCTGGGTAGCAGAGAAGGTTTGATCAGTGTTCTCCACTCCACCTTGCGTGCTTGGCGCAATTACCATTGTAGTCCTTCCAGGCAGGGTACTTACTGGAAGACCCCCCCCTACAATGTGCTTCTGAATCAGAAGGTTCAGGTATGTTGACATGTCCTTCAACCGCCCCAATGTTGGATGCTAGCAGGAGCACATCAGGTGGAGTAAGGATCATCCTTCCTGACAGTAGGTCTCATTTATGTCCATGGGTGGATGAACCAGGCAAGTGTCCCACAGTATCCATGGACCATCGAGGTCCTGTGTGCGATACCAATCCCATTCGAGCTTAGTCTTTGAGTGGTCCTCGTATGCAGGATATGAGGAAATTATATGGTAGTCTCTTCACCTCTGGGAAGAGGGAAGCATCTTGTACTAGGCGAAGCCTGTGTGGGCAGACGGGGGAGCCTGGATTCCCTATTGCTTTTGGTGACCAAAGTGTACTAGGGCAGTTCCCCGCCTGACGAGGTAACCTGCCATTGTGTGGCTAGATTCCCATTCTCAGGAGTAAGGTGTCACCACATCAGTCTACTGTGGAATCCCTGCACAGGCTGTGGTTATTCAGAGTGTGAGGCCTGGGCTCCTGTCTACTTAGACAAGTCCTGCTTCTCAGCAGCTGTCTGCGTAGTCAACCCTCCTCTGGCCTCTCGTGCGGGCCATGATTACCGCCCTCACCGGAATCACTTGGGTTTGAATCTGATGTGTATGGGTGCCCCCGCCTTTGTTGGAGGTGTGGTACATCCATTGGTGGATAGCCCTCCTATGGGCCACCATGGAGGGTGACTAGCCCTCCAGAGTTGCCATATGTTGATCTGGCCTGGTGAGGGGGGCAGGCATTGCATCCCCGTGTTGCCTGCCTCAATTATTAGTGGGCTACATATAATTGCATGGCTGATGTCGCTATCATTTTGCAACTGTTTGACACTTGCTGGCTGGGCACTGTGCCCTGCCAGTAATCCTGCCACTAATCCAGTCCTTGGATTTGGGTAGTCACATTTTGTTTTCTTTTATGCAGACTGTTGCCCAGGGCCGCCAAAGAAATTTGCCAAATTTGGCACTTCGTTTTCCCAGTCTAACACATTGTTACAGCCCTAAGTCATCCCTTTCTCCAATGAGTTGAAGAGTTTGAACCCCATAGGACTGATAGGGAGGCCAGCTTTCTAACCGCTGTGACAGGATCACTGGCACCCCAGTCACAACTAATTCTGCTTCATCAATATCCAAAGTGGTCGTAGTATGCCATGAACCTCCACCCTGAGTTCAGGCAACCTCAATTGACATGACCAATGTGCTGGACAGGAGAAACATTCTTCCTTCTTAGGCAAGAGGATGGTTCAACCCCATGCATGTAAGCAAAATGGATTGATAGCCTCCTTCTGTCATCCTGATCAGAGGTGTTCGGTCAGAGAGTTTTGAACATAGGCTCACATGGGAAGAGTTTCTTGAAGGGACCTCTCTCTGAAGTGCTAGAAACATCTCACAGATTGGTGATGCTCTCCTCTGATAAGGTCTAACAAGGTAAGTCCACGTACACCTGCTGGCTGGCCTCCTAGGCCTTGCCTATATTTATGTTGGAGCAATGTCTCCACAGGTCAGCGTATTTCCAGCATAGACTCTGCACATAGATGCATTGGCCAACTCTCCTCTGCACCTCAATCAGGCCGTGATACCTCTGTGCCGGCGAAGGGAGGTACACAGATTGGGATCCCCAAATAAGAAGATACCTGCTGCCCCGGCTTCAACCAGTCACTCAGACGTGAATGCCTTGCTGCATCAGATGCATTACATCAATGAAGCACATGGAAGCCTCGGCTTCGATGAGGCGCATCGATGTGTCAGGTTCGGCGAAAAAGCACGTCGGATGCATAGAGTGGCTGGAATATTTGTTTAATTCATGCTCTAGTGGAATTTTATTTTGTGTGTGTTGGGTGTAATATGGGGGTGGGGGGGAGGGAACAGAGCTGGGGGAGCATAAGGAGATTAATAGCTTTCTTTCATCTAGTTTGCATGGTATTAATGGTTAAGCACTCCACAGGTTTTATCTGCTTGGCATTGTCCATCTTTGGTATACTACATAAAAAATGTGATGTTCAACATGATAACTTAGTTTTATCATTTTTGTATAAAGAATTTGATTAGAGCTTGGGGGCATTTTTCTCTTTTGGGTCAAAACATAAGCATGTAACTATATATAAATAGAAGTTTTTGTACGTATGGTATACAAACCACTTCTGACTCAAAGCTGTGGCAGTAACTACATCTGTGAGTTTTCTGTATACAGATTTCTGTGTACCACCAGGATGCAAGCAGTTACCTTTTTTGTGAAATAATCCATTTTCAATTTGATGGCTAGATTATATTAAAAGATCTGTAACATCTCTGGCAATCATCTTCTACCTCAATTGATATACAAATGGAGTCACTGCATAAGTACTATCCTGAAAAAGTTTGCTGTGGTATGAATTCAGAATTTCTTCTCTCCATGTGCCAGGATTAAATTAAATTCTTTGACAGCTTCTGCTGTGTCCTGGTGCCCACAGCTGATATTACAAAATTCAGCTCATTCTGCAGTCACTCGGACTGAAAAGATCATAATAATGAATCCTATTTATGCTCACCTGCTAAGGTGGTGCCTATCCAGTGAGGGATGTGAAACAATGAATGTTGCTCTAGTGAAACAGGATAGAAACTGAAAACCAAGACTAGATCTCCGCAAATAAAGACAGTAAAATAGAGATATGCCTATGGGGGGGGTTTGGGAGGCACTTCAGGACTATTCTATCTGTACCCTAGAAGAAAACATCCAAACTATCAAGTAGGGGCATGCACCACACATTTTTTTTGTGTTTCCCTTCAAATGAAAATCAAAGAAAAAAATGAAAAAAGAAAAAAAAAACAAAAAAAAACTGGTGTCCGGCCCAGGGTTCTGCACCCTACTGAAAAATATTTTTAAAAATCCCAAGCTTCTGCCTGCCACCCCCTTCCCAGTATCTTAACCCTACACATGCACTCCAAGTAGGACAGGGGTAATTAGTCCCCAGTCGCTCCTGTCCCGCAGCTTCTGTTTTATTTTTCAAACAGGCGCTGGTGATCTTAGGCTGGCACCATTTTGCCATGTGAACTGTGCGGAACAGCAGGGGCAGGGCAGGAACGACAGGGGATTGGCTCCTGCTCAGTTCGGAACTGATGGATAAGGATAATATACTAAGAAGGCAAGCCAGAAACAAGGAACCACAATTTTATGCTTTTGTTTTCATTGAATCAGGCCCCCTATTGCAGGAACATTAAAGCATTTTAATTTAAAAATGTTCAGTTTTATAAAATATTTACTTAAACATTTTCAACCTATATTATGAAGTGAAGGAAGCTCATACAATCATTCTATGTCTCTCCCCCACTAATAGTTTTGCCATTCAGAATCACATCGACATGGTCAGGGCTTGCTGGGTAGGGGTACGCTCTTAGGGGCGGATTTTAAAAGGGTTACACGCACAACCCTTTTAAACCCCTCCTGCGCACGCCGAGCCTATTTTGCATAGGCCGGCGACGCACGCGAGCCCCGGGGCTTGAAAAAGGGGGTGGGGCCAGAGCTCCAGGCACAGCGGCCATTTGCCACTGTGCCCGAGATTGCGGGCCGGCCAGTGCGCACAGCCTACGCCTGCCCAGAGGCAGGCGCAACTTCTAAGTTAAGGTAAGGGGGGGGGGGGGGAGGCGGAGGGAATGGAGGAAGGCTGCGAGGCTCAGCACACACAAGTGTGCACCCCCTTGTGTACGTCAACCCCGGATTTTATAACAATCGTGCAGCTGCGCACGCATGTTATAAAATCGGGCGTAGATTTGTGCGCACAAATCTACGCCCATGCATAAGTCTTAAAATCCAGCCCTTAGGTTCTTAGGGGTGGGGGGCGGAGAAACAAAGAGAAATTAGAAAAGGACATTTTTTATCCAGATCCATATTCTACAGAGACATTCACCCAATTATCATCCCCTAATAACTTTTTGGCTTTGCATCTCATCCACACCAAATTTGTATGTCGGAGGGTCCACAGGAATGATGGGGTATTCCACAGATACACAGTCCACGGTGGGTGGAGGAGAAGCATTATTCTGAAAGCCTGCAAGCCCATTTTCAAAAGGAAAACAGAGTAGGGTTTCCCTAAAAATAAACTAGCAGGCTGCAGGAGTGGGGTACCATTCCCTGTGGAAGAAGGTACAAGTGTACCTGCAGGAAAGCAACACCGGGGGCTTTTATGATGAGAGCCCCATGGGTGCATAACTCCCTCTGCAGGCTTCTCTTTCAGGTCATTGGTAAAAGTACCCTTCTTATGACTGATGCTGTACTTTCATCTGCACTGACCAAGAGGGGGAGGGGAATTTTTAAGACAACTTTTCTACAGATAAACAGCAGTTCACTCATGGCAAAAAAGCTTTCAAAAAAACTGCCCGTCAAATAGTTATTACTGTAACCTTTTCTTGACCTTACATGGACATGGCGATTTTAACGCATACGTGTGTGCATACATGCATATATACGTGCATTTTATAAAATTGGTTATATGCGCGTACATGTGTGCATGATTTTATACTGATGCACGCATGTGCACGCAAATGCCGCCTCAAGTGCGCAAGTGGTGGAAATTTCAGTGGCTATGCACACTGATAAAATAGCCCTTTTTCCCCAGTAAAGGAGAGGACTTCTCTATCCCTCTAGCTAACTTGCCTCCCTTTTACCCTATTAGCCCTGAACCTTAAAACCCACACTGACTAGCATATTTTTTTTTTGTTACATGACTTACTTGCAGTCCACAGCAGAATTAAGTCACGCGGTAGGGTACCTCGGCACGCGCTTGTGCGCGTAAATACTTACGTGCTGACTTCATTTTACAGACTCGGACCACCCATACCCCATCCTTTTTTTTTTTTTTTTAATGATTTGTGCGCCTAGTGGGAGATATGCGTGCATCCGCACGGGTTTTAAAATCTGCGCAGCGCGCACCACGCTGAGTCCCATGCGTAGGGGTTTTAATATCTACCAGTGTGAGTGTAAGCAAATGGGCAGCCAATACATAGCAATATATAAAAAAATGCAGTTACCAGAGAAGCCAGAGTCATCTAGTCATACTGACCAAGTCAGACTATTCCAGTGAAAAATAATGGATCCATCTTTATACGGTCTATGCAAAAGCCCAAGACTTGGCACCCTTCCTATCTCCCAAACAAACTGCACACACTTACCATACTGGATTTTGTCTTTCAGATGCAGAAGAGCAATATCACAGTTCATGTTTCCATTGCTGTCATAATGGGGGTGAAACCGGATGCGTTCCACCTGAATACTCTGTTCTTGCTCATCCTTGTGTTCCAGATTATGTTCTCCGACAGTCACAGTCAGTTTCTGCAATAGGCTTCTGAAAGAAATAGGCAGCTGCCTAAGTAGGACTGTGAGCTGAAAGACACACTGGACCTCACTGTATGAATCCGAAACAGTGGCAGCAGTTTCCTACTAAGAAATTTATAGTTGTACCTTAAAGTATAGAGCTGCCTAATTTAACGGAAGCTTCCACTAATCCTTGAAGGTGGTGTGGGAGAGGGGAAAGAGAAGGGAGTTTGCTATGCTAGATTAACAAAAGTGAAATTAACAAAAATGCGGATGAGCAGAGATGTTATTATGCCAAACACAATCCTGACGTTCTCCTTTCATTTAGAAGGCCTTAGAAACATGCAATATCAATCTGCTACTTGGTATCCCTATAAAGGAGACTAAAAAGGAAACATTTCTGGATTAAAAGCTGCATTTCATGGTTATTTGGTTTGCCTTTAATGGATCATTTTGTCTGACCTGTGGTCTGTTTTTAGCATGGTTTTTCTAATATGTATAGTATAGAAGAAAGCCTGTTAAACTGGAGCTTATATGGCTTAATGAAAAAAAAAAAACCACTGCTTACTGGTCTTGAATTTCTAGCTCCCTTTATTTAAATAAGCATGGTTTAAATGAGTTGAAACATTACTTCAAGCGCTGTACTTTCATTAGCAAAGTTATTCAAATAAGAAAAGTGTTATTTTGTAGCCTGTGTTAGCTTGATCCACTCTTGTTACAAGTTTGTTAGGTCCCAAGTGTGGATTAAATTTACTGCTTTCTACTTTCCCTTAATGCTCAGTGCCAATGTATGCTCTCACTCTGCCCTTGTCGTTCTGCTACATTTTTAGATAATACCAGCAATTGAAAAATGTTAATGTTGGTACTTTATAACAATGCATTAAATTATTAGTTTCCATGCTGGAATGTGACATGAGAAACCAGTGATCCTGGGCCTATTGTGTGTCAACTCTGGATGAAGAGAAATCAAACAGGCTATGACAGCAGATAGGAGCCATAAGACCCATCTAATCTACCCATTTTCATGGATGCATTGTCATTAATCCCAGTTGACCTCTGACTTTCCCTTCACTACTTTGCAAGTGGGGAGCCATTGTGGTTCTCACACTTTCTTTAATTTTATTACCATTTTAGTCTCAACCACCTTCCCTGGGAAACCATTCTATTTATTCATCATCCTTTTCCTTGAAGAAAAATTGTCCTGTTATTGCTTCTGAATCTTCCTTGACAGCCTCCTGTTCCAGAGTATTCTTTTCTATGAAAATGTTCTAGATTAGTTTCAGATATTATGCTGGTATCCGCACCCAATTTCCACCATTTACAATTCCGATATAAATTCCATCTGTTCACAAAAACTTACTGATCAATGTGGATTACACAGTGTGCTGCAGTGACTACTAATTTTTCTCCAATTATGCTGCCACCACAAAAGTGTGAATTTGCTGTTTTCAGAGAGGCCTACAAAACACAAAATAAGATACCACACTTAAGGAAACCATAAGTTAAAATTTCTGAATTTTTCACAATTGATTTTAGAATTAACCTCGCCATCCCTTCTCCCACACCCCATCAAATGTCAAATGCATCCATGATTTGATACCCATGGTATCAGAGCATTTTGCCAAATATTACCTTGTCTGGTCTTTAGCATTAGAATTTAGATATTTTAAACTTGCATCAATTCAACCATTTTTCAGTACAGTGTATCCAATATGTAAAAGTTATATAAATGTTTTTAATTTATCATTTATATTCCACTTTACAGGAGCTGATGCTTTTTCGAAGTGGATTACAATCAAATAAAACTGCTCATAATGCACAAAAATCATATCAGAACAGGTGATACAAATGTGTTATAAATATAATCACAACAAAACAAGATAAACAATCCCTAGAATTCGTCATCCCACTCCAAATTCTATTACATATATCCATCTGCATTTACCATCAGGACAATCTAAAACCCATCTAACCAAAACAAAAACTACTTCTGGTGCAAAGCTAAAAACTAGAACCTTCTAATTATTAAAAAAAATTTTAAAAAAAGTAGTCGTCTAAAAACTCAGTTACTCAAAAACCAGGTTTTTAAATAATCCGATATACAATTTTGGGCCCTGCACATTGAATCTGGTAAAAAGTTTCACAAAGTGGGAGCCATGCCTGAAAAGTTTGTGATCTAGTCTTAAATTTTGTAATAGAATTACTAGAAAGAATCTGACATCCAAGCTTGAATGTAACAATCTGACTGAACTGGATCTTCTCTCTTAAACTGGTCTAATTCTCACCAATACACAATAGGTCAAAGATTTTGCAATGTATCTGAGAATTAACAGGCAGCCAATGAAGAGCCATCAGCAATGGCAATGCTCTCTTCCAGTAGGGTTCTTGTGGCTGCATTTTGAAGTTGTTAACTTATCAAAGATGTGTTTAGGCAAACCCAAATAAAAAGTTGCAGTAACCTAGATGTGACAGGCTCATAGCTTCCATCACTGTTCTCAAGTCCTGAGAACATAAAAATGGTCATAATTGTTTTACAAATAAGTTAAAGTGGGTCTTCTTAGAAGCTGCTAAATCCAGATTCTCAAATGAGAACTTAATCTATGAATACACCCAAATGTTTTAGTTCCGTAGACAGCTTGATAAATTACTTCCCAATCTGAATACTAGAAAATTGCTCAGGGGATGGCACAAACTCAATTTCCATCTTTTTTTCCCCATTTAAACTTGTAATGTCTTGAGCCCATCCAGTTAACAAATTTACTGCAAAAAGGGATTTAAATTTATCCCAAAATCCCTGCCAAGGTATGAATATCTATTTCAGCAGCATATATTTTAGCCTTCACCCCCAGGGGATGAAAATAAACAAATATAGGAGAAAGGCATGCTGCAGGGCTAACCTTTAATGACCGAGACAATAGATCAGACTGGCAGGTCAAACTTATCTTTCTGTAATTATTCACAAGAAAAGATTCCAACCACCTTTATCCAGGGCTGGTGCAAGGGTATTAGGCGCCCTAGGTGAACCTTCTGCATTGCACCCACCCAACACCCCCTTTGTTGCTTTGCCCCCTATCAGCTCGAGTCAAACTAGTTTGACTCGAGCTGATAGTCTGGTTGCATGAGGACAGACAGGTCACTCAATCGGCAGCAAGAGAGAACAGACAGAAACGTGCAGAAATCATCGCGTACTTAAGCACAGTAAGACCCAATGTAATAAGCAACCGCATCCATGCAAAATATCTGCACCAATAATCCAAGCATAAAAGCGAGCAAGCGACAGGTCACCCAATTCAGTGAAAGTATGACCCTGGAATGTATTTTTAATATTTCAAGTAACTCTGTGCTGCAGAAAAATTGGCATATATTTTCATGGGTGAGAATACACACTGCATGGCAGTCAGACAGGTACTCATCTAGGCACAAATCTAGGTGCTCAGGCGCAGAGAATGTGTGTGAATCAGGGTGCTCGGGCACCCAGAAAGGCACCTAGCTAATCACCAATTTGGCCACTCAGGTGTCCATAAGCAGTGCATAAAAGCAAGCAAGCAGGTCTCCCTATTCAATGAAAGTTTGACCCTGGAATGTATTTTTTATATTTCAAATAACTGTGTGCCACAATCTCTGTCACCTGCTAAACCTTCTGCTGTTGTCATCCATTGGTGAACCCTCAGAATATGCCATGGCATCAAGACTAGCTGGTCATAAATTGGAAATCTCCATCATCGAAATAACACCAGAGCTGCATGGACACAACCACACCACGGAATAAAATGGCTACCAAATCAGTGCTGTCTCTTTTACTGCCACGGTCAGAGCACAAGGAAAAACCCACACTAAAATTAGCGTGGCTCCCTGCATTGCCCGTGATTAGGACATCACCTCCTTTGCATGCATTCACTCAAATAACAGAGGGTCTATAAGTGTGCTTGTACATGCTTTTCCCATGCACAAAACCGGGCTTTGCACAGGAAAACATGCATACAAATATGTGTACATATCTATGGCAGCTTCAGCACACCTTATTACATTGGCCCCCATGAGCTGCCAACAGCATGCACAAAATAAAAAATTCCAAAATAAGAAAAACAAATAAAAACTAAAAAAGTGAAAGACATTTGCCTGTATACTCCTAGTTTTGAATTGGGTATCCAACCATTTTATTCTCACTTAAAGAATTTATAGCCAACATAGCCAAAACAAGTCAGCAAAACAAAACATGGGAACAATCACTACTACTGTACAAGGTAAGAGACCAGCCAAGAAAGTTGGAAAGCATCCAACTGCCTCTGCCATATAGTCTCCAACTATACATAAGCACTCACTATTAGAGGTAAACTGATCAAAAAAGCTACGTGTTAACTCGAAAGAGTAAATAAACAAACTTTCAGCTGTTTCAGAAAAAAGTTTTGAGTTATGCTTTGGCTCTTAGGTACTCCAGCAAAAAGCTCCACAATAAATAAATAAAAATCAGAACCACAACTGCAAAAGGTGTCCCTTTAGTTTCCACAAGGTGTGCCACTTCTGATGGATGGAGTATTGAGTAAGTTCTAGCCTGAGGGTCTTAGTATACAAGGCGGCCTTATATATCTAAGAGAACTGAAGCACTGAAACAACACAACCTAAAAGGCCTTGTGAATCAGTCCAGATCTTAAAATCTGTTCCAGAACTGAATGGGAAGCCAATGGGAAGCTTAGTATTTTATGACTTCACCACCATTTTCTGTCGCATTCTTCTCTTCCTTTATAACTGGATACTCTTTTTTTTGTTTCAGTTTAAAAGGATTTTCTCATCATTAGCAACAATTCCTGTTTCCTGTTCATGTAAAACATTTGCAGTTCCAGTATATTTTGTGGCTTCATGTATGAATGCTTCACAAACAGGCCAATGCAATAGCGGCGCGAGGAAAACGGACGCTCATGATTAAGCACCCGCTCTAATGCCCGCCGCTCAACCTCTCTGGGGCGCCCGACGCAATATGCAAATGGGCTGCCATGATAAAAAGGAGGTGCTGGGGAAACTGTGTGCCCTTAGCGCCTCCTCGGCAGCGGGTGCCCAGGAGAGGTGGCTGACAGCACGTTAGGGAAACAGACACTCAATTGTACGAGCGACCCTTTTCCTAACCTGTGCACAGCCTCAGGTAAAGAATATGAACGCTCGTTAATAGAGCATCCCTTTTCCTAACCTGACCATGGCACATTTAAAAAAAAAAAAATTTTGACAGTTCTACTTTTTTTCAGTTCCTCAGATTTAATATCACCACGATATTAAGTCGAAGTACAAAAAGCACTATACTTTTTGGGCGCCCCAAAAATTAAATGCTTGCTCCGGGGCACGCATTAATTTTTGACAGTAAAAATGTGTGCGTCAGGTGCACTTTTGTTTTATCTTTGCATCGGGGAGAAATAGCTATTTAGCCTCATCAACATGAATTTATATGTGATAAGCGTCAATTGCCTAGTGCTCTATTGGATGCGTTGACCCCTGTTTTGCATCGGGGTTATGGACATGCATCCAAAATGCGCATCCAAATCGCATGTTCGGCTGTGTGCTGTGACCAGCGTACGATATTGCATCGGCCTGAAAGCATTTAATTAATGGACTTAATAAAATCAGCACATAAATGGGACTTTTCAGACAGTGGAAGCTTGATAGAATGTAGCATCTGGTCAGATCAAACCAGAACTAAGTTGCCACAGCACTGCCTTATCACTACTCAACTCTCACCCTGTACTTTTCATTGCATAGGGAAAGGCCTTTCATGGTACCAACCTGCCAGGGATAATCACCAATGCGCGAGTTTATTCCTCCAACAATTCTTGCAGTGAATCCAAACTGTTGAAATGCACCCGATTTCTTGGATTTTAAGTCCACTGGACGAGTCCCACATTTCTGTCCTGTACAAAAAATGCACAGGACTGTAAGCAGCTTCAGAGACATGCTGTACACCATGCTTTGCTCTGGACACCTTAATCCTATCCAAAGGCTCTTTGATTACATAGCATGAAGTATAAAACCAAGGATGCCCATTTGTTTTCTAATAAAATAAAAAATATTAAAAAAATGGGCAATTTAAAAACCTCATTAACTCCCCCCCCCCCCCCCCCAAAAAAAATCCCTGCACACATTGAATTTCCTTTTGGAAAAAAATCCCTCCAGCACTGCTGACATTTGAAGCTTTCCTCCCCCTGGGCCTTTCCCTATCCCCCCACCCTTCCTGGATGCCTCTTATTCTCTCTGTGAAGTCTAATGGAGCAGGAGCAGTTACCAATTGGCTCTGCCCCACCGTACCCATTTTCAAAATCGTGCCAGCCAGCCCCAAGGCTGGTGTCCTTTTATTGTACAACCATACAACAAAATGGTACTGGCCGGGGCCATTTGGAAAACAGGATTCAGCAGCGACTATGGATCAATCCTGCCCCATTTCAACTTTAAAGACCACATGAAAAGGGCAAGAGGCATCTGGTGAGGGTGGGCATTTTAATTTTTAAAGGTTGTGGCACTGGAAGGAGAGGAGTGGGTGTTGATGGGAGGAATTTTCCTTTCCTTTATTTTGCTTTAGTGTTTCCAATAAAGCAAACAAAACTGTCTTCCATACATACCCCTATAATAAGTATCTGGTTATCAAGTCTGTTTCCTGGAAAATTAGTTTTAAAAACAAGAAAAAAAATGTAGGTTTTCTTTTGGGGGGGTGGGGGGTGAGAAATCACATGAAAATGAAGTTTAGTGATTGGTTTCCATGGGTAATCACTTGGTAGTTATTTCCTTTCAATGCAGACCATGTCTTTGTAGAGCTGCTGTGTGGATAGAAAGAGAACATGGCAGATAAAAGATCGCTTGGCCCAGCCACACCTCCCACTTAAGTTTATAATTCCTTCCTCTTAGATTCAAGCTACTTCATTGCCCTGGCAAATTCACACGTTGCCAAAGTAATCTACAGAATGATTAAAATAAACAGGGAAAGAAAAAGAAAACTGTTATAAAAATAGTCAAGTAAGGTTACAGGTTATAGAAAGTACATCAACATATCTCAGGTTTTGGTGCTGGTCCATACCATCCGTAATCAAATTGTATTTCTGGCCTGGGGACAGGACATCACATTTTCTGCAATAGCTTCTGTTTCTCCTCTCCCCCCACCCCAAGATCATATAGAGATTTTCCTGCTCATTCTTTGGTAGGAAGTCAGATTTTTTTTTTCAGTCAGCTTTGGGTAACTAATGTGCACCTCTTAAAATCCTTGTATTCTGCACAGCACATGAAGAAATGCATTGGGGCAGATTTTAAAAAGGTACCGACGCCATTCCAATAAGTGGTATATTGGTGCTCTAGGGCACTTTGAATATGTGCATTGCTACTTTTTAATAGACCAGATTATACTTGAATTTCAGACATTAGTGCTTGTTTGGTACAGCAGGTTTGCTATATAGGTGTAGATTTTGTTCCAGGGTTTTATGTTATTTCATAGTACCTTGTAATAGAGGGCATTTGTAT
The DNA here is from genome assembly GCF_901001135.1 of Rhinatrema bivittatum. NCBI lineage: Eukaryota > Metazoa > Chordata > Amphibia > Gymnophiona > Rhinatrematidae > Rhinatrema > Rhinatrema bivittatum. Next base: position 247,614,849 of record NC_042618.1, read on the forward strand.
AACAAGATAAAAAATGTACCTTTTTTTGTATGGTCAATAAGGCATGTCCTATCCTGGACCTTTATTAGGGTTATGAATGTGGCTATGGAATGTTAACAGAACCGTAATATTTCAGTTGGGGCTCTGTCCCATTCTGTATGGTTTGGGATTAATGATAGACCCAGACCAGTCACTACCAGAGTGGTTGAATAAGGCCAAATTTGTCTTTTCCAGATTTACATGTAGGGCCCATGAGTTGCAGTAGGTCTAGCACACTGAAATGGGGAACAGAATGACCAGATCTGTGCATACCTCAATTCTCCTATGCATTATTGAACTCTTAACACTGTCCCCATCACCACCTCTATTGAGAGACTATTCCATGCATCCACAACCCTCTCCATAAAGAAACGTTTGCTTAGAAGACTACTCCTGATTGTACCTTCTTTAACCCATTTTAGAACTTCTTTTCTGTTGAGATTTTAAAAGAATAAATCAAAGAACCCCAGCACTAGTCTTGTGAATCAAGAACCCATAACAAAAAGAAAGTATTTAATTTCTCAACGCTGTGCTGACCCCAAGAGTAATCAAAATTTATATTGAATAGTACCGCATCAGCAAGCCAGACAACGGCAGTGAACACACTTGCCATCCGGACCACTCGTCACTTGCAGTTAGATGTTTTTTAGGACATTGTTCAAAAGTGTCTATTTTTATAAACTTAACACTTCAGCTGTTCCCTGAGGGTCAACTCAAAAAACAGTCCCCCGCAGCGGCCGGTGTTTCGCGATGTATCAATCGCTTCTTCAGGAGTGCTTTGTAAATTGCTGAGAAGGGTGCTTCTTAGTGGACTCATACGTCTCAGACGCTGTATGAAGGTATAAAACAGCGTCTGAGACCTAAATGAAGGTATAAAAACAAGGAGAAAAATGTTTAACACAGAATGAGTGCTTTAAATTTTAAATCTTAAAAGTGGTTCGGAAAAAAAAAAAATCAAGTTTCTTATTTTGAAAAAAATCTTAAAAAGGGAACAAATTCTGTTGCTTCATATGCTAAAGAATGGCAATCTTGTAGCCAGATTAAGAATACTTGCACATAATGGGGCCGATGCAATAAATTTGCATAGAAAGCGGGCACCAAGCAGTCAGCACCCACTTTCTTAACACGCCCCAGGTGCCCCCAAGGGGGGGCGCAATGCAATATTTAAATTAGGGGGGGGGGGTCGCGTTAGTAAGGAGGCGCTAGGGTTGCTTGCACGACCCTAGTGCCTCCTTGCTAACGGGAACCTGATTGGCGTCAGCGGTCCACTGGTTAGGAAAACAAACGCCGGTTTCCTAAACGCTGCACAGCCGCATAGCCAGAGGGTTCAGGAAACAGACGCTTGTCATTCGAGTGTCTGTTTCCTGCACCCGACTGCCAATGTTTTGTTTTTTTTTTCTATTCTTTTTTCCTTGCTACTTAATATCACAATGATATTAAGCAGGAGGCAGCACAGAAAAGCAGTTTTTTCTGCTTTTCTGTACTGGTTTAAGGAGCACTCAGCAATTAACGCCTGCTCTTTTTGCATCTGGAGTGAATTCTAATAGCCTCAATCACATGGATTTCCATGTGATTAGCGCTATTAGACTCACTCTGCATCGGATGCGCAGATTCATTAGCACCTATTCAACCCGCATCCGACTGCCAGTTAAACAGTGCACTGCATTGCATCAGCCCCAATATGAGCTAGCATATTTAATAGCAGCCAAGAGAAACAAGATTCTCAGTGACATGGGTATTTTTCTCTTGCTTTAGGACTTGACAAGTGATCAATCGACGTTCACTTTTTTTGCCTTTTCACTATGCAGGATGTCATTTAACCACATGTATTAGAAAGCAGTAGGGTAAAAGCTACAGAGGAGAGTATCTACTTGCAAAATGAAAGCAGAGTGAGTGGGATGCTCTATACACCGGAAGTCATATTTGCTGAGATGTCATTATAGGTGAAAGTATAATAGTCTATTTTCTGAAGTATTCAAGCTTTAACATCTTTTCATGCTGTTGTACATTTTATACCTTTTCAAAGTTGTTTTCAGTCGCATAACAGAAAAAGTTCATTTTAAAGGGTACACTGCCTGCATAGTCTATATTCAGCGAGCAATTTCTCTCCTGTTATACAAAAGGAACCTGCACTCTTGGTATGAGCTGTTAGATGCGATTGCAAATGAACTGTTCTTCTGTAAGGGGTGATGTAAGGCAGTGGTTCTCACATGCATGACACACAGAACACATGACAGTCACGTGGCTAAATCTAAACATACACTCTGCATTCATAGGAATCCAGACCCCACCAACAATGGGTGCAGGCAAAACTAGAACACTGCCCACACAACTCACCATACATACATACATAAACAAATAAATATACATATATACACATTTTTTTTTTAATTTTTTTTTTATGGTGTCATCTTAGTAACAGCAACACTACCAGGCGCAATAGCCCTACTTATGAAAAGACAGCAATTTATCACCAATGTATGTCCTATTCAGAAAACACAACAAACAAGTGATACGAATGCCTTCATGCTAGCAAAATACCTCACCTTGGTCACATACACAGAAGTAACCTTCACCCAGAACAGAAAGACCTCAAATTACAAATATGGAGACAAAGAATGGAAACCCAAAAAAGGCACTCTGCATGCAGTGCAAAACTGGAGGAATGGAAACAGAAATGCAGCACCTAACATAGTCCCAGGATCTGCAATAATGCACACAAACTAATCTGCACACAGTTACACCTGTATTATGGAACACACTCAAACAGTAACAACCCAACACTACAAATATTTAACCAGGTTCTAGAACACCAATAGACCCCTTATTAGGAAAACAGAACAAGCCAAGCTGCTATAGAAACTATAAGCTTGCAGAATACCTCAATTCAGTCACCCATGCAGAGCACAAGACAAATACAGAATAAAGTGATCATAAAGTTAATATTTTTGGTTTTCCATTGTTACACCTCATACAGAGTATGGCTTCTTACTGTTTCCAGTTCAGATTTGGTCTGCACATTTCTACTTAAGCATTCCTCAAGTAATATAAAATAATTGTAAAATATACTAATAAACCCGGAATAGGATGTGGAATGTGCGGAAGAAGAAAGGGCCATGCTGCTCGCAAACGTAGCGGCAGCATCGGCCTGGAGCAGCAACCAGCGATCGCAATAAGAACAGCGTGGGCCGGGGCAAAACAAGCTTCAGCCTTAGGAGAGAGGGAATGCAGAGATATGCACAGCGCTGGAAGATGGGCTGCTTGCCTTTTGTTTTACCCCTACCTAGCGAAAGGGTAAGAGCACTGGTGATCCGTGCACCCGCAGATCCTCTTCTTGGCAGAATCAGAAGGAGCCCCAGAGTCAGTGGTGGCATGTAGAGATGTGCTTCGGGTAAACATTTCATGTTAGGCTTTGTTTGCCCCCCCCCCCCCCCCCATGTTTGGGTTAGTGTGCACTATCGAGAGCGCGCACTAACTCAAAAATGAAATTTTTCTGACATTTCGGAAAATAAATTGATCGTTTTTCGTTGACATTGCCTAATTCAGGAAAAACGATTGCACACCCCTAGTGGCATGTTCCAGGGCTCTGAAAGTTCGGCAGAGTTACCCCCCCCCAATGGACTTTCCAGCTCTTCCCCCATAACCGTGCAATACCTGCAGGGTGAACACAGAGCCCTATAGCCCATGGTGCCTGCCACATGAGGGGCAATATTTGGAATGGGGATGTGCTCCCACAGGCAGAGGCAGTGCTACAGACCCTAGTGCTGCTTGCCATCTCATTCAACTTCATATATGGCACAATGGAGAGTTATGACCTGCAGATCCCAGCTGAAGAAAGCAGAGGTGGTTGCACTCAAGTTGTATATGAGCACAACTCTCGATTAGAAAAATCATTGCAAAAGGAAAGATTTGAAAATAAGAAAAACAAGAAGATTTTTTTTGTCTATAAATCAAAGCACAAGAAAAACACTAAATAAAGGAAGGTAAGGCTCCAGTAATCGGTATAGTGCACTGAATGTACAGCATCAAAATGAAGATCAAGAAACAATACTCAGAATAAGAGAGGCAAAGCAGCGTTAGCCCCCGTGGCCAATGTAGGGGCTGGAGAAGGAGGCTGCTGCAGCTGCCATGTGTGCTCTGGGGGAGGATGAGTGCGTGAGAGAGGGAGCAGGCATGTTGTAAGTGAAAGAGCATGAGTGTGATTGAGACCGGTCAAGGAGGTTGGTGCTTGGTGTGTGAGAGACAAACTGGTTATGGGTGCATGACTGGCGTGAGAGTGTGAGAGAGACTGGTCTTGGCCCTAAGGAAGAGGATAGAGCTTCAGAAGCTACTGCTGGCCTGCATGGGAAAGGAGTAGGAGAGATGCTGGAGAGAGAAAGACGGTAGCTTTAAGTTTATTTTTCTTGATGATTGACTGACATTTTAATTATTGGGTATTATGTGATGTGTCTTCTGTTTGAAGCATTTTATTGGTGTTTGGAGAATGTAATCATTTTTATGAGTTTAACTGTTGGATATTATTCTATTCACCAGCTGTTTTGAAACACGTTTATTAGTATATTTTACAATTATTTTAAATTACTTGAGGAATGTTTAAGTAGAAATGTGCAGACCAAATCTGAACTGGAAACAGTAAGCCACACTCTATATGCACTGTAACAATGGCAAACCAGACACATTAACTTTATGATCCTAGTGGTTAGAGCAGTGGGTTACGAACCAGGAGACCAGGGTTCGAGTCCCACTGTCACTCCTTGTGACCTTGGGCAAGTCACTTTACCCTCCATTGCCTCAGGTACAAAAACTTAGATTGTAAGCCCTCTGGGGATAGGGAAATACCTACAGTACCTGAGTGTAAACCGATGTGATATCTCAGATCGAATGTCGGCATATAAAAATAATAAATAAATACAAATAAAATAAATGATCCCTTTATTCTGTATTTGTCTTGTGTTCTGCATGTGTGACTGAATTGAGGTATTCTGCAAGCTTGTAGTTTCTATAGCAGCTTGGCTTGTTCTGTTTTCCTAATAGGAAGTAGGGATGTGCAGAAGGAAAAAATTTGTTTCGTTTTGTTGGGACCCAAATTTGTTTCATAGGGGGGGAAAAACAATTCGTTTATTAGTTTCATTCATTTTTTGTTTTGCCATTAAAGTCAATGGGGGAAGTATTTGCAGCCTATTTTTGGCTGCAGATTTGGAGTTTTCTTATCAATTCTGATGAAACTTCTGGGGAGCAATCATCAGAACAAGAAAATAGCTCCAAGGTACTTAGACTGTGGCAAAATGGCACCAAAGTGGCATGAATAGCCTAAGGCAATGTAAAGGGGCAAAGGGGTTCCAGGAGTGGCAAGAGTGCTTTAACAGAGGTGCAAAGCAGCAGCAAGAGTGTCAAAAACACACCACAGCTTCAAAAGAGAGCACCAATAACAGTTGCATGAACCCTCGAAGGCAGCACGACAGGCACAGTGGCAAGACAAGTGGCATCAACATCCTACAGCACAATGAAGGGGGAACATAGCAAGCAGAAAGAGTGTCAGAAAAAACCACAAAGTGCCGATAAAGGGAAAAAGCAGCAGAAGGACTAGCACCAACACACTGAGGAACCATGATAGTGGCAAGAACACCACAAGGAGTAGAATCGTCTGGTGTATGGCAGCAGCAAGGCAGCGTGGCAGAAAGTTGAAAGGTGCAAGACAGGATGGCATTGCGGAGGTAGTCTGGTCCCTGTGGTTTTGATAGGGGCAAGACAGGCTGGCAGAGCTGAGGTAGTCCAGCAAACAACCTTCTCAGATAGAACCCAAGAATAAAAGTTCACTGTGTGCTATGCTTGCTTAAGGTAGAAACACAGTGGACGCTTGACTTACAAACTCAATTGATTCCAGAGGGCTGGTTGTAACTCAAATTGGTTGTAAGTCAAGAATATTTTTTCCATAGGAAATACTCATAATGTGTTCTAAACCTCCCAAAAGCACCCCTTACCTAACCATCAGCTATAGCGGTGACCGACGTGCCACGAATGTGCAGTAGAGAGCAGCTCTCACTGACATGCCACGCCATGAATGCGCAGAAGGGAGCAGCTCTGACTGCACGGACGAGAGCTCTGATCGACATGCTGCGAACATCTTGCCCATTTTAACGGGCCCATGAGCAGCTGTGACTGCGTGGAATAGACAGCTCTGGCCAGCACACCTTGCCCGTTTTAACAGGCTTAACGGCTTGCTTCTATAATAAAAACTTCTTGTATAATGCCTGTTAGATATGTGAATCGTGTGATCGGTCTTAACGATCGATTTTGGCTGGGGGGGGGGGGGGGGGGGGGGAGGGAATCTGATCGTCGTGGTTTGTTTGTTTTTTTAAATCGTTTAAATCGTAAATCGGGGAGGGCGGGAAAACCGGCACACTAAAACCCTAAAACCCACCCCGACCCTTTAAAATAAATCCCCCACCCTCCCGAACCCCCCCAAAATGTTTTAAATTACCTGGGGTCCAGTGGGGGGTCCTGGTGTGATCTTCCACTCTCGGGCCATGGCTGCGTTAATAGAAATGGCGCCGGCGCTACCTTTGCCCTGTCATATGACAGGGCAAAAGTAGCGCCGGCGCCATTTTGGTTCCTCTCCCCCGACGTCACGAGCGCAGGAGATCGCTCCCGGACCCCTGCTGGACCCCCAGGGACTTTTGGCCAGCTTGGGGGGGCCTCCTGACCCCCACAAGACTTGCCAAAAGTCCAGCAGGGGTCCGGGAGCGACCTCTTGCACTCGTTGCCGTATTGCAAAATGGCGCCGGCCGTATGGCCGTATCTCAAAGTGGTCCCTAACCCCTACACCTCACCTTGAGTAACTAGGTGGGCCTCATATAGGGGTATAAATACCTATCTAGTATAGGGACATTATGGCTAGGTGTTCTCTCATGAAACTACTGATATGTTTCATTCGTAGGGGATTGCTATTCATTTTGCAGACCAAATAGGTCCCTATTTGTTGTGGATTACACATTCGTTGAAAACAATTGCACATCCGTAATAGGAAGTGTATTGGGGTTTAGGGCCTGGTTAAATATTTGCAGCGTTGCCTTTTTCAAAGTTGGATTGTTACTGTTTGTGTTCCATAATACAGCTGTAACTTTGTGCAGATTAGTTTGTGTGCATTACTGCAGATCCTGGAATCTGTTAGGTGCTGTATTTCTGTTTCCATTCCTCCAGTTTTGCACTGCATGCAGAGTGCCTTTTTTGGGTTTCCATTCCAGTTTGTCTCCATATTTGTAATCTGAGGTCTTTTTGTTCTTGGTGAAGGTTACGTCTGTGTATGTGACCAAGGTGAGGTATTTTACTAGCATGTAGGCATTCATATCACTTGTTTGTTGTATTTTCTGAATAGGACATTCATTGGTGGTAAATTGCTGTCTTTTCACAAGTAGGGCTATTGCACCTGGTAGTGTTGCTATTACTAAGATGACACCAGAAATATCTTTATTTGTATGGTGAGCTGTACGGGCAATGTCTTAGTTCTGCCTGCACCCATTGTTGGGGTTCCTGTGGATACAGAGTATATGTCTACATTTAGCCCCGTGACAGTCATTGTTCCGTGTGTCACGCATGTGAGTACTTTATGTCAGGTGTGTCCTGACAGATAACAGGTTGAGAACCACTTGCTTAGACAACACATAAAACTGAAGGTTCACTTGGCGAGGCCCAATCTGCATCATAATAGGCAAGGAAACTGATATGACACAAGGGGTAATTAAACTGGTAGTAGGGCAACCACATTGGCATAACAGTGACTAAGTTGACTCTTGGCTCTGGTCTGAACATTTTCTGTTGGTGAGACAGACTAGTACTATTAGTAGTGGAGAGGAAGCAGTATGGTGCAAGGCTACCCTCCTGATGTAGTGTTGTAACATTTCCTGGTCTCAGAGGAGAGACAGCCAAAATGATCCTGTGCAGAACAATAGAGAAAGATTTTGCAATCTTTGCCTTTGTTTCTCATCAAGCAAGAGTCAGGTATTATCTAATTGCATAGGTTTTTCAAGGATGGCATCCTCTGTGGTTCTAGAATGGGTTATGAAAGATTTTGAGGTCTGGGATCCACAAGCAAGGTCCGCTGGGAGTTCTTTTCATGAGCCTGTTCCTGGAATCTCGGGTCAATACAAATAGCCAAGGCAATGAAGTGCTTTGAGGGACGAGGAAGGTCTCAGGCAGCAACTTCATCTTATTTTCTCAGATAATCCCTGCCAAAACATGGTGGTTTGGCTATCTTTGCCCCAGCTAAGTTCAGAATCTAAGGTATGGAATTCTACCACATTCACCCATGAACAATTGATCCAGATAGCAGCTATAAGCTATTATAAAGATGCTTCATTGTGATTTATCCTCCTTCCTAACTTGTCCTGCTTTGGATCCTAGGAGGCTGCCATGTCTCACAGGCAACAGTTGGTTACATAGAAACATGACAACAGAAAGACTATATGGCCTATTTAGTCTGCCCATAATCCCAATTAATTAGCTTTATAATTCCCATCACTCAGAGATCCCTATATTTATCCCATGTTTCCCTAAATTCAAAACACTGTCTCCACCACCACTGGGAGGCTGTTCCATACATTCACCACCCTCTGTAAATAAATATTTCCTAAAGATAACTCCTGAGTCTACCACCTTTCATCCTCCTCATGATCCCTCATGTTTATGGAAACCTTCGAGTTATTTAAAATCTATCATATCTCCCCTATCTCGCCTTCCTCTAGGTGTACATACATGTTTAGATCTTCAGTCTATCCCCATATGCTTTAGTAAGAAGAGCACTGACCATTGTAGTAGCCACCCTCTCGACATCCTGTTTATATTCTTTTGACTGTGTGTCTCCACAATTTTACACAGTATTCCAAATGAGATTTCACCAGGGATCTATACAGGGCAATATCACCTCCCTTTTTCTTCTGACTTTTCTTCTCTCTTTGCAGCCAAACATCTTTCTGGCTTTTACTGTCACCTTTATTCACATTTGGCCACTAAGATCATCAGATACAATCACCCCAGATCCTTTGTGCTTAGAATTTCTAGTTACCTGTTAGACCCTGCCTGCACTTGTTTGCTCAGCACAGCCATAGACTTGAATGGGAAACAAATGAAATGGGGAAGTGTTTATTTAAATTCATGGGCACCCTCCAGTCATTTCCAGGGTCCACAAATGAAACAAAAATGGTCTCATTCATTGCATTTTACCTATTCGTTTCAAATGCATTTATGAATAGGTAAGATGCAAATTGCATTTTACCTATTCGTAACACACGCCCCTTCCCCATCTCTTCCAATCAGGGAAGGGACGCACCGGAGACACAACCCACCGCGTCTGCTGGGGATTTAATCTCCTGCTCCTCCTCCAGGCGCCCTTTTCGCCCCGTCCCCCGGACCAGACGACCATCTTCAGAATCCAGGAGAGGGAGCTGGGAGTTGGGCCTGCGCGACCGGCGCTAGAGCCCACCGGGGTAAGGCCACCAAATACTCGCTCTTCCCCCCGGGAAGCCCTCTCGCCGACCACGAGGCCGGACGCCGTTTCTCTCCCCTTCGGCGGCTAACACACGCCCCTTCCCCATCTCCTCCAATCAGGGAAGGGACGCACCAGCGACACAACCCACCGCGTCTGCTGGGGATTTAATCTCCTGCTCCTCCTCCAGGTGCCGCGCGCCCAAAGGAGCGCGACCTAAGGGGCCTGTCCCTTAGTGCGCCCCTTGGAGAGCCCCAGGACCCAGGACCAGCGCCTCCCCCTCTCACAGGCGACCTCTTCAATCAATGCTTCATTCCTTCCAACCACAACAAGCACATACCATCTTTCAGCCACTTTCTCTCTCAAACATCCTTCAAGCCCTCACCAGCAATTCACCCAAACTCATCAAGCTCACTTTTACACTCCTCCTGACCTTATCATACAGTCACCAGCACTCCTCATACCTGCATCACTCGTACTTCACCACGCCTCAGAAACTCTCTAAACTCACCCCAGGATACAATAGGATCTATCCAAACCTCATCTAACCTCACACTGGTTCCTACAAGACTCTCTCACTTACCTTGCCTTCCTGAAAGACTCATCGTTGAGGGAGACCCACGGGGAAGGCCCCCTGAGGGAGCTTTAAGACATAGAAAGGTCCACACAGCCAGTTTTAAAAATTCTTAGACCTTGGTCTATCTCACGCTACATCTAATACCACCACTGTCCTCATCACAGCAGCATCTCCACTCCCTCGCACTATACTTCCCCTGGATATCACCACAAAGATGCACCTCTTCGCCATACCTACAATCAAGGGCAAATCAAGAATATACACAAAACCTGCATTTCATCTCATCACTCGACAACAAAGACTAATCCCTATCATGATATCCCCAGTTACACAATTCCTGGGTCTCTCACTATTCACACTAACTTTTCAATGCTCAATCGCTTACCAGAAAAATGCACATCCTCAATGATTATCTTATAGAAGTTAACCCAGACATCTGTGCTATCACGGAAACCTGGTTAAAACCTACAGACATAGTACTAACGAACCAGCTTCCTACACATGCCTATGACCTCATCTCAGTCCCCAGACCCAAAAAAAAAAAAAAAAAAAAAAAAAAAAAAAAAGGAGGAGGGCTCCTCATTGCTGCAAAAAAAGGACACTGTCTAACCTTACAACAGAAAAATTTCACCAACAAACTCGAATTCTCCCTCTTCAAAGCTGAACAACTACAAATTTGCCTCATCTACGCCCCTCCAGGAACTTTAGACTTTGACCCCTCCCCTCTGATCGAGCTTATAGCAAAACACATCAACGTAGATAAACCAGCAATTATCCTGGGCGACTTCAACTTACATGTTGACACTTATCCACAATCTAGCAATTGCGAAACAGTTCTTTCATCACTCAGCCATCTAGGTTTCTCACAAATTATCAACAGCCCCTCTCACAAGACAGGTCACACATTGGACCTCATCTTCATCAACAACAGCTTTTCCATCTTCTCCAACCCCAATTGCTCTCAAGTCCCCTGGTCAGACCACAGTGTCATCCACACTACCCTCAAGATAAAAAAAACCCCCACCTCAAGCCTCCACTAAATCCACTATAAATTTCAGGAAACCGTGCCCACTGGACTTACTCAGCGAACAGATCTCCAATAAACTAAACCTACTGGACCTCACCGACGCAACCACTGCCACTACATCATGGATCAATCTCACTAAAAAAATTGCGGATCAAATCTGCCCAACGACCACCAAAGTAATACAACCTGCACTTAACAGAAAACCTTGGTTTACCCCGGATCTCAAATCCCTAAAACAAAAACTAAGAAATAAAGAACAATGCTGGAGGAAAAATCCATCCACCTCAGCACTTGCCACCTATAAATCACTACTCAACACCTACAGGAACGCCATCCACAAAACCAAGAAAGATTTTTATGCAAAAAAAATCCACAATTTTGTCTTCGACTCAAAGGCACTTTTCTCATACGTCTCATCACTTACCAAACCATTACCTCCTTCCATCCCGGACCACCAAGCACTCAACAAAGCCAATGAACTCGCCATATACTTCAAGGCTAAAATCTCCAACTTAACACGTCCTCTCTCAGTCCACAGCCCCACACCATCACCCCACCTCCCAACCTCAACAAAACTTCAGTCTAGAGTCCTTCGAACCCACCTCCGCACTCGAAATCGAAAACACCCTCAAGAAACTCAAACCATCCTCCCACCCTTCAGATCCATTACCCACAAACCTGCTTATCGCCATCCCGAATACCATCGCAAAACCACTGGCAGAAATCATAAATACCTCTCTATCTCAAGGCATAGTACCCAACCAGTTAAAATTGGCAATTCTCAAACCTTTACTAAAAAAACCAAACGCCTCTCCAAAGGACCCAGCTAACTTCTGGCCCATCGCAAACTTACCTATGATAGCCAAAAACTGTCAACAAGCAACTTTCAGAATACCTCGAAGATCACAACATACTCTCCCCAGCTCAGTACGGCTTTCGCAAATGTTTAAATAACGAATCCCTCCTTCTCTCACTCACGGACACCATCCTCTTAAACCTGGAGAAAAAAACAACCCTACCTGTTGGTGCTTCTAGATTTATCCGCAGCTTTCGACACGGTAAATCACACAACACTCATAGACCAACTAGCAAACATAGGCATTAAAGGTTCCGCACTTAACTGGTTCAAGTCCTTCTTATGCAACAGGTTCTACAAAGTTAGGATAAATAATAAAGAATCTCATCCTATCCTGTCAGATCAGGGAGTCCCTCAAGGCTCCTCCCTCTCACCCACGCTGTTCAACATCTACCTCATCCCACTCTGTCAACTTCTCTCAAATCTCAAACTCACTCATTATCTTTATGCGGATGACATACAGATTCTCATACCGATTACAGAATCCCTGCAAAAAACTATTGCCCACTGGAACAACTGCCTCCAACCAATTAAACAACTACTCTCCAGCCTCAATTTAGTGCTGAACACCAATAAAACTGAGATGCTCATTATCTCCCATGATTCCCACATCAACCTAACAAGCATTGCTCAAACCTCAAGTTCTAACATCAACTTCTCACCAGACATCAGGAATCTAGGAGCATGGCTAGACAACCAACTAAACCTTAAAAAATTCAAACACCACCACAAAGGACTGCTTTTACAAACTGTAAGTCCTCAAAAAGCTAAAGCCTCTCCTTCATTTCAACGATTTCCGTCTAGTACTACAATCCATTATCCTAACCAAGATTGACTATTGCAACTCTCTCTTACTCGGTCTCCCTACTAATACAATAAAACCCTTACAGATGGTACAGAACGCCGCCGCTAGAATCCTTACAAACTCCAACAAAAGGGAACATATCACCCCCATTCTCTGCAACCTACACTGGCTACCTATCAAGTTCAGGATCCTCTTCAAAGTCCTTATCATTCATAAAGCCATCCACAACATCTCTCCCATCAAACATGACACAACTACGACCCCACACATCCTCCAGACCCATCAGAAACGCTTACAAAGGCACACTGTATGCCCCACCTTCAAAAACCTCACTAAGGAAACGAGCCCTATCTACCACAGGACCCCACCAATGGAATGCTCTCCCCCCAGACCTAAGACTTGAACCCAGCCATCCGGTGTTCAAAAAAAAGTTAAAAACCTGGCTCGTCAGCCAAGCATTCATAGACACATAAGCAGATTCCAATTGATCTCTCCCCATACTTTGGCACGCCTTTTTCTATCTCCCTCTGTATAAATTTGAATCCTTAGTCAAGCAGCAAGTCAAACCTCCCATAAGTAGCTCTCTTTGCGAAACTTACTCAATTCAGTTCCTCGCTATAACACCCTCCCTTATTTCAATCATGTATAACCCTTAAAGATTTATGTATACCCTTAGAAATATACTTATATTTATGTACAACCAGGAGAGATTTGTGTATAACTATGAAAGATTTACTACTTAATTGTTTTTTTGGAGTTCTTTTGTTTCCTTTGTTTTTAATTGTTTTTAATTGTTCCTTGTAAAGCCCTTGGGCGTCCACTAATGCCCTTGGCTTTTTCTCTGTTACATGTAAACCGGATTGATTTGTATATTGTACAAGAACTTCGGTATATAAAAACAAAAAATAAATAAATAAATGAATTCAAATCCCTTGTAGTTTTTAGAAAAATGCCCAAAGCAGATGAAAACCACACATTAAGCAACACCACACTCCTCCTAGATCTGCAAATTGCTATCCAAGACCATATGTAGGGGCCTTTTTCAGTTTTCATTTTTTCCACAGGAATTTAGCAGTTGTTTTTTTACATAAAACAGGAGAAAAATCAACATAAAAAGTTATTTTTCTTCCATTGTTTGTTATAACACACAAATTCCTGGGAAAATTAAAAAAAAACAAAACTGAAAAACAAAGGACCCTAGCCATAGGAAAGATATAATGCAGAGAAAGTTGGAAAACCAACATAGGGTATCCCAGTTTACCCCAGAGGAAAATTTCAAAAACAAAGGCACACAAAGCTACTATAAAAACATTTCATACCTTGCTCTGGGTTCCCAAAAGCCTCTTTAGTGTTCTGGTTCTTTTGCTTTGATAGTGATGTCAGCAAATGTTCCACATCTCCCAAATCTGCATAAACTGTGTTACAAGACCAAAAACACAAGTTCCATGTTGGAGAAGATTACAGCTCAAAGCTAAATGACATTTTATTTTTGATTCTCACAAGTAGCTAATAGAAAGTTACTGAGAAAAATGTTATTCAAGCAGACTGAAAAACAAAAAACAAAAAGAGAAACCTCAACTGAAAAATGGAACCAAATAAATCTGTAAAAGCATTCAGCAACAATTCTAAATTCAGATGGTAGCAATTGAGACTTTGCTGAGCTGCTAACAGGGTTTCCCAAATCTATTCTCCTGACCCTATCACCACTCAGGTTTTCAGGAGCTCCAAAATGAATATGCAGGAGACAAAGTATAGGCAAATTTATTTCCAATGTATCCACATTTTTCTCCTGAACACCTGATTAAGTGTGGCATCACCAAGACAAGTTTGGGAATTCCTGTGCTAGAGCTGGTGTTTAAGATGAGAGCAAGGCGTTTTATTGCAGCGATTCTGTAGTGTGCGCTAGTCCTACCATTTCTGGAGGAGTGAAGTTGCATTCTCTGTCCAGTTTTATGGGCAAAATAGGACTGAATTCAAATGGGAAAAAAAACCCCAAAACACCAGCTTAGAGCCAACTAGTCAAAGAAAGGCACAGAAGAGGTAAAAGTTATGGATTAAAACAAAACAAAAAAACACAACAGGTGGTGATGTGCAAAAATATTCACAACAAAAGTCAACACAAAATGTTGCCTTTATGGAAAAGGCAAAGATATTTCCTGCTGCCTCCTTTCACGTAGAATATTCTCACCTTTTTCTATATTTATTAACCTCCTTAAAAATGGGAGTATATAGAACTGGTACAATTTATTGTTTTGGGGCACATTTACCCATTGAGCATAACCGTAAGAGCTGAGGAAAAAATGGAGAAGTTGGGAGTTTCTTACAGCCACAAGAGGCAGCAGGATCAGTCCTTGGAAACCAAGATTTGTATTTACTTATAGGCATTTGATATTGCACCTTTACCCTACTGGTAGGGTCAAGGTGGATTAGATAGAAAACTCCTCAAAACAATATACTGAGTACATAATATATGCATCCAACAGATAGGAAGTAAACGGCAGGCAGGGTACATTGAGTAGGAATACTGCATGCCTATTGAGAAGCAGCAATTGTCAGAAGATTATTATTTATTATCTTAGATCAAATGAATGTCTGTATATATCACATCGGTTTACATTCAGGTACTGTAGGTATTTCCCTATCCCCAGAGGGCTTACAATCTAAGTGTTTTTTTCTGTGGGATATTGTGGCTTAGATAGGTAGAGAAAGCAGCCTGGTAGCTGGGCAGACTCTGGAATGCTCATGGTCACGAGAGATTGGGTAGAGATTAGGGGAAGGCCTGGCTAAGAAACTAAGCTTTGATTTTATTTATTTATTGTTACTATTTATGACCTAGGGTAGTTTTGATGGGAGTGCACTGGCTTCTAATGAAAGGGCGGCTGTAGTAAGTATTATTCTCCTTACATACAAAATGGGAAACTCTTAGTACATCTGCCACTAAAGCAGCAACTGATCTTCTCCAAGAAATTAAATATTTTATAAAAAATTCTGTCATACAAGGTTGCAAAGCAGCCTTCTGCCTCCATTTAGGGTCACCTATGCCACAACAACTTGCAGTCCAGCAGGAGTGTTATGATAAGAAGTTGCACTACATCTATCACATGAGGCATCTTGTTGAGAATGAAACTATAATCAAAATCAGAGCTAGCCTAGTGGTTCAGTGGCAGTGCTGTGCACAGCCAGGGGGAAACCCAGAGTTCAGCTGATCAGATCTTCTGTTCTCCAGATTAGCCAGGGATGCTGAGGAGGCAGCATTCACATCCCCTAGGGGAAGATGTTTTGAGTCATCATACAACAGCAGCACCCACTGCCTGAAGTCTGGTCCATGACTGCAGGCTGAGGCAGGCAAAGGAGATAGCAGATGCATGTAAGAAGTGCAGGTCTCCTGCTAGCTGGAGAGGATCATCCCAATGTAATGTTAAAGCATAGGGCACCCCACTTGTAACACAGAGTCCCATTTAACTTTATTAATGTATTTATAGTTTTTAAAATAAGCTTACCTAATACCTACCCACTTTTAATAGACTGTTCTATACAGAAACCTACTGTATTTAGTAAGAAATCTGGCTCTCAGAAGAAGCCATGAAGAACATAATCACTTTTATAGAATCATGGCATAAAGCTGTAGCAAAATAAGCCACTGCACTTGTACAATCAGAAACCAGATCTCATCCAGATTTGTACTAGGCAGCAACAGAGCCATCTGATTTAAGTCAGACATGGAAAGTACAGAAGTTCCAGTCAAAGGAGCTGCATTACTACTTGAAGGTCTGTTCCAGCAACAGAGGAGCTGGCTTGCAGCAGCTGGGATTATGGACAGGAGTCCTAGCTAGAAGGGCATAGTTGATACTTCTAGAACTTGGAAAGTGAGAAGGTTGAAATGGCTGCATGCCTCAGAATAGGAAATATTTCCCCAAGCCAGAGTGAAGCCTGCAAAAATGCACTTCTCTACTGCCCCCCCCCCAATAAAGACACACACTCTCCTCCTCTGGACATTAGCTTTGGAGAGAAAGAGCACCCTATAAAAGCAGCCAATAGATGTAACAGGGAAAAAGTATTCAAAAGAAGCTCAATCTTAAATATTAAAATAAAACAAAGGAAAGCGGTAGTTAAAACATCCATAGGGGTGGAAAGAACCACACTAAAAAAAAAAGTATTTATTTAACCAATATCTCAGAAGAATGCAGCATTCATCCTGCAGGCTCCAGAAAAGTAAACTAACCCTGCAATGCAGCTAAGCAAGACACAAGGGTCTTAGCTCCTGTCAGAACCCCTCAGGTCAGGGCAGCCAACACGTGCAAGAAAGGCCGATCGAGGAGCCAGAAGAAAAAGAAACGAGTCTTCACGAACACCAGCTGTTCGGAAATCTACTGAATCCCTCCGGCAGCTGAGCGTGAAGGACAAGACGGAAGGCAAGGAAACGGTTTTAAGGGCGTCCTCCACACATTATTCGGATTTAGCAATGTGACCTTTCGCTTTTGCGTTACAGAATCGTTTGGCTTCTCAATAACATTACACGTTCAGCCTAGCTTTGAGCAGGAATTCTTCGGCTATTTTGGAGGATGGTTTTGTTCTCCGCTTCCTCCATTTAACAACAACTACATGTTTGATTAAAAAGTGAACTTTATATTGACTACAGCATAGGGATCGCGAATACTCTTAAGTTAGTCAATGGGTGTAGAAAGAAATCCAAGGGGTAGATTGGGCTATGGGAGGCGAGAGAGCAGTTCTAACATTTTTCTTTTTCCCCTCTGACTGAAACAAACCTGGGCTCTTAATCAGGTTTTCAGGCGATCCACGATGAACGTGCAGGAAACAAGTTTGTATCCATTGGAAATACGTTTGCCCATACTGTGTCTCCTGCATATTCATCGTGGAGCGCGCGCAAACCTGAGGGGGTGACAGGGTCAGGAGAATATTAAACACACACATTTGTAATTAAGATGTTACACAAAAACACTTTTT
The DNA here is from genome assembly GCF_901001135.1 of Rhinatrema bivittatum. Classification (NCBI taxonomy): domain Eukaryota; kingdom Metazoa; phylum Chordata; class Amphibia; order Gymnophiona; family Rhinatrematidae; genus Rhinatrema; species Rhinatrema bivittatum. The sequence continues at coordinate 247,632,578 of NC_042618.1, forward strand.
TTTTTTAGTACTCCAGTCTATTTTTAAGGCTTTATTTAAATCTGTTTGTAAATGAATCTGGATGTGAAATAGTTTTAAAATATTAAACTCAAAACCACTTGAATCTCTTTTTAACATTTAAAGTATGAGGCAGCTACGGTGTCCCTGATTTGACAATGCACGATATATAGTTGAAAACAAGAGTTTAAATTTCTGTTACAAATAGCTTTCCAATTCAGTTTGGCCAAGAAATTTAAACAAGGTCCGAACCATATGAGTGTTGAAAATTAACATGAAGTTAGCCGATGAGCCTACAGTCATGGCTACACCAAATCGGAAATCAAATGAACTCGCCATCTCATACTGTTCAGTTTTCTTTCAGAGCTTCCAGTTAAGTAATCCTTAAGAAGACATAATTTATAATAAACTTACCATGTTGCATACTCAGCGTTATAAAGAAAAGGGGTAGAACTTGCAGGCAGGTTAAGCCCATTGCTCCTCCCAAATTCCAAATGTTATTTTCAAATCTCTTATAACATATAAATATTGTGCAGCACCAATTCTAGCTCACTTTATTAAGTTAGAAAAGCTATGCGATGGTTGCCAGACCCATTAATAGCTTTTGGGGTTTGCTTTTTTTAAAAGGCTGCTGGGTAATGAACAGCAGGTGCTAGTAAAGGGCTTCGGTAAGCGTTTGCCAAGCTCACTACTGCTTCAATTAGAGACGGTGTGGTGAGGGGAGAGTGTCTGGTGCCCTATAACAGCACGGGGGGGATAGAAAGAATAGTTTTGTTCTTCTGTCTGATCCCTGGACGGAGGTTTTTAGTTTGTTTTGGGGGGGTTAATTTTTTTTTTTGGTGTGATTTTTCCTGAATAGGCTTTACTTGCCTTTAATTTTCAATTATTCTGTTGCTTTATTTGCACTTCTTACTCTTTCATTTCTCCTTTGTGGCCACCAAAGGTCAATAAAGAGAGAAACCCCTTTTCACTAGGATAGGTGTGCAGCTGTGTTCATCTTGAAAAGCTCTTTTGAGCTCTTACCTATATTTCTTTCAAACACTCTCAACACTCAAAAAATGTGGTGAAGCAGTTTTTATTTTATTACATTTTGTAGTTATAGGGTAGGTATAAAAAAAAAGTGATTGTTTCTACTCTTGATTTTTTTATAGAACTACTCGAGTGTGGTAGGTATGATTCTTCTGTAGCTCTTCATTTAACTCCTGTTTATGATTTCTAAATATTCTTATATTCCACCTAATACAATATAACCATTAGAACATAAGAACATGCTATACTGGGTCAGACCAAGGGTCCATCAAGTCCAGCATCCTGTCTCCAACAATGGTCAATCCAGGCCATAAGAACATGGCAAGTTCCCAAAAACTAAATCTCTCCCATGTTGCAGTGGCTATTTTCTAAGTCAACTTAATTAATAGCAGGTAATGGACTTCTCCTTCAAGAACTTATCCAATCCTTTTTTTAAACCCAGCTACACTAACTGCACTAACCACATCCTCTGGCAACAAATTCCAGAGTTTAATTGTGTGTTGAGTGCAAAAGAACTTTCTCCGATTAGTTTTAAATGTGCCACATGCTAACTTCATGGAGTGCCCCCTAGTCCTTCTATTATCCAAAAGAGTAAATAACTGATTCACATTTATCTGTTCTAGACCTCTCATGATTTTCTAAGCAGACTACCAGCAGAATAATATGTAATAATAAATAGGGCACAAAGTAGGCAGAGCTATAACCTTTTCCCATTCCCACAGGGAAATCCTGGAGCCTAGAATATTAAATCAGCAATAGATTCTTCAACGTATCTTTAGCTTACCTGTTTCTTGGCTTTAGTGTTACTCCTTTGCTCTTATTCCTAGCTCTCTTTTCTTTGTGCTCACCTTTTTATTATCACCCTGTCTTTGCCTTTTAAAATTCTCCTTCCTTGGAACTATTCTTTAATCTCATGTTCAATTCCTACTTCACATGTAACATACCGGCAAGGAGGGAGTGAGGGTGGTTGATAAAGATAAACAGAACTGCACCCCACTTTACTGAGGTTTGTAGATGCTAAGAAGAAAATGTTTAAAAACAAAAGTTGCCTCAGGAGTGAAACAAGTCATCTTTTCCACTCCAATCTTTAATTTTTTTGTTGAAATGCTTAAGGAATAATTTATTTTTTTTAAAGTGTTTTTTCCACTAGTACTGTTACTAATGATAACAAGGAAAAGTTAGGCTTCGTTTGTATTTGTAAAATCTGAATGTGGAACATGGGAATGATGATTGCAAAGCAGCATGAATCAATCGAGCCCTGTTATACTGCTGTGGCAGCTCAGCAGAACCCAGCTATCTCAAACCAATCTGGAAACCCTACAGCCCAGCATTTAAAGAACGCAAAGGCCTATTTCAGTTGGGCCTCAGCTACAAGTTTACTGTTTGCTCAGTTTAACCATGCACAGTGCTAAAACAGAACAAGACTATAGCAGAAGGAGGTGGCCTAGGGCTTAGAACAATGGCCTGAAAGCCAGGGTTCAAATTCTGTGCCTGCCATTGGTGGGACCTTAGCCAAGTCACTTTATATCCTGTTGCCTCAGAAACTCACTTACTACCTGATTCACTAACGGGTACAATTTTTAAACCCCACATGCGTAAATCCCGGGGTTTACATACGTGGCCAGGCCTTACGCGTGCTGGGCAAATTTTCAAACAGGCCCTAACACGCAAGTAAACCCCAGTACACAAATAAGGGCCGGGCCCAGAGAAAGGGGTGGGGCTGGAGGTGGCTGCTACAGCGGAGCAGTAAGCAGCATAAAAAAAAAAAGAAGGGAAAGGCAGGATAAAGGGTTTAAGGGATGGGAAGGTAGGGAAATTCCCTCCCAGTCCGCTCCATTGGAGCAGAAGCAACTTGCGCGCGCTGGCCAATTGCTGGCACACACTTCCCCAGTACAGAAAGAATTTCTGCTGGAGATTTTGCATGTCCCATCTGAGTCTATTCCACCTAGATGTAGAGGTGTGTGTTTTGTTTTTTTTTATATCGCCCCCCCCCCCAACTGGTGGCAAGAGATGGCCAAGGAGCTCATCAGGAAAATGTACCTCTAACAGAGGACAGTTTGGATATCAATGGTCTACTATTGGGAAAAGTCCAATAGTGCTGAAGAGGTCAGCAGAGGAACTCTTCTTTGGTTTTCCTCAGGACAGGGTGTGTTTTTGGGTTTGTTTGGTTTTTTTTTTTTCTTTTAAAAATAAGTCTATTTTTATTTTAAGGCCAAAAAGTTTGGCTTTTTTCCAGGATGTTTCAAGAGCGACCCAAGATCACAGGAAAACAAGTTTGACTATGTGACAGAAAGCTTTGGCTTTGGGCACTACATTTGTTGTAAGTTTCCCTTGTAAAAAAAAATGTGATTATTTCATAATGTGAATTTTTTTTTATTTTTTTTAATTAGTCGTCACGGTTGTGTTTTTTCATAGACTCTAAGAAACCACAGCAGTCCTAAGGTTCTAGTTTCATTCATGGCTTCCCAGCAATATTATAATTATAACTGCACCAGTTTTCGAGCTGCTTTTTTTTTTTTTTTTTCTTTATTGTTTGACCCTCAGAACTTATTTAGATTCCCCCAGTGTGTTGTGGTCTCTTAAGAAATTTCATGAAAAATGTTTTCTTATTTCTCTTCTTTTTTTTGTTTCTGCACTGCTGCCTTCTTTTCTAATCAAGTTTGTACTTGAATGGCATGTACGTGAAAATAAAGTAAAAAAAAAAAAAAAAAAGATAAATATATCTATTTATAAATTACTCCTTTATTGCCAACCAACCTGATACAACCCTTCATCAAGTCAGCCGTTATACTATGGGGTGAATTACTATGGGTGAATTTTCAAAGCCATTTACGTGCATAAAATGTGATTTAGTGCACCTACTTGGCTGTTATAAAATAACCTGGGGTTGAATGGGGCCAATGTAATAAAGTGTGATGAAGCTGCTGCGGGTTTGTGCATGCCTATATGCATGTTTGCATGCCCGTTTTCCCGTGCAAAGCCCTATACGGATATATAATGGCTTCATGTGCAGGAAAAAAGTATGTAGAAACGTGCTTACTAACCCGTGGTTTTTCCTGCACAAGTGCATGCTAATGGCATGCAAAGGAGGTAATTATCCCCCCTTAGGGGTCGATTTTAAAAGGCCGGCGCGCCTATTTTGCATAGACTACCGGTGCACGCAAAGCCCCGGGACGCGCGTAAGTCCCGGGGCTTTGCTGGGGGGGGCGTGTCAGGGGCGGCGCGGCATTTGGGGTGTGTCTGGGGGTGTGACGGCGGTCCGGGGGCGGGGCCGAGTGCTCCGGCATAGCGGCCTGTGCCGGGGCAGGGAGCCGGGGACGCGCACAAGTTATGCCTGCCAGGCGTAACTCAACAAAATAAGGTAGGGGAGGGGGATTTAGTTAGGGCTGGGGGGTGGGTTAGATAGGGGAAGGGAGGGAAAGGTGGGGGGGGAGGGGACGAAAAAAAAAGTTCCCTCCAAGGCCGCTCTGATTTCGGAACAGCCTCGGAGGGAACGGAGGCAGGCTGCGCGGCTCGGCGCACACAAGCTGCCAATTTTTGCGCAGCCTTGCGCACGCCAACCCCGGATTTTAAAAGATACGCGCGGCTATGCACATATCTTTTAAAATCCAGCGTACTTTTGTTTGCGCCAGTTGCGCGAACAAAAGTACGCACGTGCATACTTTTTAAAAATCTGCCCCACAGTGTATAGCCCATTATTTTAGATGAATGCTAAATAGCTGTAGCATGCCCATTAACCTTTTTATAGATATTTAGATTTCTATTTTACCAGCCCTGCTGTTGTCCCTCTCAAATTCCCCTTTTTCTTTCTGACCTTTGATTTCATGTTTAAAGAGATTTGATTGCTCATGATTAGAGGACGTGTCGGGGTGCTGCCATACCAATGTCTTTTCAGAAGCCTGTACGTTGATGAAACAGAGCAGCAGAGCATAAGCAGCTGAACGTGACCTTAAGGAAGCAGATCGCGTCAGTGGAGCGATGCTACCATTGATGTGTTTCTGCGTGAGGGCTGCATGCCAAGCAGGGAGAGCCGAGCCTGTGCCCACTGATGATCTGGAACAGTCAGACACACCAGCAGCATCACTTATGAATCTATTGAACGTGCATAGTAACATAGTAGTGACGGCAGAAAAGGACCAAATGGTCCATCCAGTCTGCCCAGCAAGCTTAAGATAGTAACTGCCACTCTCTTTTCCGGTTACTCCCATATTTCTCTTAAGGGTAGTAAATGCCGCTCTTGGCAAGCTATCCCCAAAACTCATGATATCCCTAAAAATTTCAGCTAGTAATATTTTTTTTTACTGGGTGATGAGCTTTCTTGAAAATTCATACAGCATTGCTTGACATGCTTTGCTTATTTGAAAGTGCCCATAAATGTTATATTTATAGATGTTTATAATAGTATTTTTTTGTGTGTTCAGCTGTTATAGAGTAAAAAAGCCTATCAAAGGGGAGATCATTTTATAATACCACTCTATCATGTAGGTCCAGAAAGAAACTTTGGATTCCACTGCTGTGACTTTTTCACTGGAAGAAACGTTGAAGAGCCTTCAGCTATTGGCTTGTAAGCAGAATGGAAACCATTCCTCCTTTATAATACCTTTGTGAGGGAGGAGAGATGGCACCTTTTGTCTTTGAGATTTTACATCTGTATCGATTTAGAGGATATTAAACAACCTTGGATTATGTACTTCAGAGCACCAGGTCAGTGCCCCAATACCCAATACCTCCTGTCCCCTACGCTCTGCACTGCCCCCATACAGTCTCCCCTGGTCACTCCCCAACAACATCCCCCTCACATACATACATACATACATACACATACACACACTCTGAAAACACCCTGTCCCATTACTCCCCAGCACATCAAACCCCCAGCCACTTCCAGACATCTATACCCCACACTCCCAAGTCCCCTTCCCCAACACCCCCATACACACATGATGCTCTCGTCACTCTCCAACACTAATACACACCCCACCCCCAGCCTCTCCCTAATACTTCTGACATCCCCCACATGTACGCTTCGCCCAACTATCACCTCCCCCCACACAACCACACCCCAATCCCCACACACACTCCACCCCATGCCACTCCCAGAGAGCCCCCACATACATACTCCAGTCACTCTCTACTACACCACACTCATCCCAGACCATTCACACCAACCCCATAACACAAGCTGAAAACCTCCCCCCCCCCCCCCCCACCACATACATGGTGGAGAAAAGGGTTAGAGGGAGAGTCAAGATGGGGCAAAGTAGAGAGTGCGCACACACACAAACACACATCTATGCACTCACACCAGTCACATAAAAACACCCCCCACTACCACCACCACCCCATACTCTCCGCAACCCACAACACACATGCATATCCCCACCTCTCTTCCACACACATTCAGGGGGGAAGGAGGAGGAAATAGCAAGGGTGAAAAAGTGGAGAGCACAGTGTAGGAGAGGGAGAAAGCAGAGTTGCTTACCTGTAACAGGTTTTCTCCAAAGACAACAGGATGTTAGCCCTCACACATGGGTGACATTATCATATGGTGCCCCAACACGGAAAACTTATGTCAAAGTTTCTAGAACTTTGATTTGCCACACTGAGCATACAGAGTATGCTCTATATGACATGTCTTGATGGGGTCCTTCTTCATTCTTATAACATAGAATTAGGCATAAATCAAAAAACAGGAGAAACCTAACTCTGCGGGGTGGTGGGTGGCTTTTGTGAGGACTAACATCTTGCTGTCCTCTGAGAACACCTGTTACAGGTAAGCAACTTTGCTTTCTCTGAGGACAAGCAGGATGGTAGTCCTCACACATGGATGAATCCCTAGCTACAGGCTCCCCCAACAGAAAAGTGGACCAACAACCCCCCCCCCCCTCCCCTCCCAAAATGCCAAAGGGCACAACAATGGTATTGTTGGTAACAGAGGGGAGACAGCCTGAACCCAAACAATGGGCCCTAGGCAGGAGAGAATTGGGTTCTACACCTCAAACAGATTCCAAAGGACAGATTGGACAAACCTACTATCTTGTCTGCCATCCCTATCCAAGCAATAGTGAGATGTAAATGTGTGGAGAGAACGCCACGTCACACCTTTGCATATCTCTTCCACAGGGACTGCTCACAAGTAGTCTACAGACTCTGTTATGGCTTGGACAGAATAAGCCTTGACATGGCCCCCAAGGTACAGTTCCACCTGGGCATATCAGAAAGAGATGCAATCTGTTAGCCAATTTGATAGTGTCTGTTTAGCAATGGCAATGCCCAACCTATTTCTATCAAAGGAAACAAAAAGTTGAATGGATTCTCTATGGACTTCTGTCTACTCCAGATAGAAGGCTAAGGCTTGCTTGCAGCTCAAATTGTGCAGGGCTTGTTCACCTTGGTGCGAATGGGGCCTGGGAAAGAATGTTGGTAGGATGATGAACTGATTAAGATGAAAGTCTATTACCACCTTAGGCAGGAACTTAGGATGCGTATGAAAGACCACCCTGTCATGCTAAAGTAAGGCCTGAAGCTTGCTGATCCTGTGTGTTGAGGTGCCCACCACCAAAAATATGACCTTCCAAGTCAGGTACTTCAGGTCACAGGTGTGCAGTGGCTCAAAAGGAGCTTTCATCAGCTGAGCTAACACCACATTGAGGTTCCAAGATAACACGGGAGGCCTTAGGGGAAGTTTCAATTGAAGCAGGCCCCACATGAAAGGTACAAATAAAGGCTGTCAGAGATGAGATACCATCTACACCATGATGGTATGCACCAATTTACTCAAATGAACTCTAACAGCGTTGGTCTTCAAGCCAGCTTCCGATAAGTGTAGAAAGTAATCAAGCAGTTCAAGATGCCCCCACTCAGCAGTGGGGCAAAGGACTGATCGGACAACTCCTGCAGAAGTGGAAACCAGACTTGTCTTGGCCAATAAGGTGCTATGATAATCATACTCTCCTTGCCCTCGCAAAGCTTCAAGATGCCGAGCGGGGGCATCAATGCCGAGCGGGGGCAAAGGTCTCTGTTCTCTGTACAGGACAGACAGCTGGTTTGCTGTCTGTCCTGTACAGAGAGCAGAATAGAAATACATTCCTTTTGCAAGGGTATGTGAAGATATCCATGTCCAGGCTCCCCCAGATCTGGAATATCCGATCCACAACCCCTTTGGCCAGAGAACACTCCTGGGGTCCGAAGGCATGACTCAGTCTGCTCGCTAACACATTCTCCACTCCAGCCAGGTACATAGCTCTGAGCACCATCCTGTGGGACAGGGCCCATGACCAGATCTGGACCACTTCCCCATACTTCCCTGCTTGGTTGTCTGTTTGAATCAAGACAACTTTGTTGGACAGCCGATCTCTGAAAGCCCAAAGCACGAACCTGATCACCCGGAGCTCAAAGAAATTGATTTGGGAACAGCATTCCGGGGCAGACCTGAGTCCCTGGCTGCTGAACCTATTTACATGAGCTCCCCAGCCCAGGGTGGATGTATCCGTGGTTAGGACAATTTGGGTAGGAGGACTCTGGAACGAAATCCCCCGTTTAAAGTACCTGCCCCAGAACAATGAGTTCTGTAGGGGCGAGGTGATTTGGATGTGATCCTGGAGGTTCTGTGTCGCCGCCACCACTATGACCATTGGGCTTTGCGCCAAGGGAGTGACATGAACGGTTGTGGCCATATGGCCCAACAACCTCAACATTGCCAGGCAAACAACTGCTGGCTCTGCTGAATCTCTGCTATGATGGTCATCATGGTGATGGCCCTTTAAAGAAGAAGGAATGTCTTGGCCTGAGCTATGACTTATAGGGCTCCTATGAAGTCCAATTGAGGTGATGGGCTGAGATAGGACTTCGGGTCGTTTATGATGAACCCTAGCGACTCCAACACTCGGATGATCAAGCGCATGGACTTAATGGCCCCTGTCTGGCAGTGCATCCCCAGCCTGCAGAGGTGTACCGCCACCATGGCCAGGTATTTTGTAAAGACACGTGAGGCTGACGGGAGCTCAAATGGCAACTCCCGATACTGGAAGTGCTGTTTTCCCACCATGGATTGGAGATACTTCAAGTGAATTGGAAAGATCTCGATGTGGATGGATGCATTCTTCAGATAGAGGGAGCATTGCCAGTCTCCTTTTTGCAAAAGAGGGACCAAGGTGCCCAGGGAAACTATCTTGAACTCTCCTTTTTTGAGAAATCTGTTCAAGGCCCTTAGGTCTAGGATGGGACGGAGTCCTCCTGTTTTCTTTGGAATCAGGAAATACCTTGAGTAAAATCGCCGCCATTCTTTGCCTGGGTGGAACAGGCGCAATCGCTCTGGCTGTTAAGAGGGAGGAGAGGTCTGTTAGTAGTATCTCCTGATGCGCTATTGGGCCCTATAACAGGCTCAGAGGGCAATTTGGTAGGGGAACCAATTAGTTCATATCAGTACTCTTGACGGACGATGGAAAGAACCCATTGGTCTGAGGTTATATGGGGCCACTGGTTCACAAAGAACCATATCCTTCCCTGGGCAGCAGGGAAGGATATGGTTACCCAGGTATGGGTATGGGTAACGGGACTACGTTCCCTCTCGACCCAGTCAAAACTCCATCCCTGGAATTGACTGAGTTGCCGGCTTGGCCTTGGGAGCTTTCTGTTGCCTGGGATGGCCGCGGGATCTCTGAAGCCTCTCATGGGAGCTAGAGGGAGGAAGATAGTACTTCCTCTGGTGAAAGAAAGACTTCTGCTCTGATCTCACCAACTTCCTAGCAGAGGAGGTTGGGTCAGGAGTGCTGGCAGAGAGTTGTTGGAGGGTTTCATGGTGGTCCCAGAGCTGGGCCACTGCATCTTTAATCCTATCTCTGAAGAGATTCTCCCAATATATGGCACATCAGTGAGTCTTTCCTGTACTTCTGGTCGGAGATCCAAGGCCTACAATCATGCCATTCTACGGGTGCCGATTCCCACTGCAGAGATCCTTGATGCTGTTTTGAAAACATCATAGGTCACGCGAATCTCGTGTTTTCTGCACTCCAGGCCCTTTTCACCAGCAAGATGACAGTGTCCTTCTGCTGCTGAGGCAACTGCTCAGCCACATTCTGCACCTTCTTCCAGATGTCCCGCAAGTACTGGCTCATGTAGAGCTGATAGGAAGCTATGTGAGTGAACCTTCCTTCCAAGAGCATCCATCGCTCTATGATCTTTCCCTGGGGGTGCCGAGGGAAATGAGAATGCTTGGCTCTCTTGAGATCAGATTTGAATACCACCAATTGGTGGGGAAGATGGCGTTTGTTGAACTCTGGAGCATTCTGGACAAGGTAAACCATGTCTGCCTTCTTGTTCAAGGGAGGCACTGTGAGGGGGTGTTCCCACATCCTCAGTAGTAACTCCTTAAGGATGTCGTGCACCGGGATCACCACGATCTCCTTAGGAGGCTGCACGAACTGGAGTATGTCTAGCTTTTTGTGCCTGGCATCTTCCTCTGTCAGCAACTGAAAAGGGATGGCCTCCACCCTCAACTGAACAAAACCTCTGAAGGTTAGGTCCTCAGGCAGAGATCTCCTTCACTCTTCTATAGTGAAGGAGGGGAGACCATCAGAGCCATCGGAAGAGGACTCTGTTGTGTCATCCCTCCCAAGGGTCATAGGGGCCTTCATGCTCACTGACATCGACAGAAGATGAGGCCCTGGGTACTTGGCCTTTGTCCAGTGGTGCAGGCACCAACAGGACTGAATGGGGAGCTGCAGGCCTCTGCATTTTGGCTGGCCTAGGAGGAGCTTCCTCCTTCCAGGAACCAGTCATGACCATTATATTACGGGGTGAGGCACAGATGCCAATCCAGGAACCGACACCAGCAAGCTTGGTAAAGTGCCAATGAACACATGGAGAGACTAACAGCAGCTCCAAGATGGCTGGTACCAGCTTCGGTGCCATCGATGCCACAGGATCAATGTCCTGCATCTCCCACTCAATTGCCAGCTGTACACGCCTCTCAAGCTCCTCCTCAAACATTGCTGATGCCAACACTGACTTGGAGGAAGGAGAGGTGACCGGATCCTCTTCGGAACTGAGAGGAGGATCGGTGGCTGGCACCTGGACTGATGGAGACTGTTGCAGACCCTCACCACCAACGGAAGTGCTGGCTCTCCTCACCACAGGGTCACTTGGGGAGCATCACAGCATGAATTGGTACATCCCTGTGCACGGCACCATGCATTGACAGGGACTGATGCCGATGCTTCTTCGACTTCCCTTGATGCTCAACAAGGTCTTTCCCGGGTGCCAACATTGATGATGAGGAATCAGACATCCTCAGCCTGGAGGAGCCCGATGATAGTCTCCAGCACCCCTATCAGCCGACAGTGCTGATGGAACTGACGGTCCTGCCAATATCGATGGCTCGGTGTCCATTGGTGCGGCTCCATGGTCCTTCAATGGAAATGCCATTGATGCCGATGCCTCATGCTTCTTCAACCCAAAAAGGTGCTCCATCTTATTGAGTCAAAGGTGATGTCCTTTTGGGATCATCTAGGTGCATTTGCGGCAACCCTGGACATCATGCGATGACCCCAGGCAGAGGACACATTCTTCATGAGGATCAGTGATGGACATGATCCTTGGGCACCGAGGGCATTGTTTAAAACTGGGTATGGCCATGATGGGCCAAAAGAAAAAGGAGGCAAGATCAAACTCTATGGTGATGGCCAGCAGCACTGAAGCACCACTGCTGCAGGGAATCGACCGCAAAAAGAAACTTACCAATAAACGTCGAAAACTAACTAGGAACACTACGCGTAGAACAGAGAGGGACCTGGCATCAAATGCAGATGGCTATTTCAAATTAAAAACATAAAAAAAGCAAGTTTTCCAAAGAGGGGCCAGAAAAGGCCGAAACAGAGCGAGGCTCACCACTATTATGCTGCAGCTATGAAGAAAAAGAAAAACTGAAGAGGGACCCCACATGGACGTATGATTATAGGGCATGCTGAACATGCTCAGTATGGCAAGTCAAAGTTTTGGAAAATTTGACATAAGTTTACCATGTCCATCTGACGATGCCACCCATGCATGAGGACTACCATCCTGCTTGTCCTCTGAGATAAAGAAAGTATATTCAATTACACCCCCACACTTGCACAAAAAAGCAGTAGGAAGAGGATGTGTTCTCCCCCAGCACATACTTTCTCTCTACTCACATCCCGATACCTCTTATACATCTCACATTCATATCCTCTACACATGCACTCAATTCCCACAACACATATATATCATTCCCACACAGGTGGGAGGAGAGGACTAGGTGGAGAATGTGGAGAATTCAAGGAGGAAAAAGTGTACATGCAACCCTCCTCCCACCACACACACCCCACATACCACGTATACTATCATAGATATTAGGGATGGGCATTCGGGAGATACAAAATAGCAAATGAAATGAAATTTCCTATTTTTGTTTCGGGTTGTTTTCAAAACAAAATTTAAATTCTAATGAAATGTTGTCAGATTCTTGTTTCATTTTTAAAATCTAAAAAAACAAATAAGTCATCTATCGGGTCTAGGCCAAGACCCAAAGCAGGGGTTGTAGCCTACTCCTGAGCACTTTGCTGCTGCATAGGCCTCAGCCCAATGCAGATGCTACATCCTATACCCGAGTGCAATGCCAGGGCCTCGGTTGAGACCCGAGCAAAGATTCAGGCCTGAAAGATTTTGCTGGGGTTGGGAAATTTCCCCAACTTCTACTTACTGTCTTCTTTAGGGATTCAATGCCATGACCAGGCCCAAGCTTGACAACAAAATGTTGCCCTCCATTTGGGAAGATGTGCTGGAGTTAATTAACTCCGGTGCATCCTGAGCAGACGGCGTCATTTGAAGAGAGAAAGAGGAGGAAAGAAGACATCAAAAGAAGACCATCAAGGCCTGGGCCGAGGTCCCGGCATCAGGACTCGGCCTCCAGACCAGACCCCAGCATTGGGCCTGGGCTGAGGCCCTGGTGTTAGGACCCAGCCTAGACTGAGGCCCAGGCATCAGGACCCAGCCTTCTCACCAGTCTTTGGTGTTTGGCCTGGACCCAGGCCTGTCTAGGTTGAGTCCCAGGCATTGGACCCTGGCCTCTGGGCTGGGCCCTGACATTGGGCCTGGATCTGGGCCAAGGCTTTGGTGTTGGGACCTGGTCTCTTGACCAGGCCCTGGTGTTGAGCAAGGGCCCAGAACCCGGCCTAGACCAAGATCCAGGCATCGGAACTAGGCCTCCAAACCTGGGTCTTGTGTTGGGCCTAGGTTGAGGTAACCTATCATTGCCTTGGCCTATGCAAGTCTGAAAATTCAGCCTAGGCCATTGCGGATCCCCCCCCCCCCGACAGGGTAAGTGGGGGTCAGGAATCATCCTAGTTCCAGCATTTTTCTGGGTGGGAGGTATGTGTGGTAGGCATGGGAGGCCTCAGGAGGCCCTGTTTCATTTATTGGGTTTTTTAAATGTTTATTTCTATTTTTATACTAAATAAAAGAAATAAAGATTAAATGAAACAAAATTTGTGGGGGAAAAAGAACCCAAAAACGAAACAATTTTTACTTCTGTATACCTACCCTCTTCCTCCACTTTCACAATCACTCTGTAAGCCTTCTCGATCCATGTCCTTATCCATGTGTTCCCCACCAGGGCTGGTACAAGTGTAGTAAGTGCCCTAGGCACTTACTACACTTGTAGTAAGTGCCCACCCCCGTTCGCACCGCCCCCACTCTTCCTACCTCGCTCGTGCCGTCCACTGTATACTTAAGGCTGTGAGCTGCTTGCAGCCTGACTAATCTCTTTGCCGTGAGTGGCTCTGCTCGCGGCACCACCTGGCTGCTCTTTGGTGCCCTCTAAGGGTTGGCGCTATAGGCAATCGCCTATGTTTGCCTAATGGACGTGACAGCTCTGCCCCCACACACATAGGCACCTACCCCCATTCCTCCATCCCCAACAGAGCAAATACAAAACACCGATAATAGTGGTTTACAGTCAATTTGCTTCCAAAATGAATGTAGTCAAACTTTACTAAATCTGGGTCACTGAGATTGAAAATGTTTAAAATTATTGATTGGCTTTGGTTTTCAAGATATGCTACTGGGTCAGTATATATGAACTTTGACTTGGGAATTACAGAGGTTAGGTGAGTTAAGAAGGGAAAGGATCTCAAATTAATTCAGAAATCACTAATGTACCTGTTTGACTGAATTTATGAATAAATCTACGACTAGGTTTGGACAATACTTGCTTTTTGGGCATGTAACGTATTCGTGCCTGCTGCAGTCATAGGAATAGTTCAGGGATATAATAAGACTGGACCAACTTAGTTATGGTGCAGATATTTATTTACAGTGCTTCATCGATAGAAAAATCAAGTTAGTAGCTCACCTTGGGTCTGGCACAACTAACAGGTAAATGTTCACCGTCTTGCGGCTTCCCCAAGCTTTTCTGGGTTCTTATAGTAGGGTGAAGGGAACCACCCTTCACTCAGAATCTCTTGCGGAGTTCTGCCTTAAGCAGGACTGCGAAAAACCTTGAACTAGGCTCCTTAAGGTAGAATGAGGGAGTTATCAGTACACTCCATCACAGGGCACAACAATGAATGTGTTGCATGCGTCGGTCACAGACAGCTGCGACCGCTCTGCCTCACCTCTCTTCTGCCTTTCTCCTCCTTCATGGGAAAGATGGCTGCCTCCGTTGCTGAGTGCCGAAACCCTCGGCGTCTCTGACACAGAATGGGTGTCCCCGTCCGCCATGCTCCTTCCTGTGGCCTCCTAAGGAGTGCGCACGTTGCCTACGCTTATCAATACATCATGGCGGGAACCTCGGGGATGTCCCCACCGCATGACGTCAGTACTGCCGGGTATTTAAGCCTCCGCTCTGCTCCAATTCAACGAGTTAGCAAGGACTTCGGTTTTGCTACTCTGACCGCTTCTAAGCTGCTCGCTTGGATTCCTCGCTACCCTCCAGGGTTCTACTACCTAACCTAAGACAACCACTCCTCGGGGGTCTTATCTATTTTCTTTCAGGATCCCACAGCACTCCTAGGTACTCGCTCCTCGAGGGCCTTTCCAAGGTCAGGGTATCCTGCACCACGGACCTTGGGTCCTTTCCTTCACCCTGCTACCAAGGAGGATTCCTGCACTGCCTCTCTGTGAGTACCTCTACGCTCCAGCTCTCCATTTCCACCCTTCAGGTTCGGCTTATCCCGCTCTGCGGAACACTACCAACCTTTGCTACATCCGGGTGAGACCATGTACATCTGAGACTCCCACCCTCCCGAACCCCCCCCAAATGTCTTAAATTACCTGGGGTCCAGTGGGGGGTCCCCGGTGTGATCTTCCACTCTCGGGCCATGGGTGCGTTAACAGAAATGGTGCCGGCGCTACCTTTGCCCTGTCATATGACAGGGCAAAGGTAGCGCCGGTGCCATTTTGGTTCCTGTCCCCCGACGTCACGAGCGCAGGAGATCGCTCCCAGACCCCCGCTGGACCCCCAGGGACATTTGGCCAGCTTGGGGGGGCCTCCTGACCCCCACAAGACTTGCCAAAAGTCCAGCGGGGGTCCGGAAGCGACCTCCTGCACTTGAATCATATTGCTGTATTGCAAAATGGCCATATGGCCGGCGGCCATTTTGTAATGGCGCCGGCCGTATGGCCATATTGCTGTATTGCAATGACAGGGCAAAGGTAGCGCCGGCGCCATTTCTATTAACGCACCCGTGGCCCGAGAGTGGAAGATCATACCGGGGACCCCCCACTGGACCCCAGGTAATTTAAGACATTTTGGGGGGGTTCGGGAGGGTGGGGGATTTATTTTAAAGGGTCGGGGTGGGTTTTAGTGTGCCGGTTTTCCCGCCCTCCCCCAATTTACGATTTACACGATTTAAAAAAAACAAAACCACGACGATCCGATTCCCTCCCCCCCCCCAGCCAAAATCGATCGTTAAGACGATCGATCTCACGATTCACATCTCTACTATCCATTTCCTGCACAAGTATCATCTACCTACAGCAGTATGTTAAAAGCTTTCCTCCTCAGTGTCTGCTTTCTGAGTCTAGCCTATTGCTGTGGTTCCCCATGGGGCCCCCCTCATGGGAGGAGTCATTGCCACTTCGCCCAAGAGTCCACATTATGCCACAAACCCAACAGAATGATGCAGCCTTCAAGTACCGTGGTGGTAAATTTCCAAGGTTAAGTGAAGTCAAGATAAAGGAAGGTGTCTTTGTTGGCCCTCAGATTTGTGAACTTCTTTGAGATGATGCATTTAACTGTGCGATGCGTGACAAGGAAAAGACAGTGTGGAAAGCCTTCCAGTTGGTAACAAATTTTCTTGGAAACAATAAGACAGGCAACTAACTACAAGGAGTTGGTGGAAAACTTCCTCAAGGTATACAAAAGCCTTAGCCATAACATGTCTTTAAAGATACATTTTTTGCACTTTCAAGATTTATTTCAACCGAACTGCAGAGCAGTACGTGATGAGCATGGCGAAGGATTTTACTAGGGCATTGCAGCAATGGAAAAATGGTATCAGGGCAAATAGAGCCCATCAACACTTGCAGACTTTTGCTGGACAGTGACAAGAGATATTCCATTTAACGAATACAAGACACAAGCCAAGAAGAGCGAAACAGACACTAAATAGGAATTAAACAATGTACATATATATACATTATGGTTTTTGGTCTTTTGTTTCATAGTACCTAAGTCTTACATTAAACAGGACAGGTGAAATATTATGCAACAATAAATACATGAAAAAACTTAAGTTTACAATTTATAATTACAACTCTACTATCCTCGCACTATCCATAGATATCAAAAGTATAAACTTAAATCTCATGGAAGCCAATCAGCTGGTTTAAATGTCATATGTGAATTCAGCACATTAACCTAAATAATAAATGGCACGTTTTATTGCTAAAGCAGATGACGTCTAAAAAGTTGTTTACCAGTTTAATGTACACATCCCGGCCATGGAGTCATAAAACACACTTTTTGATGCAATTATTACTTTCTCTTTTTGGGGGTTCCCTTAATATCCACCCTTACTCAAAGGGAAAAAAAGGAAGGGGTGAAGTTAAGAATTCTCTAGCTCTCTCCCCATACTTCCTTTCATTCAAGTCACTTGCCCCACTAAGCCATTCCTTCCATTTTCCACCTAAATACAAACATGGACTCTAGAGCAGAGAATCTATTGGCAGGGTTGACAAACAAAGCAAGCAGGGGCACAATCCCTCAATCTAAACATTTTCCTCAAAAGGAATCTTTTCCATGATTGTGAGTTTTTATTTGTTTTTTATTCCTTCATCTAATAATTTATATTGAGGCTAAACCCATGTTTGTCAGACACTGAGGTTCCATTCACCACCTTCATTTGCAAAGTGAAGAATCATAGGCATCCCTGCTTTTTTAAACCATCAAGGGGGGTAATTTTGCGACTGCCCACATTAGTGAAAAGCCTAATGTGGGCAGTCGCCCAGAAAAATTACCCCGTCACCTTTACACCTGCTAATGTGGGCACATAGCTTTTCCAAGCAAAATGATTTGGATAGTTTTGAAAATGCAGAAGTATGCGTGTAATTCCTAACCTTACCCTAACTACATCTCTTCACGCTGTGGGCAAAAGTTCCCGCATATAGGCCCTATGCATTTTTTTTTTTTTTAATAATTACATTTTTATTAGGAGATATTATCCACAACATCTTGAGCATATAGGGTGGATACATTTTTTAAAAGACTGTTTCGTCGGGTAATGCACTATTTAACCTGCAGAAATGGCTTTTAACATTACTCTCCCAAGTGAATTAAATTGTTAGTATATTCATATTCATTTACAGCAAAAGATCCAAAATCTTGCATGTGTGGGGAAAAGGTACTGCTAATTATCAAACATGCTGAAGGCCCTCATTCCCTGCTCCAGGCAGTAGAGGGCAGGAAAGAGGAGGTGTGGGGGTGGTGCTGGAGAAGCAGAGCAAAGCTACTCTGCTCCCTAATTTAGTTCCTCCCCTCCCCGTCCCTCACAGGGAGAGGAATGGGTGATGCAGGTGTGGAAAAAGTAGAGCTACTCTGCTCCCTAAACCAACCCCTCCCCTGTCATCCTTCCTTTGCCACCAAATTCCTGGATGAGATGCTAATTGAGTGCCAGATAATGGGACTTTTACTATATTGTGTAAATAGGGACCTTCGTTTTCGATTTTTCTTTTCCCCCTGGGAATTTATCCAGGTATATTATGGCAAGAACAAAAACAGGAGAAAATCAGTGGGGAAAAAAATGACTCATTTTCTAGGTGAATGTTGGATTTTATTTTGATGGACTGAAGCCAGGACAGTAAAACAATATTAAGCAGATTCTTCCCCCCTACCCACTCAACAGCATCCTTTTCTTTACCTCCGTCCCCCGTCTGGCATTTCCTTCGCTCTTCTCACCCCCAGCCAAGAATCTCCCTCTCCCCCCACCCTCCCCCACATTGAAACCGCTTTCATCCTTCCCAGTGGTGGCGCCAGGCTCCTCCTCCTCCTGCTTTCTTCAGCATCATGCTTGCTGTGGCTCCCACGCTCTACAAGACTGCACCTGCGTTTGTGCAGGGAGCCTGCCAAGAAAGTGCAAGTGAGAGGGGCCTGCTTCAAATGCCACATCCGCAGCACCAGACAGCAGGCACACCGGCTGCTTGGAGGAGGGGAGGTGGGACTTGGAAGTACCACAGCACCAGACAGCAGGCATTTTTGGCGGGTTCGTGGTAAGGTGCAACTTGAAAAGCCACATCAGCTGTACCGAAGGGAGAATGCTTTTGCTGAAGTCAGGACTTGAAACATCGCACGTGCTTTGGCCCAACACTGGCTTCCAGAAGTGGTGGGAGGTCCTGAAACGCATCCGTGGCTGCTCTTTAATCAGCTTACAATTAGGGTTAGAAATCGGTTTAAACTGATTGTCACCTTTGGGAAAAATCCAGGAATTTATGGGTATAAATCGGTTTACACCGACAATCAAGAATATAAAAGAATTACAGAGAATGACTGTCATAATGTCTCTGTATAAATCCATGGTGCACAGTTTAGTAACATAGTAAATGACAGCAGGCAAAGATCCAAATGGTCCATCCGGTCTGCCCAGCAAGCTGCTTGGGTAGTAGTAACTGCTGCTCATTGCAGGTTACCCCCATTCAAAAATGTTACAACTAAAGTTAGCCAAAAGTTACCCCTTTTCTTCACTTCCATCCTCTAGCCATTAGGGATCCTCTGTGTGCTACGAGTAGATCTGGTCACCCCCATCTCAAAAAGATATAGCAAAACTAGAAAAAGTAAAGAGAACAGCAAGAAAAATGACAAAGGAGATGGAATGGCTCCTTTATGAAGGCAGGCTAAGTTGGTTAGGACTCTTCGGCTTGGAGAAGAGATGACTGAGAGAGGACATAGTACAGGTTTATTAAATGAAGAGTGGTATGCAGTAAATAAATAGGGAATAATTATGTACTCTATCAAATGGTACTAGGGTACAGTCCATGAAACTAACAGGTAGCAGATTTAAAACCAATTTAACAAAGCATTTTTCCAGTTAATACACATTTAAGCTACAGAATTTGTTGCTAGCTGGTTAAGGTTGATAGTATAACAGAGATTAAAAAAGGTTTGAACAAGTTTCTGGAGGACATGCTGTTAATTATTAGCTAAGGGCCCTTGGGAATCACCACCTTTTTCTTCTGGGAGTGGGCATTATGGAATAGATCTCAACATCAGGATTGGTCACATACTTCCAAGTGACATGGACTGGCTACTGTTGGAGATGGGCTGTTGGGTTTGATGGACCATAGTCTGACCCAGCATGGCACTTTTGAACTGCAATAGGTTGTGGTGATCTAGTTAAAAAAAAAAAAACAACAACCTACCCCTGATGTATTTATTCCATCTTATATTTTAAAGATTTTAGAAGCAAAAAATGCCCTAAACGACATCTAAAATGTAGTTATCTTAAGCCCTGGTTGTATCTGACCCCGACACCGTTTCCTTTGCTCATATCAGAATTGTGCTTCTTGACATCAAGGCTCCACTGAGAAATGCCCATGTTGAATCTATCTGTGCATGTGCAAAGAGCCTTTATCTGAGACTGATTGACAGAACAGGGTGTCCCAAAAGTTCTCCCTGCCTTAGCTTTTCATATCGCTGAGGCAAACACTGGTGCAGTCAAAGTTCTTCTTTAAACACCATGGTGACTTCAGAACAAGTACAGAGAAAAGGAAGCCAAAATGCAAATTTACTGATGTCATAAGATATCTGAGTAATATGAAAAATGGCAGCAGCAAGAACTACTGCATAGAGGGCCATAAGATATTTATTGGCTTGACTCAGCTTTTTTTTTACCTTTTGATTCACCGCTGATTTGCACCACTACATGCCTGGAAATATAGTTCTGGTATGCTAAATGGCTTTTAGTATGATGGTCCCAGTTTTTCCCTAAGTAGACTTTAGCTATTAATGTCATTTAAAATTTACAAGAAGGGATCTTTTGATTTAACTACATCTCCCAGCATACAATAGGGTAAAACCAAGTCTGGATCAATCTATTTGCAAAAAAAATAGAGAAAACAATTCAGCTGTTCACTAGACATAGGCAATGAACAATGATTTTAAACAAAAAATATTGACGATTGGAACAATCCTGAATAACCCTAGAAATACAACAAACAATTCAAAATTGAAATAACAATGGTTACAAATTCAGCTCTATATTCAGAATTTTATTGTTCCATAAATACAGAATGTGACCAAATTTTAAAGTAACTGACAGCAAGTCCTTGCAGCAGGGAATACATGAGGACGACTGCTTGCTGGTAATTTTATAAAGACAAAAGCCATCAATTTACGGTTAACAACTGTAGTAGTATGCAGTTAAGTGACCTATTGGGGGCAAAGAAAGGCCCTAGCACAGCACTTTCTAAAGTAAATGTTTAACATACCCAGGAAATCTTATTCTTTATTTTCATTTCTTTAGGTTGAGAATCACAAAAGCAAAATATATATTAACATTTTACCAGAAGTTTAAAATAAATAATTCACAAAAAACTACATGCTGATGTTATCGATTTCCGTGTTATGATTGTCAACTTGGCAGTGGATTCACTTTATTGATCCTTCTTTGATTTAATGCTATTAAAAAGAAAAAAAAATGCCACTGTTATTATATGGGACTAGTTTGCCATTTCCCTCATCCCTGTTTTTAAAATATATCATTATAAATTTAAGCATTTCCAAGATCGATATAATGAAATAAATCATTAGCTTTATAAACAAAATAGTCTAATAAAAATATAATTTCCCTTCTTCATTGAAATTCAGAATATTGTGTCTATTTTAAATTCTTTTTATCTCTGGATCTAATTTAAAAAATGTAATGATTCGTAAAGTCTTGTTTTTTAAATAGAACAATTGAAGCCAAGATTATTAGGATCTAAGAAAAAGCAGAGAATGTTTTGCATTTAAAACAAACAAACAGCTAAACTGGGAATCTAAACTTTTCCAAAAGAAAATAAATTTTTGCCAAAAAAAACTATTTACAGAAGCATGGATGTCAAAACATAACTCTTGCTTACAAAGGTATTTTGTACATTCTTTTGGATATCCTGCAACAATAGTTCCCAGATTGTAAGTTACAGGAATTATTTGCAGTAGAAAGGTCTTAGTCAGTGCAGTATCCCAAACAATGCACTTCCCTTCCTGGAACGAAGGATGATGATCGTGTAGGGCACTCACTCTATTTGCCATTACTCCTTCATGCTTTATGAGTTGCAGGTGGCAGAAGCCTGTGGTTGGAGAGCACAAGTCCTAACCCAAGAACACCTGGCAGGCACTGCCACCTTCCCAGGACAAAAGGTGGGGAACCATAAGAGCTTTGGTGTTTCAAAATTTCCCATCAATTGCAAGTCCATTGACTTCAGAAGACAGACCAGGCTTCTCAGTCTTGTTTTTGCTGCTGTGAAACCTCTGACTCTATCGAGTTGACCGCTTGCGAATTTCAGACCTCCCTGCTGCTGCCATCAGTCTATGTGAGGGGTTCTGATGTCGGACTGGTCTCGAAGTTCCTGCAGTCGCTTTTCTAAACGATCCAGTTTGGCAAGATTCTCCTTCAGCAGTTTGCTGTTAGGGACCAGCAATAATGCTTTCTCATAATAGCCACGTGCAAAAATATAATTTCCCTATCAAGAGAAAAAAAAAAAAAGGATGCTGTGTATCAGTACAAAAATGGGTAAAAATGAGAAAAATTGGAAATCATGAATAACATAAGATGTAAGTCAGGTAACAGAAAAGCTTTTACATCTGTATTTCTAATTTATTTTCTCCAGATGAGGTCCTTACTTAGAATAAAATTTGGCTATTTCATTACATCAGCTTAGTGTACATGAGAAGTTCTATTACCTCTCATAAGGTATGTTTCCATGGCAGTAGGAGCCATTGCTAGTCTTACCAGAGTGGCTCTGAGGACCATTCTGGAAAGTTTAGCCACAGGTGGCTGTTCTATATTTCATCACTGGCAAGAAGAGCGTGGTCACATAACACCTAGTGTTATGCTTATTGTTAGATAAGATACCGTTTAGACCAGGGCTTCCCAAACCTTTAGCCAATGTGACCTCATTCTAGGACTTGAAAATTCACATGACCCCCAGATGACAATCAAAACAAATTAGAATGTGGTTGGTCCCCCTCCAATAATCAGTGCTCACTCTCCTCACATTCCAGCTGATCCCCTCCTTCAGCCTACAACTACTGCAGAGGATTCCATCTCTCAACCTCTGCTCCAACCAGAACGTTTCACGTTCCCCCAACTGATCCTCTCTCCCCAAACCCTCAACTGATCCTTTTGTCATCCCCCCCCCCCTCTCATTCCATTCCCTATTCCCTGCTCACACTCATCCCTCTTACTTCCTTCTCCTCCAACCATTCTCTCAAATTACCCACCCACTACAGTTGATATCCCCTCACCCCCTACCTCTTCTAATGCTGCTGACACCTGAAGAGTGCAGCCATTTCAGGCACTTTTGACCCCATTTGGGGGTCCTGACTCACAGTTTAGAAAGCCCTGATATAAATCAAATTAACTACACTCTTTAAATCTAAATAAACTGATATAAAAAAGGAAAATCATTTTGGAAGTTTTACTTTTTTGCTTGCTAAATAATGGCATCGTTCAAGCTGTATGTGTATGTTCCAAATCCTTTCTTTAAGAATGGCTGTAATTACAGTAAAACTTCATCCCAATGAGAAGTACATTCGTCATTTCTCAAGGAAGTGAGAGTATAGCGTATTAAGATATGGAAAAAGATGATCTATGATCTTATCTTTCTTGCTTATTGGCTTCATTACATTTTGAGGGTGATTTTATAACAGACAACTGTGCACAGTTGGATAACGCTTATGTGTACTTTTCACATGTAGACTTTACCCTGAAATTTTCAAAGCAAACTTATGCACATAACTTTGCTTTGAAAATTTGCAGGTAATTGGCCTGCTATGCCCACAGATAATTGCATTCTCCTGGGGCAATTTTGTGTGTGGCTGGCCCCTCTCGTCAGCGACCAGATGGTCCTATGTTCTTGCACATTAGAAATTATAACAGCTTAGTATTGAGATCATAATCCTGATGACCTCTCCTCCAAAGCTGATTGTGATTGGTTGTCTCAGGTTACTTAATGGGGCTAGGATAAGAACAGGTGTGGCATTTTGGTTACAGATTTGGAGAAGTGAAGAGCACCTTAGGGTTTTTCTTTAGAGTAGGGCCTAACTCCTCACTGTTTGTTT
Source organism: Rhinatrema bivittatum (assembly GCF_901001135.1). Taxonomy (NCBI): domain Eukaryota; kingdom Metazoa; phylum Chordata; class Amphibia; order Gymnophiona; family Rhinatrematidae; genus Rhinatrema; species Rhinatrema bivittatum. The sequence goes on from NC_042618.1 coordinate 247,656,381, forward strand.
CTTAGGAGGCTAACCCTGATGTGCACTCCCTGCCAGTGGATTTTGCCTTTGCTGCTTATAGACTTTCCTTTAGTCTGGAGTGATGCCTGTATTTTTAGTGAAGGCCTATTCCCCGAGCTGGAAGCCAGGACACTAAAGGCCAGATTTTAAAAGGCCCGCGCACATAAAAATTGGGGGTTACATGCGTGGCCAGGGCCTTGCATGCACTGCCCGCATTTTAGAACAGGCCTGGCCACGCGTGTAACTCCCATTACACGCAGAAGTGCCAGGCCAAGAAACAGGGGCGGGCCGAGGGGAGGAGTGGGGGCTGGCTGGGACAGAGGCCATTAGGCCCTATCCCGGAGAAGCATGCGCTGGCAGCCGGCCGGGGCACAGAAGATACTTTTGCTCGTGAGGAGCAGTAAGTATTAAAATAAAAAAATGGGGAAAGCTAGGGTAGGTTTAGGGGTTGGGGAGGAGAGGGGAAGAGGGAGGAAGGATAGAGTTAAGGTTAGGAAAGTTCCCTCCCAGTCCGCTCCTTAATTGGAGCAGACTGGGAAGGAACTGGGCAAAGGCCTGATCACATTGCTGCACGTGCTTTTGAAATTTCTCCCCCCGTGTGTGCGAGTTGCGGGCCGCCTGCACATGCGCGCATGGATATCTCATTTTATAACATGCGCGTGCCGACACGCGCATGTTATAAGATGATCACGTCCATGTTATAGCTGCTGTAATCTGGCTACGGGGGAAGGCAGACCCTGCAGTGAAAGTGCTTTTTGTTCCCTCCACGAGGCTTTGATGTTGTTAGTTAAAGTATCAGTTTTTGGAAGTGTGGAGGTTCTTCCCCACCCTGGGACCCAGGAGCTGGATTTTTTCATCAGACCATCCCATCTGGAAGGTCACACCACACAAAAGGAGCAAGGAGAACGGGAAAAGGAATTTCTGAAGACTCTCCATCAGGATATTTACCCTAGGGGACTAGGGCAAAGGCTGGGTTCAAGAGATGAAGATATTGGACTAAGGTAGGATTTTTTCGGTGTCTAAGGGGATCCTATCATTATTCATTAAGTTGAATTTTCAAATGCCGGCACATGCAAAAACCGTGAGATACGTGCGTGGCCAGGCCGAGCGCATTTTATAAACGGCCCAGCCAAGCACGTATCTCCCAGTATGTGCGGAAGTGCCGGGCTGGTCAAAAGAGGCGGGACGGGGAGGTGGCCGGCCAGGAACTTATTTCACTCACCAAGATGAAGTAAGTTCTACAATAAAAAAAATTCTAATAATTAGGGGGGGGAGTTAGGGGTCAGGGAGGAGAGGGGTTTAAGGGAGGAAGAGTAGGTAGGGGGATAGGGAAGTTCCCTCCCAGTCCGCTCCTTAATTGGAGTGCAGTGGGAGGGAACTGGGGTAGGCCTGATCGCGTCTCCGTGCGGTTTTTACTAAAATTCCCCCCTTGCGTGCACGAGTGACCACCCATGCGCCAATCTAAAATCGGGCGCACAGGTGCGCGCAGGTAGCGTATTTTACAACCTGCGTGTGGCAATGCGTGCATGTTATAAAATTGGTGCATCCATGCGCGCGTGCCAGGAACCGCGCGCACGTCTTTAAAAATCCATCTTTCAGGAAAGAAGTGGTCAGCGCCATCCTAGGGATCTGAGAGACAGGACACATACCCAAAGAAAGAGAAACATCTATAAGCAACACAGCTTTAATCTCACCATTTAGATTGATTGGACATTGATTTAACTTTAAGAGAATCAGTACATTTTATTTGAACACCCAGCAAGTAGTCCAGCCTGTTTTGTCCTAACATCTCACCCCCTGAGATCAGCAACTAATTACATACACAGGAGAAAAGCACTCCATCACCTGGACCTCAAAGGACTACCTTTACCCCCACAGAAAAAATCCACAGCTTGGGAACTGGGGAGAAGGGGAAAGCGAGTGTGGAGACAGCCCCCAGCAAATACTTTTATGGCCCTTAGAGGAACCTGAACCCTGGACATGGGCAAAACATTTTAAAATTTTGCATGAAGAAATTAAATTCTGCATACTACATGTATTAAAATAAAACAATGTAATGGCTGTCTAAGTAGTGATTAATAGGGATGTGAATCGTTTTTGAACGATTAAAATTATCGTCAGATAATTTTAAAATCGTCCTAAATCGTTAGAGTGCACGATACAATACAAATGCCCCCGATTTATCGTCAGGGGCAATTGTATTGTATCGTTAAATAGGGCACGGGAATTATTTGGGGGAGGGTGGGAAAACCGGCACACCAAAACAACTCCTAAATCCACCCCGACCCTTTAAAACCAATTCCTTACCCTCCCCCACCCTCCCGAACCCCCCCCAAAATGTTAAGTTACCTGGTGGTCCAGTGGGGGGGGGGGGTCCCGGCGCGATCTCCCGCTCTCGGGCCATCGGCGCCATTTTGGCTGCCACTAATTAAAATGGCGCCGATGGCCTCCCCCACCCTCCCGATCCTTTTTTTTTAGGGAGGCCCGCGCCGCTAAAAAAAAAAAACCCCACCCGACCCTTTAAATCGATCCCCCCTCCTGACCCCCCCCAAAACCTTTTAAAATTACCTGGTGGTCCAGGGGGGCCTCGGGGAGAGATCCAGGGGAGCCTCGGGGAGAGGAGAGATCCAGGGGGGCCTCTGGAAGAGATTTCCCGTTCCCAGGCATCAGCTGTTCTAAAAAAAAAAATGGTGCGATGCCCCTTTGCCCTTACCATGTGACAGGGTATCCGTGCCATTGACCGGCCCCTGTCACATGGTAGGAGCACTGGATGGCCGGCGCCATCTTTATAATTATAGTATAATAGGGGCTGATGAGCACTGGATGGCCGGCGCCATCTTTAATGATGGCGCCGGCCATCCAGTGCTCCTACCATGTGACAGGGGCCGGTTAAGACGTTAAGACGATCGATCACACGATTCACATCTCTACAAAACAATGCATGCGGGTTCCAACCACATTTCACGGAAAAGTACATGCAAAGCTGGGTTACACATGCAATTTTATTGTGCATTGAGCCCCGGGCTATCTTTTAACAGCTATTTAGGTGCATAGCACATGTTTTATGCATTTAACAGGCTTTGAAAATTCAGCCTTATGTTTTCTTCCTTTCAAAATTAGTGTTCCTTGTTTAACCTGCTCCCCAGTCCCCTTCCCTCCTCCTGTCAGGTCCTACAGTGTTGTGTTTGACCTTACAATATAGACAAACCTGGTCATCTAAGATGAGCTGTTTAATGATACTGCTGCTTTAAGAATCTGTGTCAATATATTATCTGGATTCAATGTGTTTAGACACTAATGAATGGGTAAGTTAGAAATGTATGCACTGTGGGAGCAGATAATTACACAGTAAGAAGCTTCAAGGTACTGCTTTGTTTCAGCTAGCAAAGCCACATTATGACAAATGTCTTCTTTTCAGCTGGATCCCACATCAAAGAAAGGCAATTTTAATTTCATTTACAGAGCACTGATGCTTTTTATGGGACCATAAAGCACTATAAAACATTTCTTAAAGGACAGGGCTTAAAATATAATGCAGTCAAAATATTACAGAATGCACCCGCTATTCCATCAATTTAAAAGTAAAGAAGCAGCCCCTGGAAGAGCTACAATTATTTTTGAATGGATTTTTTTTTTTTTATGTGGGGCGGAAGATCCCAAAATATTGGGTAAGCAAGTAGAATGAGCAACCAGCCATATTTGTTAGTGGGAATAATGGGTTCTATTTCATCTCTCTCACTCCTTGCATTGTCCCTTCTCTCTTTCATACTCTCTTCTCTCCTCCCTTCCTTCTTTCTCAGTTACCTTTCTCTATCCCATTACTTTCTTCCATTTTTTTTGCATGAGACCTCTTGTTCTAGAGTTTTCTTTCCACTAGAAATGCTGACTTGCATTAATTTGGCAGTTTTGTGTAAGCTTCATTGGTTTTCTCTTAGTACAAAGAGTCAATTTTAAGATGATTATTTTGATTTTTAAATGTTAATCTGTGAGACCCCCAGTATCCATGTTTTTAGATGCCTTATATCTGCACTTTGCACTGACAGGCAGTGGTCAAAGGAAGGTGGAGGTCAAGCAACATCAAGGTATTATCCGAAGTCAAAGCCAGGAGTCCAATCTGAAGAGGCAAGGAGAGGAGGAACAGTAGGGCAGATGAGACACTGAAGACAGATGAGGGAAGGTAGACCATGAAGACAAGAGAAGACCAGACTTGTGTGGGAACCAGGAACAGGACACAGGAATTCAAGCAGTCACACAGCAGAAACAGGAACGCCAAGGCAAACTGCTACTCCAACGGAGTTGACCTATTGCCGAGGCGGGAGCAACTGCAGGAGAGGCCTTATACATCCTTAAGGCAGTGATGTCATCAGGCAGTGCAGGCCCCAGTTTCCCACCACTGGCCCTTTAAGAAAAGCAGGTCAACACATGCGCATGACTAGGAGGGCCAGAGACTGATGCGGCGTCAGAGGCTAAAGGAGCACAGCAGCCTGCCATGTCAATGGGGAAGAGCAGTGTTGGCGCTCCCTTGGCATCTGCTAGGGCCGGCTCACGCCTGGGGCTGGAGGTAAGAGCAGCTGGTCAGGAGTCCGTCCTACGACCAGCCAAATGCAACAGTAGGTATTTGAATGTCTTTATATCTTCCCTCTCTTATAGGATATGTATACTCACATACTTATACAGAGTTCAAGTAGGTGTATTTAATTCTCAAAAGACAAAGATGACCCACACAAAAATATTTGAAAATAACAAGAATGGTACACAAAACAATAAATATATAATGAATAAATATTTAAAAAGTGATAAAGTATTACAAATTTAATATCAATAATAGCATATTTACAATTAAATCAGACATAAAATTAGCACAGTGATGGATCCAATACACCCTACCTAGCTATGTTTCGACAGGATGTCTGCTTCAGGGGTGATTATATAATTGATCATCCTTATTCCCTCCTAGCTAAGAGGAGAAGAGGCTGACTTCTGGACTATAAGTGAGCTTAAAAATCCCAAACCTAAAAACTGCTGTAAAAATTCTAATGCACTCTAAGAGGCACCAGAAATGGTAAATGGCGCACACATGGACGCTCCGATTTTATAATCCGCATGCTTATGTGCGGGCGGCATGTGCAAGGAGGGGAGAAATTATGCAACCTTGCGGCGATGCATTTGGGCCATCCCCAGTTCCCTCCCAGTCCGCTCCAATTAAGGAGCGGACTGGGAGGGAGCTTCCCTACCCCCCTATCTAAACTCCCTCCCCTCCTAAACCCTACCTTTTTTTCATTTTTTTCTTTGTTTTGCAACTTATTTCAGCTCCCAAGCTGAAGTAAGTTGCGTGCACCAGCCGGCGAGTCTTCGGGACAGCCAACAATGGCGCTGGCCCGGCCTGCCCCTTTGAACAGGCCTGGCACTTATTCATGTACTGGCCTTTACGTGCGTGGCCGGGCCTCTTCGAAAATTCGCTCGGTGCGTGCAAGGCCCGGCCACGCGTGTAAAAGCCGGAATTTGCGAGCGTAGGGCGTTAAAATCCAGCCGAATATTCTTTGTCTCTGTGTTCAAATTCATTGTCTTTCTCTTATTGTCTTATTCCCTTCCCTGACTATGCCTCTCCTCTCTGCTCAAGCCTTTATCTCTTCACATTTATCACTCCACTCTCAGCTGCTTCTCTCATGTGTTTTGCATCAATCCTCCTTCTGTTTTTCCCGTCTTTCTCGCTTTACTGTAAACTTTGTAAGATGGAATTATGCCCCCCTCCCCCCCCCCCCCGGCTGATCTACTTCCCAAGTGAAATGCATTTGGGAAAGTTTGTTCCTACCTTTATGTGCTCAATTCCACCCATATTCATCCAGGCCTGGGCTTGATTAGGATTCAGATCTACAGCAACTTTATAGCTCTAAATGAACAAAATCAAGCTACATATCAGAAGAGAAATGCATATATGATTAACAAACATACATCACCTAATTAAACTTCTTCTGAATGGGTTCTTTCCAAAAAGAACCTTACTTTTTTTTGTTATAAAAATTACTTTTGTATTAAAATATTATAGGATCAAAGACAACAGACCACAGCATAATTCTACAATTGCTATTGAAATCATGATCCAACATTTTGCAGCATTTATAGCAAATGTGACTTCCATGATATTTTTCAGATTACCAAAGTAACTGACACTAGAATTTATAACAATGGTATTTCTTTAAACTTCACAAAATAGTACTATGTAGTTTCAAACTCAAAACTTCTGACTGGCTAGGGTATGCTGTTTTCCCCTTGGCTTTAAGGATCCAAAAGTTAAGAGCACTGTACTTTGAAAATCAGCATTTTCCTATTTACAGCCACTTTAAAGGAGACAGCTGTGAATTGTGAGACAGACTTGCCAATAAAAATATTCAAAAGCATGAAAGTGTGAGAACCCATTAGCATACAGAGCCTGTCAAAGCTTTTTATCCAATCAGGATTGGAGACTGAATATGTAGAATAATTTGTCCTCCAACTAGGAGAGAGAGAGACTGGTTTCGACTCCTGGCTTTGACATTGGATTGTACCTTGATGATGCTTGGCCTCCACCTGCCTTTGACCACTACCTGCTCATAGACTTGCTTGAAATCTGCCTGCCCAGATTGCTGCCCGAACCACGACACTGAATGAACTCTGCCTGCCTCCGACCATAGCCTGCTCCAGTCTCTGCTGCCTGCTGCCAGCCCTGACCACTGTTTGTACTGACTCCGCTTCTCTCTATGCTGGCCTGTACCACCCTATGCGACGGATCTACATCTCCACAGAAGTCCGTGCCTAAGCTGCTCTCCTGAACAGACTATGGAGGCTGATGCAATATCATGCAGAAAAAAATATGCTTCCAATCTGGACGCACATTTTTTGAACGCGCGCACAACCCTTCTCTTGGGTGCTCAATGTAATATTCAAATGAGCTAGCGTGCTAAAAGGGACACATAATGGATAAATTGCAATCTGTAGCGCGTCCATTGCATCGAGCACCCAGGAGAAATGGCTGTGCGCAGGTAAGGAAAACAGACAATTTTCCGAACGTCCGTTTTCCTAACCCACGGATTAGGAAAATGGATGCTTGTAAATTGAGTTTCCCTTTACCTAACCTGACTGCTGTCAAGATCTTTTTTTTTTTCATGTTGCAGCTTTCTGTGGTTCCTCCTGCATAGTATCACAATGATACACAAAGATACAGGAAAGCTGTATTTTTTGTTTTTCTAAGCATGGCTCTGGGTGCCTCAAAACTTAACACCAAATTTCTGAGGGTTAAAATGAGAGCATAGGATGCACATTTGTTTTTTTACACCAGGGTACTAGCTAATAGCCTCATCAACATGGCATTTGCATATGATGAGTGCTATTAGCTATGCGCCGGTGTGTACATGCGTTTTGATTGTGCTAATCCCGATATAGCATTGGGGGTATGTCTAGCGCATCCAAAATGCGTCTTTAGTGGCGTGCTGATCTCAGTGCCCGATTCTGCATCAGCCCTATGATGGAGCTGTAAGAAGACAAGAGCCAGCATGGGAAACAGCTAAGAGGCAGAGAAGCCAACATTGCTATTCCATAGTAACAGTATTAGAGAGCATTATAAATGCCCGGTGTGCGTAAAGCCCGGGGTTTATGCGAATGGCCGGGACGTATGCGTGCCGAGTGAATTTTCAAACAGGCCCGGCCATGTGCGTAAACCCCAGTACACGAATAAGTGCTGGGCCCAGAGAAAGGGGCGGTCCGGGGGGGGGGGGGGGGGGAATGAGGGGCGGTACTGGAGGTGGCCCATACAGAGGCCATTTGCTGCTGTGCCAGGGAAGTGAGTGCTGGCAGTTGGCCGGCGCATACAAGTTGCTTCTGCTCCGGAGGAGCAGCAACTTAGGAAAAAAAAAAAGGGTAAGGTAGATTAGATTTAGGGGGTGGGGAGGAGAAGGGAAGGGGAAGGAAGGTTAGGTAGGAGGGTAGGAAACTGGGGAAGGCCGGGATGCGTCGCCACACGAAAATTGCACAAGCTCCCCCCCCCCCTTGTGTGTGCTGCCCGCACGGATTATAAAATCCAGCACGCGTATACGTGCAGTCTCCTGATTTTATAACATGCGTGTGCCAGCGCGAGCATGCTATAAAATCAGCATGTCCATGTGTGCGCACTGGGAAGCGCGCGCGTAAGTTTAAAAATCTACCCCTAAGTTTAAGAATCCTGTCTTGATAAGGATCCAAGTGATTGGTATAGTCAGTTAATGTGTGATGTGATTTTCCTTTTCACCAAGAAGCACAGCAGAGGGACAGGGAAATGTCTGAAGCATTATCCAACCAGGTTTGACTCCCACAGTATGAGGTGAATTGCCTACAGCTGTGAATTTTACATGAATAACTGTCAGCTAATTCCAGAACAGAAGCAAAACCATAGAACTGAGTTTTAAAATAGCACATCTCCTGAGAGGGAACTACAGGTTTACTTAACAACCACAGTTTTTATACAGCTTTCACTATAGATAGAGAACTGTTAACAGATGTTTTTTGCTGTTTTAATTGATGTTAAATGCATTACCAAAAAAAGAGTGCCAATATTTAAATGTTCTTTTTTGTTTTAACAAAAAGGGTTTTGGACTTACATTGTTTAAAATGTGTTTTTTCTATATTTTTCTTACCAAAGACTACAACTTAGATTAAATCATTAATTACTAAATCTGATACTCAGAGTTAGCGGGATGACTTAAACCAGCTAAGTCTGGTCAGGCCAAAGAACTGTCCGAGAGTTAGCCGGCTATAGTTAGCTAGCTAATTTTAAGATAGCTGGCTATATTCAATAGTGTAACTTCACTATTGGACATACCTCTAAAGTTAGCTGCATACGTTTATCTGGCTAACTTTGCTAGCTGGACTGAACATGGACCTCTATGAAATGTAATTACTCATCTATATATATCCAGAAATAAATTTATTATGAAAGTAAATAGTACTCAAAAGAAAGACAAGCATAATACAAAATAACTTATAAGGGCTATGTTCAACTCTCCTGCATAGCTTGCAAGCTAATTTTCAAAAGGAAACACCCACAGAGTTTCCCTTTGAAAATTCTGTGGTGGCCAGTGCCTTGGTGCTTCTTTATCCTGCATTCTTTGCAGGTGCAATGTATGCAAGGTAAGCCAAGTGCAGAGATTTCAAAAAAATACTCGTATATTCTTTAGCTGGCTTAACCTAACCATGCTTCCCAATACCACCCCTTTTCTCCATGGGGAAATGTATGCACACTGTACACAGCGTGTAATCATTTCCCTATTTGGGAAGGACGAGGGGAGCTGAGGTCAATTTTTAAAGGGGACTTTTTCATAGAAAATGTACTATTTGCCAGCAAAATAGTACATGAAAAAAAAATTAGAAGGTTCTAGGAGACTTTTCCCTCAAGGTAATTTAAGTTCCTCTATACATTATTTTGATTTGCATTGTTTCCAATTCCAAATATGGAAATTTATTCCCTCTGTGCTGTACATAGCAAAATAATTACTGCCATGGCCAGTAAATCTACTGTAACAATGGGTTGGTTGTGTGATGGGCCGCAAATGGTCAACTCATTGCTGAGCACCACCAGTTTCTTCAGTGTCAGGAATGCTGCCATGAAGCTGCTGACCTCCCCCGATGCTGTCTGACTCCAGGGCCTCCTAGGTGTGTGCACACGCAGCATGGCACTTTTTCAAGGCTCCCTGATGATGGCAGCATGGCTGGGTTCTTAAGTCCCAGCTGCACTCTAGTTCGTCACCTCAGCAACAGATCCTCCTGCAGCCTTGCAGTGAGTGTTGCTTCTGTTGCCGTGTTCCTGATCTTGCTTTACTCCAGCCTTGCTCCTGCCGCCTTGTTCCTGCCTTGCTCCAGTTCCAGCCTTACATATAGTAACATATTATATATTGATGATGGCAAAAAAGAGCCAGATGGTCTATCTAGTCTGCCCAGCAAGCTTCTTATCGTATCATCTGCTGTTCCAATCAGTTACCACCAAGCTTTATAATAAGGGTAGTAATATTTACAATCAAAACCAAGCAACTGTCAAACCCATAACAAATTACTGTTAGCAACATTTTTTACTGGGTGAGGAGCCTTCTTGAAAACTCAGATAATGCTACTTTATGTTCTTTGCCTTGACTCAGCCCTGTCTTGCCCTGTCCCAGTCCTCCGTCTGCCTGATCGCCTGGGTACTGACCTCTGCTATGAACCCAGACCATCGTCTTGCCTGCTGCTTGGTACTGACTTCGGCTATAGACCCCGACTTCTCTTTGATCATTGCCTGCCCTGACCTCAGCCAGCCTGGACTCTCTCTCTCTCTAACTGCTCTATGGGACACTGGGCTAGTTCCTGCTGGCCCCTGGAACCCAAGGGCTCAATCTGTGGGGAATGGGACTGGTATAGATGAAAGTCTAGCTCAGTCCCAGCCAGGGACGTGTCCACAAGCTGTCAGCATGGGCCTAAAATGTTCGTCTACTAGGCTGCATCAACTATGGCACAGCCCAAGGGCTCACAACCGTGACATCTATATTGGAAAGCATTATTTTCATTATAGAAACAAAGAAATGAAACATAGAAATGACGGCAGAAGAAGACCAAATGGCCCATCCAGTCTGCACAGCAAGCCTCTCACTTTTTTCTTTCTCATACTTATCTGTTACTCTTGGCTCTTAGTAACCTTTTGGATCTATTTCTCTTCCACCCCCACCATTAATGTAGAGAGCAGTGTTGGAACTGCATCTAAGTGAAATATCTAGCTTAATTAGTTAGGGGGAGTAACCGCCGCAATAAGCAAGCTACACCCATGCTTATTTGTTTACCCAGACTATATAATTCAGTCCTTGTCTGTATATAGATCCACTTTTCTTCATTCCCTCCTGCCGATGAAGCAGAGAGTTATGCTGGACATGCATTGAAAGTGAAGTATCAGACTTTCTCCCCTGCCGTTGAAGCCGAGAGCTATGCTTGATATGCTTGAAGTATTAGACTTTCTCCCCTGCCGTTGAAGCAGAGAGCTATGCTGGATATGCGTGAAGTATCAGACTTTCTCCCCTGCTGTTGAAGCAGAGAGCTATGCTGGAAATGCATGAAGTATCAGTCTTTCTCCCTTGCCGTTGAAGCAGAGAGCTATGCTGGATATGTGTGAAGTATCAGTCTTACTCCCCTGCAGTTGAAGCAGAGAGCTATGTTAGCATATAACTTGGTAGAAAAAGTCAATCATGTCTGAGATTTGGCAGCATAAATGTGGCCATCTACTTACTTTGGAAATCTAGTAACTGCTTTTTTTTTTTTTTAAGTGAAATTAGTTTAGTAGAAGTTTTGGTCACAAGTATTGAATGCCTAAACCTCATTCCATACTATCACGAATTCCTGTCACCAAGCCTGAGGGATAAATTCAGTGACCTCTCACTTGCTGTTCCAATGCTCCAAAGGCTGGATAATCTGCTGTCTGGACATTCTTCAAGGCAGATTGGTAAATCTAACTCCCACTAGATTCCAGATCAGGTAAGGAATGTTATTTGTCGGAACCAAGAGGTGGACACCTACAGCCTGTGGGCCACATCTAGCCCACAGGATGCTTCAAGGGGAGATGGGGGGCATTTGGTTAGTATTACTTTGACTAACGTTCATGCATTACCAACTGTAGTAAAACTGGTATTTACTGATAGGCCAATACCGAGAAAATAAGAAAACGGATATCAGGGATATTCATTGGGATAAACATCTTACTGAATGACCTCAAATAAAGTTATTCGGGTATATGTAGTCGGATAACTTTGAAATCTATAAATGAAAGTTATCCGGGTATATGCTCCTGGAAAATTTTATCCTTAGTTATATTCAAAAAATATAGCCAATTAAGAGGAAATAACCCTCCCAAAAACAAAAACCTAGCAGGCTTACTGTCCTGATCCTCCACTCCAATGACACTATTGAGCCCTGTGTGCCCGATCCCACCTGCCTCCCTCCCCTATATGGTTTTGCCAAATAACCATCCAAGCACCCACAAAAATCCTCTGGGCCACTGAGATCACAGTATGCTTATATCTCACCCAGCACCTCCGAGTGTTACTTTGATGGAAACGCTGGAAGCATAAGTTTAAACTGGCAGTGTTACTTTCAGAATAATTAGGCCTATTGCATAGCCTTGCACATCAACTAAAATCCCCTCCCCCCCCCCCCACTTATGTGCTCGAGACAGCATTCACACACGTGTGCGCGTTGATATAAAATTGTGCGCGCATGTAGCCGATTTTATAAAATGCACGCATAAATGCGCACGTTATAAAATTGGTGCATCCATGTGCGCGTGCCGGCAAATGTGCACATGCGTGTCACTTTGAAAGTTACTGCTTATATTAATATGCATTTTTTATGTGTTTTAGTAAATAGCCTTCCAACGTGGTCAATATGCAGCCATGCATTTCGGCTTCACTCTTTGCAAAAGGCTGAATTGAAAAATTCTGACAATTCATTTGTCAAGTTTCTGTAGAGCCAGTGGAAGCACTAGGTGGCTGGCTAGAGTGCCACAGTATTGGGGCCCAGAAGAGGAAGTGGTATCCTGTGGGCCCATAGGGGTGAGGAGGAGGAAATTGCCACAGCCAGCAGGAGCAGCAGAAGTCCATCATCTGGAGCAGCACTACTGAGTGTGGACCACAGCCTGAGTAGGAGCAGACTGTAGCAGCAGGTTCCTGAAGCTGTCAGGCGCTGGAGCAAGGAGACTGTGCAGCTGCCTCATCGGGAGCTGGAGCACTGGGACCACACTTGTCAGGAGCAGGGTGCAGCAGCTGCAATGGGGCTGTCGGAAGGAGGAGGAGGAGCAGCATTGTCCAGGCTACTGAAAGGAGGAAGCTGCTGCTCATATGCTTCCATAATGAGGAAAAAGTGAGTGAGTGTGAGAGACACTGTGTGTGTGTGTGTGTGTGTGGTGTATGTGAATGACTGAATGTGTGTTTGTGTGTGAGAGACAGTATGTGTGTATGTGAGAGGCTGTGTGTGTGTGTGTGACTGAGCATATGCGTGTGTTTGTGTTAGAGGCAGTGTGTGTGTGTTTGTGTATCAGGGAGGCAAGTGCATGCGTGTGAGAGAGGCACTGTGTATATATGAGAGAGAGAGGAGAAAGTTTGTGTTCAACAACCTTTCTTCTGCTAATTCATAACAATTTCAGTATGACTAGAAATCAAAAATTCCGAGGTATGGAGAGCAGGGGAATTTTTAAAATCCTTATTAGCTTTAATTATCGTGTGTAATTTGATATGTCTGCTTTTTTGAAATATTGTATTGGCATTTGGCAAATTGTTATATGACTTTTTAATTACTGAATGTTATTCTATTTGTCAGCTGTTTTGAAATACTTATTCTTTTTATTAGTATTGTTTTACTATTATTGATTGGTAACATTTAGGTTTTTCCATCGTACTGCATACAAAGTCTGGTTTCTTGTGGTTTCCAGTTCAGTTTATTTTTACTTTATGCCTTCCAATTCTGTATTTGTTCTGCATGTCTGACTGAGGTAAGGTATTCTGCTAACATGTAGGTTCTGTGTAGGAGTCTATAGTATCATAGTTTGTTCATTTTTTCCAAATAGGAGGAATATTGGTGTTTTAGGGCTTGGTGTAATATTTGCAGTATTGGGTTGTTACTGTTTCAGTGCTAGCAATTAATGTTGTTTTGGTATGGGACATTTACTATACTTAATTGAAATTCAGTTTATTTATGGCTTTCTGAAGGCCAAGCCCATGCCCAACATGTGTTACAATAGGCCCAATGCCATATGGGCTCCATGTGTCTTTTTTGCAGGGTTTTCTGTTTGGCACCAGAGCTGTGCATGTAAATATAATATACATGTTGTAAGTGATATTTTTCTTCAGAAGACTGCACTTTTTCATATAAAATCTGTTTTTATAAATACATGATTTTTTTTTATTGTGCATGGGGATGGTGTGAAGGAAGGATCAAGGTTGAAAGTTTGCCTAGGTCACCTAATATCCATACACCGGCCCTGAGTTTCTGATAAATAAAGTTAAGATGGATGGCCACATATCAACCAAGGAAATAGTTCCAGTCTTGACCAAAAATCTAATTTCTTTACTACTCAATACTATGTACATTAAGTTATAATTTTTGTAGACAATCACAGCCAACTTTTGTGCTAGAGAACTGCTTTCAGGCTTAAAATCACAGCCACTGTAGGAAAACGTTGTTTTTCTGACTATTCCTTCTGGATATCTTGGAAATCAGCCTCAATTTATGGCCCACGGTTATCTACAGTTATCCATGAAAGAACTACTTTTATTACAATATTACCCTGTAAGTGTCTACACTATTTAATTATAGCAAATGTTAAAACTCAGTTCCATATCGTTAAAAATGATCTTTATAGATAATTTTTAATATTTTACCTCAAAAGCCTTGTCAAGAAGGTTCTGTTCCCTTAGCTGGTTACCTTTACTAAAATAAAGCTCAGAAATTACTTTTGGATCCTTTGGTTTTAGCTGAAGAGCAATATCTATAGCTTCAAGTGCCTGTGGAAATAAAAAGAAATAATGATAGTCTTCACCTGTCTTATGCTCTGAACGTGTATACAGAAAAGTCAAGTTAATTCTTCCACTTGTTAAGTAACATTGAGACATGTTAAGCAGTGTATACATATACAGAATGTCTTCATTTCTGAAAAGCACACAGCATTGAGATGGCCTTGCTTTGAGACAAGGACCATTTGGCATCTTGAGAATATTCTGTATCTGACAGATGGCACCTATGCCTCAGTAACATTGCTTGAAATCTATTAAGTGTGGCAGTACTTTATTAAAATGTTTGTACATAAGAGGGGAAAGGAGTTCATTGATTAATTGAGTTTACCCTAGTGCCTGGACTCTATCTGTGCTTTTACTAATTTACTAATTAGTCCACCAGTTTGCCCAATCCTTCTCCAGGTCATCAAGAGCTTCCTGGTTCTTCAGCCTGAACTCAGTTCACCCAGACCTCCCACTTAGGCAGCACTACACAATAAATAAGCTTGATATCACTTACCCAGATAATTAGCAGGAGTAAAACTACATAAGTTGGCAAATATACATGATTATATATGTCTGTTAAAATAGCAAATTACAAACATAAATGTTGGTCCTGCCCTGGAATAACCCAGATCTCCTTTTTACGCATGTATATGTGTGCGTGAAAGTGATAATACGTGCGTATTTTCAATTTTTATTTATTTATTTATTTATAATCATTTATTTATCAGTTAACAGAAAATATCTTCCTAGGCAATTTACAACAAAGTGCAAAATAAAATACAGAAAGCATGAATAGATGCTCACACGTGTTAATGCTAATTTTTACATACGTAACATTTTGAAAATTTACCCCAAGTGAGTATCTGAGGCACCGATTTTATAACTCACGCGCATGTTATAAAATAGTTGGGCCGCACGCACATGTGCACCGGATTTTGTAATCTGTGTGCGCATGTGCACGTGGCATGTGCAAGGGGGGGTAGATTTTTGCAAACCTCCTCGGCAACGCATTTCGGCTTCTCTACCCCTTACCTCACCTTCCCTACCCTTCGCCTCTCCTCCCACCCCCTAAATGCAATTTTTTTTTAACCTTATTTTAGCAACTTACTTCAGCTCCCGAGCTGAAGTAAGTTGCGCGCGCTGGGAGCCGGGTCTTCGGGACAGCGAACAATAGTGCTGTCCCGGGCCCCCCGGCCTGCCCCTTTCAGAAAGGCCCGTGGCCAGACCTTTTTGAAAATAGGCTCGGCGTGCGCAAGGCCTGGCCATGTGCATATAGGCCAACTTTTATGTGTGCGGCCTTTTAAAAATCTACCCTTAAATGTTTAACCGCATACTTGAATCTTCCCCGGTATACTAGAGGTCCCATAGTTGAGGCACACACGAGTATCTAAGTGCTCTTTAGTTTGACTCTTATATAGTCGATATTATGAACTAAAAGATTAAATTGATAATTGTGTATTTTCTATATTGTATTATATTTGCATTTTATGTACCATGCTGTATATTTAATTATGTATGTAATACTGTAAACCGCTATGAACATTACTGTAATGGCAGTATATACAACTTTTTAAATGAATAAATAAATAGAGGAATTTTGTCAAATGCATCCAAATATGCTATATCACCTAGCTCACTATTATCTGCATGTTTATTTGCATCCTCTAAACGATCTAGTAAATTGGTAAGGCAAGACTTCCTTTTCCAAAAGCCATGTTGATTCTCCCCCCCATTAAACCATGTCTATGTGTCAGTAATTTTGTTTTTAAGAATGGTTTCTACCATTTTGCCCTACACCAAGACCAGGTTCACCAGCCTTTTTATACAAATTGGCATCACATTGGCCACCCTCCTGTCTTCTGTCCACTCCTCCTTCAGGGTACCCTAAACATCACTGTCTTTGTTTCTGTACTTTTGTGCTACTAGAGCTTATGCCTCCTATGGTGTCCCAATGTCAGTGAATCTAGGGTGCTTTGAGTTGTACTGCATTCTTAGGTGCCTATATGTATCTCTGAAGTTTTGGTAAGCACTTATCTGGTATGCTATGTCCCTCAGTACTTAAGGGGCCCAATATTTAGCACTGGCCGAGCAAGTAACTTAGGCCTAGATTTTCTAACCTACAGCGGCGTCGTGAATCGCGCAGTACAGGGGGGTGGTGGGGGTGGGCCTGCAAAAGCCGGCAGCGATCACACCTCTGCGATGTGATTGCTGCCGGCTTTCACACCAAATAGCGCCATCGTAAAAGGTGGTGCTATTGGGCGCGAAATTGGAAGCGAAAAGGCTCCTTACCTTTTCACCGTCCACGCTGTCTTCGCGGCGTCCGCCCCGGTGCCACCCTGACTCCTCCCCAATCTAGCTATCGCATGCGCTAGCTTTAGAAAATAACCCCCTCAGTCGGATATGACTTATCCGGTTAAGTTACAAGGTAAATTCAGTGGCATGGCTATGTCTCTGAATATCCATGGTTAAAGCGCTACTTAACTGGATAAGTTAAATCCAGCTAAGTTAGATCAGCTATATGGGTGATTAACTTATTCAATTAAAATAACTGTATAAGAATGAATATTGCTACTTATCTGGTTAAGTTAACCGTATACTCAGCGCCACCCCAAAAAATTGGCCGGCTAAAAGACAGCTGGATATGTGACTTATCCGGCTATCTAGCGCTAAACACGCTTTCAATATCAGGCTGCAGATATTTTCTTATATCAGTAGCCTGACAGTCCTAGCAAATCAGTACACCTTTCCTAGCTGATATTCCCATATTTCTAGAATATTCATTTTTTGATACATATTAAATTTGTTTACATGTAAAAAAATATATATAAACGATGGTCATTTCCTTTGGTGTTTTTTCAGTTGATATGTTTTATTTATTTTAAAATATTTCTATTGTGCCCTTCTTATATTCAAGATGGATAACAAAAATACACTCATAATATTTCACAATATAAAATAATAAAGGACATTAAAATTAACATAAAATACAAATAAATATAAAATTAAATAATCTCTGAAACAAAGGGTCAAATAAGATAGATTAGTCACTGAAGGCAAACTTAAAAAAGGTGGGTTTTCAGATTTTTTAAAATAATTTGGGATCATTACAGCTTCTAATTTCCAAAGGGAGGGTATTCTAAAATATTGGACCTGCTGAGAGAGCTCTTTCACGTGTTTCATCGAGGCGTATCAATATTGGTTGACGGAATGTCAAGGAGGTATAGGACATCTCTGATTCAACTGCCTTCTTTCTGAAGGAATAATTTATCTGCATTCTTCAGGTGTACAACAAAGCTAGTCTTTTCATGTATAACTGCACTACTGTATATTTCCTCACTTCCTGGCAACTGCAGATTTCCATGTGCCTTGATGTGAAAGTTTGTGGAAAGATGCTAGTGTTCTTTATTTGCCAATTATATAAAAATCCTGAAGGGTGGGGTTTTTTTTTTTCACACAAGAAGGGCAATTTTCAAAAGCATTTCCATGGATAAAAAAAGCATTTTGAGGACAATTTTCAAAAAGTATTTTTATAGGTAAAAAAGCATTTTACTTGCATAAATCTGTTTGTCTGAAAATTGCTCACTTTGTATGCAGAAAGAAGTATAGGCGTAGCTCAACACACACAATTTTGCCTCCATTGTAGTGGAGGTGTTCCTGAGGGGGGGGGAAGAGAAAATTGCTCACATAAAGGTGAATTTTAAAACCACTGTGCAAGCACACATGTGCATGCGTGTGTCGGCCCGTGCCCACGGACGTGGAAATTTTATAACATATGTGTGTATATGAGCGCATGATATAAAATAGCCTGGCTGCACGCAAAGGTGCACCAAATTTCAGATGAAAATCCCAGAACACACATGTCCCACCCAGGCTCAACCCAAGTCCCGCTCCTTTTTCAGAAGTTCTGAGATGTGCGTGCAGAATCATTTACACACACATCTGAGTGGCTTTAAAAATCTGCTCAGCACACATTGTCCTGACATATTCGCGCATCCCTCAATTGCTGCACATGTCGGTCTTTTAAAATTTACCAGATAGTTTTTGGTCAGAAAGGCTTTTGGCAGAAAAAGGAGAGAGGCACAAATCTCTGTAAGTAACATTAATCTAGGGAAATTTTCAAAGTAAACATAAGCATCTACTTTACTTTTCCTTTGAAAACCAATGCAAAGACCATGGTAGAAAGACCCAGGGACTTTTTGCAACTATGTGTTGTGCTTGGTGGCCCACTGCACTTACCACTTGGGTCAGGCTTCCTTGGCTGCCCCCCCAACGCTGCAGGATGCCAACACTGACTCCCGAGGCAGTATGACGATGTCAACGCCTGCGCCCTCTCCTCCTAGGGTGCACATGCGCAGACCTCCTCCATTTTAAAGGGCTAGCAGTGGGAACAGCCTGGAAGCTCCCCTTGATGGCATCATTCTCCAGACCTATAAAAGGCCTCTGCAGACACCCCTCCAATACCTTGGCAACAGGTCTCCCTACAGCCTTCTAGAGTGAGTTGCTCAGCATTCCCAAGTTCCTGGTCTTCTCTAAGTCTTCAGTTCCTGGTCTTTGGTCCCTGGTCTTCATTTGGTCTTCAGTTCATCCTCCAGTCTTGTGGTCTTCACTTCATAAGCTTGTGGTCAGTCTTCAGTTCTTCTGTGTGTCTTGCCTCCTATGTGCTCCTTGTCTTCCTGCCCTACCTATCCATCCTGCCTTCCTTTGGACGGTTACCTGGTATTGACCTTAGTCTGCTTCCTGGATTTCTCTTGATCACTGCCTGCCACTGACCCCTGCCCGCTACTGGACATTTCTGATAGCTACCTGCCCTGACCCGCGCTTGCCTCAGACTGCTCCCGTTCACCATGATCTCATCTATGGATCTCCAGCCCTTCGGCGGAGGCCCCCACCTAAAACCTGCTGGCACCCGAGGCTTAACCTAAAGAGAATATTGGCTGGTATAGGTGAAGCTCCAGTTGAGCCTCTGCCTTACCCCACTATGTCAGCCGACAGTGGGGGGCCTGCAGGGCTCCTCCCTGCAGGTTGTGCCAACTCCACCTCAGTCCAAGGGTCCACGACCGAAACACAATGCTGGCAGTTTGAAAATTGCACTATTTACCCATGCAAATGGGAGCTTTGAAAATGGCAGGCTCGGCAACAATATGCACAGTTTTGGACAATCAAAACTGGGAAATTAACTTTAAAAAAAAGCATACGTGTCCATATATACAGATATATGGATGCGCGCATGCATGCTATTGTAGTTTATATCGCGTATGATATAAAATACATGTAAATCTACCCAACAATATATTCTTGTATCAAAAAGATAAATGGCACGCAATGTTGAACTAGCCGGATAAGTAGCATTTTAACACTGTCTGCCTATATTACTTAGGTGGCTAAGTAGCAGTTTTTCAGACTTATCCGGCTAGTTGACAGCAAAGCAGCCACTTACCTGGAGAAGTCAAAATTTATCTGGATAAGTAGCGCAAATCTGCTTTTTGCGTGTAGTTGTGCTCCTAATCATTCACACAAGAAGATCTAATTTACGTAGTATTCCTAGCAATTGTCTGCTTTTACATATGTAATTCCTCAAATTTTGTAAAATGCGCCTGAGAAGGAAATTACCAGTTTGTATGGTCTATCTGCAGCTTGGAAACACTCCGGGCTCTTCAGCCTTAATTCCACCCATGTCACCCAGACACCTCACCCAATCATTTTTTCAATTTTAAGATATTACAATCACTAATGCCTGATATTGAACAGCAGTAAATAACACGCAAGTAAAAAAAAACTCACATGCATCACTCTGGCAAGTTTTAAAACAGCAACTTATGATGGTAACTTTCAAAGCGCATGCATATGATTCTAGGGACGTGACCATTCTATAAAATACACCTGTATATGTGTGTGTATGTTATAAAATAGCCTGACTGCATGCACATGTGCACACAATTTTAAGTGGATGCCTGCCCGTATGTGCAAATGCCGCTTCAACCGCAATAGTGGGGGGGTATTTTAAAAGGGATGCACACTGATGCCACTGCCTATTTTCCCAGTTCATTCCCAGTTCACACAGTTAAGGGATAGGACTTCTAAACCCCTCTAGTTTAATAGCCTCCCTTCTCCCCTGTTTGCTCCAATCTTTAAAACCCCACTGATGTGCCTAGATTTTTTTTGTTTTACAGCTTACATGTCATCCATAGCGGAAGTAAAGTTATGCGTCAGGGGAACCCGGCACGCACCTGTGCACGTAAATATTTATGCGCTGATTTCAAGTTGAAATCCAGGAATGCCTATGCCGTGCCCAGACCATGCCCTTCCCCCCCCCTTTTTTTTTTTTAAACTTTTCATTTGTGCACGCAGCAGTAAGTACGTGCGTATCCGGGCGGCTTTTAAAATCTAACCGGTGCACACCAACCCGACATATTTGCATATCCCCTAATTTCGGTGCACATTGGGCTTTTAAGATTCACCTTTCAGTATAAATTTTGGCCCCACCCTGGAACACCCTTTTACGCATTTTCTATTGTTCGCACATGTGCATATATGCGCACACTTCACTGTTTTTAAAATACGAGTTGTGTGTGATTGGTCCATATATGAGCCTTATTATGCAAGCAAATTTTAAAATTCATCTTTATTTGTGTTGCTTCCAAAATGGCGCCGGCGCTAGCTTTTGCCCTCATATGTCACATAGTGAGGGCAAAGGTAGTGCCGGCGCCATTTTGAATACTGGCAATACGGCCCGAGTGCAGGAGGTCGCTCCCGGACCCCCGCTGGACTTTTGGCAAGTCTTGTGGGGGTCAGGAGGCCCCCCCAAGCTGGCCAAAACTCCCTGGGGGTCCAGTGGGGGTCCGGGAGCGATCTCCTGCACTCATGCCGTCGGGTGCCAGGAACCAAAATGGCACCGATAGCCTTGCCCTTACTATGTCACAGGGGCTACCGGTGCCATTGGTCAGCCCCTGTCACATGGTAGGAGCACAAGATGGCACCGGCTATCCAGTGCTCCTACCATGTGACAGGATCCGGCCAATGGCATGGATACCCTGTCACAAGGTAAGGGCAAAGGACGGCCCGGTAGCCGGAGGACGGCCCGGAGCGGGAGATCGCGGGAGCTCGCTCCCGGGACCCCCACTGGACCACCAGGTACCTGTAAAAAGGTTTTGGGGGGGTCGGGAGGGTGGGGGAAGCTAAGGGGTTACTTTTAAAGGGTCGGGGTGGGTTTAGGGGTTATTTTTGTGTGCCGTTTTTCCCGCTCTCCCCCAAAACGATAAGGGAAGCCCCACGATCAATATCGTGGGGTTTTCCTATCCTTTTGGGAGAGCCCCCGATTTCTGACAATTTTGAAAATATCGACGATATTTTCAATCGTCCGAAGCCCGATTCACATCCCTAGATACTATTGTGCCATTGAGTAAGAGAAGGAGCATCTGGTTGTTTCCACACATGTAAAAAAAAGAAGTTCTAGCTAATAGAAAAATGTTGTTAATCTAAGCTCTTTGTTTCACATTTACAGAAAATGATGATGAGAATATACCAAAAATGTAAGTTGAGGTTGAAAAGGGATATGGAGCTCCAACATCCAGCCCACATAAGGAAAGGCCTGCTTCCAAAAAAGAGCAAACAGAACTGCAGTCCCACAAAGAATGTCCTAAAATGAGCCACTTCTGTGTTGCACTTAATACATATTTCTGACTTGGTGAATTTCGCTAAGCATGCCTGATGTTGTGAGATATAGAATCTGTAGAGTAGTTTGTAATGAACTTCCCTCATGGGTACATTACATATAATTTTGCAGACTGATGAGAAGCTTGTAATAAAAGTAAGTGAGAATTGAGTCTTTAATTCTAATTGCCACTTATTCCAATTATTTCCCATGGTCCATATCTTGTTCGTATTCTCCAGAACTTTGTAGAAAAAAAGATACAGAGTGTCTACCCAGATCCTCCATATTAAACCAGTCCTGAAGGAACTGCCAGTTCCAATTGCGGATGGCCAACATATTTAAAGTGCATATATAATGTCAAACTTGATGATAGGGAAAGAGATCCTTGGGCTGCAGACCAAACTTTTGACTCAAGACAGGAAAAGTGTAATAGATCCCCCCCTCAGTGAACAACTGATATATGAAAATTAACCCCTTGAGCTCCACTGTTGTTGGAGTTCAGTATGCTGTGTGCTTAATCCTGATAATTGTGTGGAGATCTGGGTAAATTTCCCCTCCAGAGCTGTGAGTACTGCTGCAGCAACCTCCGTGATCATTGGGTCTGGGTTGTTGAAGGCCGGGCAAGAGTCGGATGTGTTGGCCATTTTGGGATCACTCCCTTTCAGTTTATCTTTTTTTTTCCTGGACGATTTTGTTGCCATAATCTAATGTGAGGCAGCAGACACTAATGACGTCCAGATCACCAGGGTAAGTGGAAAATGACCAGAGAGGAAACACTGGAATTGCAGCTCTGAACTCTCTTCAAAAGAATGATTTAGCATAGAGGGCCCTTGGAGAGATATCTGGCAGCACATCTCTCTCTCAAAGCATCACATGGCCTCATGCGGATAATAATCCCATTGTAAAAAAGTACCCATGGGGCTTGCAATTTATTTAAAACCATGTTACCAGTTCACATCCATGATTCGATTATTGCCCTCTTTATGTTGTAAGGAACCTCATGTGTCATGTTTTCTTATTCTGAAAATTATTAGGAACTTGGAAGCCCCAGAAAATCATTACAAAAGCCTGGCTATCTAAAAGAGACAGTAAAAGTCTACAGGAACTTTATGTGCACTGACTGACTGTAAGAGGTGATACTGACCACAGCGTATCTAATACCTTATTGTAATTTTCTTGCTTGCTGTAGATTGCTGATAAAAGTCGATAACATTCAAGACATTCCATCTCCTCTTCTACAATTTGATTGGTCATTTTTTCAGCTTCATTTGTTTCACCAATTATTGCCAATACCTGGGCCTAGAAAACACATTAAATTAGGAAATGTATTATTCACTTTTAACATCCAAGCTATTTAGGATCTTGTAGATTTTCAAATTGTATAGTAGAATTTATCACTATTATACATATTTGTTTTTTTTTCTTCCCAATAATAAAAAGAAATGAAAACAATTTTGCATGTTTAGGGGCGGATTTTAAGAGCCCTGCTCGCATAAATCCGCCCGGATTTTCGCGAGCAGGGCCCTGCGCGCCGGTGCGCCTATGTTCAATAGGCCTACCGGCGCGTGCAGAGCCCCGGGACTCGCGTAAGTCCCGGGGTTTTTCGAGGGGGGCGTCGGGGGCGGGGCCGATCGGCGCGGCGTTTTGGGGGCGGGACGCGGCGTTTTGGGGCGGGCCCGGGGGCGTGGTTTCGGCCCGGGGCGGTCCGGGGGCATGGCCGCGCCCTCCGGAACTGCCCCCAGGTTGCGTCCCGGCGTGCTAGCGGCCCGCTGGCGAGCAGGGAATTTACTTCTACCTCCGGGAGGCGTAAATCTCCCAACAAAGGTAGGGGGGGGTCTAGATAGGGCCGGGGGGGTGGGTTAGATAGAGGAAGGGAGGGGAAGGTGAGGGGAGGGTGAAAGGGAATTCCCTCCAAGGCCGCTCCGATTTCGGAGCGGCCTCGGAGGGAACGGAGGTAGGATGTGCGGCTTGGCGCGCGCCGGCTACACGAAATTGGCAGCCTTGCGTGCGCCGATCCAGGATTTGCGCGGCTACGCGCATATCTACTAAAATCCCGCGTACTTTTGTTTGTGCCTGGAGCGCCAACAAAAGTACGCCAACGCGCCGTTTTTGAAAATCTACCCCTTAGTGTACAAGATAGCTGTAATATAATGTTAATAATTCAGTACCAGATTAGTATTATACAGTTTATTTGGTTCTTGTACTAACACCCAGAGTCAAATTTAAGGATTGGATAAAAGTTTTCCAGTACTTTTTCTACATTTTTTGGCTTGCATAGTTCTAAAAAAACATAAGACATGCCATACTGGGCAGACCAAGGGTCCATCAAGCCCAGCATCCTTCTGTACTTGCCAAGTCACAAGTACTTGGCAAGTACCCAAACATTAAAAATATTAAACATTAAACTGATCAAGAATATGAAGGCTGATAATGTAAACTGTTGTGATCTTCTTTTGGAATGATGGTATATAAAACACTTAAATATATAAATAATTCCCAAGCTACTATTCCTTATTGATTAATAGCAGTTTATGGACTTCTCCTCTAGGAACTTATCCAAACATTTTTTAAACCCAGTTATACTAACTGCCATAACCACATCCTCTGGCAATGAATTTCAGAGCTTAATTATGCATTGCGTGAAAAAGAATTTTCTCTGATTTGTTTTAAATGAGCTACTTGCTAACTTCATGGAGTGCCCCCTAGTCCTTTTATTGTCTGAGAAAGTAAACAACTGATTTACTTTTACCTGTTCAAGTCTTTTTATGATTTTAAAGACCTCTACCATATCTCCCCTCAGCAATCTCTTCTCCAAGCTGAACAGCCCTAACCTCTTTAGCCTTTCTTCATAGAGGAGCTAGCTGTTCCATCCCCTTTATTATTTTGGTCACCCTGCTTTGTACTTTCTCCAGTGCAACTATATCTTTTATGAGATGCGGTGACCAGAACTGCACACAGTATTCAAGGTGCAGTCTCACCACTGAGTGATATAGAGGCATTATGACATCCACCGTTTTATTCGCCATTCCCTTCCTTATAATTCCTAACATTCTGTTTGCTTTTTTGATCACCATAGCACACTGGGCCAACAATTTTAATGTTTTATCCACTATGACTCCTAGATCTCTTTCCTGGGTGGTAACTCCTAATATGGAGCCTTACATTGTGCAAATATAGCAAGGATTATTTTTCCCTACATGCATCACCTTGCACTTGTCTACATTAAATTTCATCTGCCATTTGGATGTCCAATCTTCCAAGCCTCACAAGGTCCTCCTGTAGTTTATCACAATCCACTTGAGATTTAACTACTCTGCATAATTTTGTGTCATCTATAAATTTGATCACTTCGTCGTACCCTTTTCCAGATCATTTATAAATATATTAAAAAGCACCGGTTCATGTACAGATCCCTGAGGCACCCCACTGTTTACCTTTTTCCACTGTGAAAATTGACCATTTAATCCTACTCTCTGTTTCCTGTCTTTTAATCAGTTTGTAATCCACAAAAGGACATCGCCTCTTATCCCATGACTTATTAGTTTCCTTAGAGGCCTCCCCTGAAGGACTTTGTTGAACGCCTTCTGAAAATCCAAATACACCACATCTACAGGTTCACCTTTGTCCATGTTTATTCTTCCCTTCAAAAAAGTGTAGGAGATTTGTGAGGCCAGACTTCCCTTGAGTAAATCCATGCTGGCTATGTCCAATTAAACCATGTCTAATTAAATGTTCTGTGATTTTATTCTTTATAACAGTTTCCACGATTTTTCCCAGCACTGAAGTCAGGCTCACCGGTCTATAGTTTCTCGGATCACCCCTGGAGCCCTTTTTAAATATCGAGGTTGCACTGGCCACCTACCAGTCTTCAGGAACAACAGATGATTTTAATGATAGGTTACAACCTTTTGCACAAGTTTTTATCTTGTGGCAAATATATATTAAACAAAACATATGCCATTTCAGAACTGTACAAGTCTCCCCCCCCTCCCCCCGACACACAACACATTTAATTTTGCACAATTTTATAATGCACATAAAGGAGATAATTTTCAAACTGACCCTATACATTTTATGAAAGAAATGCACACATTTGCTTTTATAATTATCCCAAAAAAACAACCCACATAAAAGTCACAGCTTTTATTTATGCAGGAAAATATTTT
This sequence comes from Rhinatrema bivittatum, assembly GCF_901001135.1. Lineage (NCBI taxonomy): Eukaryota > Metazoa > Chordata > Amphibia > Gymnophiona > Rhinatrematidae > Rhinatrema > Rhinatrema bivittatum. Next base: position 247,682,711 of record NC_042618.1, read on the forward strand.
GAAGAAATGTACATGCTTGGGGCCTGATTTTCAAAAGCATTTACACTCTTAAAACTGGGTTTTATATGTGTAAATGCACTTTATCTGTGTAAATTGACATTTGAAAATTGTTACAATATATGCTAATTGAATTCTCAATAGGTTTTCCTTCATTAAGAACACTTGACCTGAGTAAATGGGCTTTTAAAATTGCAATATTATGCTACCTTTACATGTGCAGCTCCTTTGAAAATTCACCTGACACTTTTCAAATATTGAAAAGTATGGGCCGGATTTTCAAAAAGGTTACGCACACCAGGTCTATTTTAAAAAGGCCCGGCGGTGCGCGTAAAGCCCCGGGACGCGTGTAAGTCCCGGGGCTTTACAAAAGGGGTGGGATGGTCCAGGGGCGGGGCCATTGCCGCTGTGTTGAGGGATTGTGTGTCAGCAGCCTGCTGGCAGATGCAAACAATAGGATAAAACCTTTTGGGGGGGTTAGATTACAGCTAGGAGGGGAAAGGTTAGGGGAAGGGGTGGGAAGGTCATGCTAGGTGTAAGGGAATGGCAGCGCAGCTCGGCGCGCGCAAGGTGCACAATTGTGCACCCCCTTGTGCGTGCCGACCCCGGATTTTATAACATGCACACGCCTGCCTGCACGTTATAAAATTGGGTGTACATGTAGGCTGCGCGCGCATGTTATAAAATCTACCCCTATGAGTGTAAAGGCAAACCCTGTCAAGACTCTGCCCCACCCCAAGAATGCCTCTTCCCAATTCGCTTAAAATTCTGCATATGTCGTGTGTGCATATCAGTTGGGCAATTTTCAAAAGGGCCATTTTTGCAGGTAATGCATGGTTTTATCTATAGAAGTATCTCTGAAAATTACCCTCCCTGGGAACAATTTTCAAGCTATTTACATGTGTAACTAACAATTTACTCACCTAAACTGGCTGTCTAAAAACTGAGTTTTCTCAATGCTGCTAAAAATACATATTGCTCCCCAACATGCTTGCTTTTAGTCACATTTAGAGACGGCATTCCCAGGGTCATGAAAGTAACCTGTACGTTGCATTTTCAAATATACATGTTGGGGTAGATATTAAAATCTACACCCGATTTTATAACATGCACGTGCAGCTGCGCGCATGTTATAAAATCCGGGGTCGGCACGCGCAAGGGGGTGCACATTTGTACACCTTGCGTGCGCCAAGCTGCGCAGCCTTCCTCCGTTCCTTCCGAGGCCGCTCCAAAATCCGAGTGCCCTCGGAGGGAACTTTTCTTCCACCCCCCCACCCCCCCCACTTCTCCTACCTACCCCGCCCCCCAGCCCTACCTAAACCCCCCTTACCTTTAACTTAGAAGTTGCGCCTGCCTCTGGGCAGGCGTAGGTTGTGCGCACCAGCCAATGGCTGGCCCGCGATCCTGCCCCGCACCCGGACCACCCGGCTCCCTTTTTCAAGCCCCGGGACATATGCGCGTCCTGGGGCTTGCGTGCGTCGCCGGGCCTATGCAAAATAGGCTTGGCGCGCGCAGGAGTGGTTTTAAAGGGTTACGCGCATATATTATGTGCGTAACCTTTTAAAATCCACTCTGTTGTGTTTTCTATGGAAAAAATATCCACAAAATAAGCAGAAGGAGGCAAGTTTCAATGTGATGGTATGTACGTATTTTCTCTTTGAAAACTAGTGTAAAGTCCACAGACAAAAATATATCCATGGATTTTGTTCCAACACAGTTTGAAAATTGCACCTCTTTTCCTCTCCCCCCCATTCTCCCCAGTTGTTAGTGGGTCAATGTCAAAAATATGATTTTGGTGGAATTTTGACAATACTGACACAGAAAACCTATACTGTATCATGTTATACAGAACACATCAACAACTCCCAAAAAAGGGTAAAATGAATCTCTCAAACGTCTTCCTTCGGATAATACAAGGACTGAGGGCACACTATGAAGTTAGCAAGTAGCACATTAAAATTTTTTTTTTGAGAAAATTCTTTTTCACTCAATGCACAATTAAGCTCTGGAATTCATTGCCAGAGGATGTGGTTAAGGCAGCTAGTGTAGCTGGGTTTAAGCAAGGTTTGGATACGTTCCTGGAGGAGACGTCCATAAATTGCTATTAGTCAATAGGGAATAGTCATTGCTTGTTGCCGGCATTCGTAGCATGGGATCTATTTAATGTTTGGGTATTTGCCAAGTACTTGTGACTTGGACTGGCCACTGTTGATTTGACTCAGTATGGCATATCTCATATTCTTATCTCATAACATGTTCTCTGATCAGCCCTGGTGTATCCATTTATAAACGTGGCTCCACATGAATACTCTTTTTTCATTTGTTTCCATACTTCCTTTGTTGAACACTGACCACAAAACACATCAAGTTGCTTAAAAGACGTTATGTAATAGAACCAGGCAAATTCAGGACCATTAGCCAGGGAGTACACTGGAAACTATAATTATACTGGTAAACAAATTTCTGGGAACATTTTGTTTCCTCCACAACATTCAGAGAAACAAGTAGATTTTAACAAGCTGAACACAAATATGCATTTATTATGTCTATATCATATACCATTTGCCAGAAAGGTGTGATATACATTAAGCATTGTTATGTGTCTATAGCGGCATAAGCTATAATGGCAATGTTGGCACCAGAAAACAAAACTAAAAATGTTTTGCGGCAGATTTTCGTTTGTAATCACTGTCTGACGCTTCATGGATGAGAGTGCAACAATAGTCACCCAGCATGGAGGGGTTCCACTTGTCTTGATACCTTTTCTCCATTTTGACAATGTCTTGATGAAACCTTTTACCATGTTCATCACTCACAGCGCCAAGGTTGTCTGGGAAGAAGTCAAGTGGGAATGAAGAAAATGTATCTTCAATGACATGTTGTACTTCATCAATTTGTATGCCTGAAGCAGATTTTCAACCTGTTCGACATAGTCTGCTACCTTATAGTTGCCTAGAAAGTTACAAACGACATTCTTGAAGGCTGTCCATGCAACACGCTCTGTACCTTGCAGAAGACCATCAAAGTGGCTGTCCTTCATCACAGCTTGGATTTGTGGGCCAACAAAAACACCTTCTTTTATCTTGGTGTCACTTATGCATGGAAACATTTGCCGCAAATAATCAAAGGCTTTGCTTTTCTTGTTCATTGCCTTAACAAAGTTTTACATCAGTTCAAGTTTGATGTGTGTTGCGACCGTCTCTGCCCGATGTCTCCACTCTGCCTACCTTACCTCTTTGGCGACTCCCTCTTTGCTTGTTGGATGTTTGGCTGCCGCAGCGTCATCTTGCCAACCTCCTCCGGCATCCCCGGACTGGCTAGACGCTGCACTCCGCCATGTTTCCCAGAAGCCTAAGGGCACGGGCGCGCGGCGCGGCCACGACTCAAGTACCAGCAGTGGCACGAACGTCAGGAGCGTCCTGCTGAGATGACGTCATCATCACCAGATATTTAAGGTCTCTGAAATCGCTAACTAATCAAGTTAGCAAAGGAAAGGTTACCTTACAGGATTCGCTTCCTCCAGCTTCTCCTAGTTACTCTGCCTCCTCGGACTTTACCAGGGGTACCTGCTCCTCGGGGGCCTCGCTCTCTCTTTGCCTTTCAGGTCGCAGTCTGGAACCGGTACTCACTCCTCGAGGGCCCACGTTCTCAGACCTGCTTCTGAATACCACTTCTGCCAGGAAGTCATCACTGTCTACAACACCAGTGAGTTACCATCTTTCTCTCAGAGCTTTCCCTGGAACCAGGTACTCGCTCCTCAAGGGTCTAATCCATTCCAGCTCCTGGGATCCTTCTAGAGACTATTGTGTGAGTGTTACCATCAAGGTTCTATTCCTGAACTCTGCATACCCTGCCTACTCACTATATTTAGTTTCTCTACAGCTCTGCCATCCTGGGATCGCTGTTCCAGTATCTGAGGGACTACAGCCCAGCCAAGCGCTTCCAGCTCACTACTGCCACCTCTGGTGGTTCAATATACTGTTTAATAAAAGAACTAGTGTGTGTCTGTCTCCAAACTCTGAGCCTGACCGGTGGTCCCTCTCGGGATCTTCCCCCAGGGGCGTGGTCATCTGCCACCGGCCCAAGGATCCACCCACAACTATCCCAAACAATAACAATGTGCAAAGGTGGAAGAAATATCTTACTTGGATCCACCAATGGGTCGTGCGCAACATTCTTCTGCCCTGGACGTGTATGCCCCAGACTTTTATGATGTAATGCGAATCTCTTGCTCAACTGTCCCACTCACAAAGGAAGCAACAATACTTGGTGTAACCAAGCTGCGGACCCAGTAGAACTGCAACCACCTTGAGATCGCCACACAATTTCTAGTTGTACCTCGAGTACTCAATGTGGTTCAGCAGTAGCTGCATATTCTCATACGTTTCTTTCATATGAATGGCATGTCTGACAGGTATTGATGGGTAGATATTGCCATTCTGTTGGGTCGTGGTCACATCCGAGAGCACAAAACAATCCATTGATGTCACAGGAAAAAGTCAGACTATCTACTTGGTTGAAATATTTTGTAAAATCTTCATAACGGCTGTGAAATACTGAAATTTTCATATCAGATGACAAAAGATTCCATCCTTGCAGCCTTGACCCAAGCAGCTCCGCCTGACTCTTTGATAAAGCCAAATCTCTGACCAGATCATTCAGCTCTGACTGAGATATTAAATGAGGATCGTTGGATGTTGATGGCAGAAAGTCAGGATCAGCCGCAGCTTCCATCTGTGATGGCTTGCCATCATCGCCTACCTCCTCATTAAGTGTCCACACCTCTGGCGGTTTTGGAACAGGAAGACTGTCTTCATGCGGCACTGATCTTATTGCCGATACAAGGTTAGGGTACTCAAACTTCCTGTTCTTTGATGAGTATCCTGACACATTCGTCATGCAGAAGTAACAGTCAGTTATATGATCTTTCTGTTCCCTCCATATCATTGGGATGGCAAACGGCATGGATGGTCGCACACATTTCAGCCAAGCTCGTAGACTACTGGCACAAGATGCGCAACATATATGAGGAGCCCATGCTCTGTCCTGGTCACCAATTTTGCACCTGAAGTATAACTCGTATACCTTCTTAATGAGTGCAGTCATACTCCTTTTCTGTGCTTTCAGAGTAAACTCATCACAGATGTAACAAAACATGTCACGACTATTACGACATTCATAAAGTATATGAAATTAAATCCACAAGCTTTAAACTCAACAGTTTTAGCGATACGATTCGCTCATTCACATAGACGTTGCATAGGAGACTACTCATTGCTGTTGCTTATATAAGGCTTTTTCATCATGGAAACAAGTTGGAATCTTGCAGCCGAGCTGGGGCTTGCCCGAGCAAGTTCTGGCATGATCAGGCAGAGTTTCTTGGTGTATTTTTTAAACAGTTAGTCTGTTACATGTTACATTGCTTATGGCTGTCAAAAATATGACATGAATTTTAAAAATCATAAAAACTACTGTCCAGCAAGAAAATATATGTACACAAGATTATGTTTTAAAATTTCACAATTATTGTAACACAAAATTGTCTGTTTCTCAAAAACCTTATGTGATATACAAATTTCAAAGTAATATCTGTGTGATCAACATCAAAAAATCTATTTGGAACACCAAAAAGACTGAAGGAAACAAAAACTTTGTTAACTAGTGTTATAAAAGAGAGAGAAGAAGAATGATAAACTTGAATTCAGGAGCAACATACCTGCCTTTGTTTTTGGGAATGTTAACCATAAGCATAATATGGGAAACATGATTGATATGGCTTATTTGTATTTTGTGAAAGCTTTTGATATATCAGCCTGTGAAGGCTATTTTTCACATCAAGAAAGATGGAGGTTTAAGGATAATATTTGAAAGTGGGTTAGAAACTGGATGAAAGGGACGTAACAGAGTCACAATTAATAACACACTCTAAATGAAACGAGGTGACAAGTAGGGATTCACAGGGGTCTGTGCTGGAACCACTGTTATTAAACAACTTTAATCAATAACCTAGAGACAGGAACAATGATGCTATTTTTGCAGACATCAAACTTTATTATACTGTAAATCCATAGCAAGACAATGATTTTACAGAAGAATTTAGATGCTTTGGAAAACTGTGGATAAATACAGGGTAATGCATTTGGTGCATAAAAATGAATAGGTATAATATATTTTGAATGGTAAAATACAGATACATGCAAACGTTTAGGCAGTTCTGGTCAAAAAAGATATAATTGCGATGGAGAAGGTACAGAGAAGGGCTACCAAAATGCTAAAGGGAATGGAACAGCTCCCCTATGAGGAAAGACTAAAGAGGTTAGGACTTTTCACCTTGGAGAAGAGACAGCTGAGGGGGGATATGATAGAGATGTTTAAAATCATGAGAGGTCTAGAACGGGTAGATGTGAATCGGTTATTTACTCTTTCGGATAGTAGAAAGACTAGGGGGCACTCCATGAAGTTAGAATGGGGCACATTTAAAACTAATCGGAGAAAGTTCTTTTTTACTCAACGCACAATTAAACTCTGGAATTTGTTGCCAGAGGATGTGGTTAGTGCAGTTAGTATAGCTGTGTTTAAAAAAGGATTGGATAAGTTCTTGGAGGAGAAGTCCATTACCTGCTATTAAGTTCACTTAGAGAATAGCCACTGCCATTAGCAATGGTAATATGGAATAGACTTAGTTTTTGGGTACTTGCCAGGTTCTTATGGCCTGGATTGGCCACTGTTGGAAACAGGATGCTGGGCTTGTTGGACCCTTGGTCTGACCCAGTATGGCATTTTCTTATGTTCTTATGTTTTAATGAATCTATAACTGAACAGAAGCTGACACAACTTCTATATGCTACAAGGTTAAACATGACATATTTCTGCAGTTCTTAATCCAAAATTACTATTTGCTGGTTTTTAACATATTGAAAATAATGTACAAAAGTTTGGCCACACTTCTAGTTGATTCATTACTATATTTTTTAAAAGTTAAGGCCCATAAATTTGATTGACTTATTAGGCCTTCAATTAGTAGATGAACAATTATGTGGATGAACAAATACTCTGAACTTTCTAACCTTTTTGGTTGTGATATTTCTGCCTACTTTCAACAACCACGGTACCTCTAAGCAACTGTTTGAATATTTGAAAATAAAGATACTGTAATTCACTCTTACAAAGCAGGGCAAAGCTATAAAAACAATCTAAATTCTTCTAGAAATTTCAACAGCCAGAAACATTGCTAAGAAATGGAAATTACAGTATCTTGTGTGGTTGTGGCCTCACAGTTTAATTTTTGTTTCATTAGTCCAAAGCATTTTGTTCTAAAACGTTTGAGACATATCAAGGTTTTATTTTGCATACTTTAGACCATGAGTTTTGTGATGAGGGGACAGACTGCAGTCCCAAGCAGATCACTGTTGAATAAACAATGCTATACTGTGGACCTGAGGACTTCTCCAGTGTCAGCTAAACTTTGCAGCGTGTTGTTTGCAGTGATCTGAGGGTTCTGTTTTGCTGATCTGAGCAGTTTTGGGGCAGTTCTATCAGAGATTTTTCATGATCTTCTAGATTTTGCCGTGACCAACAATTTCACATTGGGGTAGATTTTAAGACCTGCGTGGGGGGAAAATACATGTACACCCAATTTTATAACATGTGCGTGCCTTCCCCTGTTCCCTCCCAGGCCGCTCCAAGGGAGGGAGGGAACTTCCCAACCCCCCCAACCTCACCTTCCCTTCCCTCCCCCATCCTTCCCCCCCTACCTTTTCTTGTTTTTTCTTCTATTTCAAAACTTACTTCAGCCCTGGGTCTGAAGTAAATTGCGTGCGCTGGCTGACTGCCGGCGCGCGATCCCCGGAACAGCAGCAAATGGCTGCTGTGCCGGGAGCCTCTGACCCCATCCTGCCCCTTTTTGCAAGCCCCGGGACTTAAACGTGTTGCTGGGCCTTTTGAAAATAGGCCCGGCGCACGTAACGTTTTGAAAATCCGCCCATTATGTTTAACTTAGACCGCCATTATGGGTCTCCAGTTGTGGCAGAAAGTTATCTCTGAGGCAGATTCTTTGAAAACACGGATCCATGTCGAGTCAAGCATGGGTTTCGTATGAATCACGATTCACATTTATAAGAATTACATCAAGTCATGATAAGTATTGGGCAATTTATTTACATTTAAACAAAATGATTCAGATGGACTGAATCAAATCACGGTGAACCTAGAAGATGTGGTAGGCCTGATTGACAAACTGAAGAGTAGTAAATCACCTGGACCGGATGGTATACACCCCAGAGTTCTGAAGGAACTAAAAAATGAAATTTCAGACCTATTAGTAAAAATTTGTAACTTATCATTAAAATCATCCATTGTACCTGAAGACTGGAGGATAGCAAATGTAACCCCAATATTTAAAAAGGGCTCCAGGGGCGATCCGGGAAACTACAGACCGGTTAGCCTGACTTCAGTGCCAGGAAAAATAGTGGAAAGTGTTCTAAACATCAAAATCACAGAACATATAGAAAGACATGGTTTAATGGAACAAAGTCAGCATGGCTTTACCCAGGGCAAGTCTTGCCTCACAAATCTGCTTCACTTTTTTGAAGGAGTTAATAAACATGTGGATAAAGGTGAACCGGTAGATATAGTATACTTGGATTTTCAGAAGGCGTTTGACAAAGTTCCTCATCAGAGGCTTCTAGGAAAAGTAAAAAGTCATGGGATAGGTGGCGATGTCCTTTCGTGGATTGCAAACTGGCTAAAAGACAGGAAACAGAAAGTAGGATTAAATGGGCAATTTTCTCAGTGGAAGGGAGTGGACAGTGGAGTGCCTCAGGGATCTGTATTGGGACCCTTACTTTTCAATATATTTATAAATGATCTGGAAAGAAATATGACGAGTGAGATAATCAAATTTGCAGATGACACAAAATTGTTCAGAGTAGTTAAATCACAAGCAGATTGTGATAAATTGCAGGAAGACCTAGTGAGACTGGAAAATTGGGCATCCAAATGGCAGATGAAATTTAATGTGGATAAGTGCAAGGTGATGCATATAGGGAAAAATAACCCATGCTATAATTACACAATGTTGGGTTCCATATTAGGTGTTACAACCCAAGAAAGAGATCTAGGTGTCATAGTGGATAACACATTGAAATCGTCAGTACAGTGTGCTGCGGCAGTCAAAAAAGCAAACAGAAATCACAACTTGATATCCAGTAAAAGTAATTCCATTCTTTCTCTCTCAGATTTGAATGTGATAGGGGTTTTTAACTTGTAAAAGAAAGAAACTCCTATGTTATAAGATATATATAAGTAAATATATATTATTACTTCTCTCCCCCAATTATATGATATGTTTGCAAAGAATAAGGATGATTGTTTTTTTTGTTATATGATATGGTTTATTGAATGTATAACATATTTTCCTGTTATTTCTTAAAGAATGTCTTTAATGAAAATAATAAAAGTTTAAATTAAAAAAAAAAAAAAAAAAAAAAAAAGCAAACAGAATGTTGGGAATTATTAGAAAGGGAATGGTGAACAAAACGGAAAATGTCATAATGCCTCTGTATCGCTCCATGGTGAGACCGCACCTTGAATATTGTGTACAATTCTGGTCGCCGCATCTCAAAAAAGATATAATTGCGATGGAGAAGGTACAGAGAAGGGTTACCAAAATGATAAGGGGAATGGAACAACTCCCCTATGAGGAAAGACTAAAGAGGTTAGGACTTTTCAGCTTGGAGAAGAGACGACTGAGGGGGGATATGATAGAGGTGTTTAAAATCATGAGAGGTCTAGAACGGGTAGATGTGAATCGGTTATTTACTCTTTCGGATAGTAGAAAGACTAGGGGCACTCCATGAAGTTAGCATGGGGCACATTTAAAACTAATCGGAGAAAGTTCTTTTTTACTCAACGCTCAATTAAACTCTGGAATTTGTTGCCAGAGGATGTGGTTAGTGCAGTTAGTATAGATGTGTTTAAAAAAGGATTGGATAAGTTCTTGGAGGAGAAGTCCATTACCTGCTATTAAGTTCACTTAGAGAATAGCCACTGCCATTAGCAATGGTTACATGGAATAGACTTAGTTTTTGGGTACTTGCCAGGTTCTTATGGCCTGGATTGGCCACTGTTGGAAACAGGATGCTGGGCTTGATGGACCCTTGGTCTGACCCAGTATGGCATTTTCTTATGTTCTTATAAAAATAAGTACTGAGCAAAAACGGACTTAGGTGACCAATGATTAGTTTATATGAAGACATATCAGTTTGTATGGTGTGTGGTAGCCATGTATGAAGGTCCCCCAAAATTATTATTATTTTTTTTTTGTTTTTACTAATAGAGTCTTAACACAGGTGGATAATTTCTATAGGTGACTGTCTGATTCTACGTTGAGTGGGTCATTTAATATAGTAGTGTTTAACTTTGTAGCCTGTAGAGGTTGTGTCAGCTTCTGTTCACTTAGCGATTCATTGATCAGGGGGTACCTAAACCTTTGCATACAACTATATATGCCAAAACTATCCAGGAAAAAGACAAGACTACATTAGTTGATAAATTGGGTAAGAGTAGACAAAGACCAAAAGCAGAATCCAAACCTAAGCGCATACTGAAACTGGTATGCATAGGGAGGGTAATTTTCAAACACTGTGCATAACTTATATCAATTTTCTTTGCTCACTTAAATTATCTACTTGCATGATTTATTTGGTGCACAAATAGGTTTCCAAAAAAAATGTACATATAGTCAAACTTTACACATACATCCAAACTGTGCCCCAACTCTTCCCCCAGAAATGTCTCCCCTCAGTTGTAAACTTATGTGCAAACAGGATATACGTGGCTTAACTCAGATGTTCTTAACGCTGGAATTTTAACTACTGGTCAGAGATGGAGTAAAGTTTATTGTGCTAGTGTTGGTCTATGGGCAGAAGCCAGAGTTCTGGCGCCAGGACCTGTAACCAGGATTTATATGCATAAAACATGCTTTGTGTACACAAAGATGATAATTTTTAAACAAGCTCATGGGTACACATGTGCACGTGTTTTCCAGCATGCGCACATTGACACATCCAATGTATAACGTATGTGTATATGCATGCACATTATAAAATCGACAAGACACGCATACATGTGCGGACAATTTTATATGTCTGCGTGCAAATACCGCAGTCTACCGCGTAAGCTGGAAGATTTTGTAAGATATGTGCGCCAACGGCAATACCCATTTCCCCAGTCCATTCAGTTAAATAATAAGACTTCCTTAGCCTCCCACCCAACTAGCCTTTCTTTTACTCTATCTGCCCCGATCCTTGAAACCCTGCTGAGCAGCCTAGTTTTTTTGTTTTCCTACTTACACCTCCTCCATAGCAGAAGTAAATTTATGTGGTAGGGGACCCTGGTACATGCTCGTGCACATAAGAACTTATGAGCACATTTTAACTTACAGATCCAAACCACCCATGCCCCGCCCAGACTCCGCCCATGCCCCACCCATTTTTTTGTTTTTTGCATTTGTGCGTGTACCAGTAGGATACGCATGTATGCAGCCAGTTTTTAAAATCCACGTGGCACGCAATGGCCAGAGACAAGCATGTATTTCATGGCTTTAGCATGCATAGGCCTTTTAAAATCTGAAAGTTTCTGTACTGAAAGCATTTTTTGTGCATAAATCATATTTTATGCAAACAAATCTTGTTCTGTGTGCATAAAAATCTTGTATGCATAGAAAACATGAGTTTTGTGCACATATAATATTTTGAGAGACTCCCCTGCTCCCCCGAGTTTAAAATGTGTGATTGGCCTGTGCTGAACGTGCATTTTAAGATGGATTTGTGTAAATGTTTTCCAGTCTGAACACTTTTTAAATTTCAGATGCATTAGTATACTCTTAGCTTAAGGCATCAGGAGTTAAAAATGTGTTTAACCTACATACAGTTTTAACCCATATCTTATTACATCGAGCCCACAGTTCATGATTACAGCTTTAAAAATTTGCCCCATGCCTGACCATGATTTCCCTGAAGTGTATGTACTGACCAGTGCTAGTCGAATCTCCTTGTTTGATGGCTGCAGCGCGACAGATTCTCTATAAACCTGCAAAGCTTCTTCATACCGTCCCGTATTGTAGTAAAGAGCTCCAAGCGGTGACAGAATCTCTGAGTTCCTTGTGACTGTCAATGCTCTAAAATCAGAGAATTAACAAAAACTACATGAAAGAGATGTTTAGGCGTTTGTGTTGCTGAGATGGGAGAAACTGTTCTCTTCAACAGACTCTCAGAATTGGGGCACATACTTCAGCATCTTTTTAATCCAACTGCAGAGATTTACGTCTTGATGAGGTGCATAATATAAGCATCACATTCACTCAGCTGAGAGCAATCCTCTGCTAGCTGGGCCACAGCGAGACTGTAGCTCAGCGGTATGCTAGATGAATCATGTATTTCAACTCACAACTGGTACTCATAGTCCCCACTAAACCCTACTGTGAGGAAGTTCCACTATGGAATCTGACATTGTTTATTGGCCTTACACATGGAAGCAGAGAGTAAAAACACTTCTGTTCATCACCGGACAGTGGGGAGGCACTGCAAGACTATGGGTGGAAGTAGAGTGAGTTTGTTTTAGTTGCTTCGGTCAGTGGGGACATTTACAGCAAAAGGTTTCTTTAATTTCTTGTGCAACCAGTAAAAAAAAAAAAAAAAGCAAAGCTTAAGGTCAGCATTCACTGGAAAAACAAACCACAAATAATCAGATAGCAAAACTACAAGGTACTCTGTTCCCTAAAATGGTCAAAAAATTAAAACCAAAGTGTTACAGGAGAGAAATGGCCAGTTTTATGAAAAAGATCTCTAGCAGGTGCCTTGGAAGGTTTCATAGTAGAGACATTACCGATGCTGTGAGCAAGCAGCAGCAGAACTTACATCTCTAGCTCTTACCGCTTGTACCAAGTTTCAGCTTCTTTGTTCTGCCCCAAAGAGCGATACAGTCTCCCAAGATTAACCATGGCAACGTGATGCTTTGGACGGAGCTTAATCGCTTGCAGGTAATGGGCCGTGGCTTTCTCAGGAACTCCTATATCATACGGAAATAGGAACTCAGAGCTCACAAATTTATCAGCATCTTCAGCATGGAATGACATTTGTTTTTTCTCCTTAAAAATGTCGACTATCTCAAGCACTAAATGTAGGAACAGTGAACTACTAAAAGCCAAGAGAGACTCACATCATATTGCTAACATTAAGCAAACATTCAACAACAGAACATTTTTAAAAAGTACTTTAGACCTGGAATTCAGCTGTTGGGCGAGGGAAAGGGCGCTACATGGTTTTACTTTAAGGAGTTCCAGTCCACTTGCCAGTTTAACTCTGCTTCCCGTCAATAATGATCAAAATTACCGCTACCTGGTTGACTCTGATATATGTGAGTGGTCTCAGTCCTGCTCCTAGCCATTTATTTAATCTACCTAAAACCAGTACCGTGCCTGACAGCCTCCACATTTGGTTTTAGAGTAAGCTACACCTCTACAGCAAACACGACTGAGTTGAAATTTCAAATTCACAATGAAATGTAGTTCTGTGGCACAATAATAATAGTAAACTAATTCTGGAAGTGCTGTGAGGAAGTTGGTGACAAGTTTAATCTCCTGGGGACCATGCGTGCAGTGACTTCTAGCTCCCGTAGCTCAGTTGCACAGAAGCTTGACATACCCCATGCGGCGCATGCAGGTTCCCTGAGTGGGAAAGACAGTTTAATTGCTACAAAGCTAGTTATTCCGCATCCCAGCTACCTTGCTCACAGCCCCTGTGATGGCAGTGGTATGTGGCAAGATGTGAGACCTGGAAGCAGATGAATACATTTTACAGATGATAGCACACCTGACGAATGGAGTAGACAATTTACTTTCATATGACTAAAAGATTTGCGGAGATGCAGTACGCGACTTGTTACCAGTGAAACCTTTTTGGGTACTTTGAAGAGTAATGAATATAGAAAGGACTTAAGAAAAGGAGACGATTATGAATCCTTTAAACTCAACCACACTTTTGGAATGATCACAGATATCCTGCTTCTCCTTCCAGAAAACCAGGACATTTGGCAACTCGGTCCTCCCTCTGAAAGAAAACTGTCATCTCCATGTGTGGTGTAGTGTTTTAAAAGCACATAGGATATGCAATAATAATTGCCTTGTATCAATCATGTTGCAGTTTCTATGAGAGGTCCCTCTTGTAATTCCTCCTGAAGCTCTCGGAGCAGTCATGCTAGCAAGCCAATAATAATTTCTCTCACACTCATAGGATTTATTTGTTTTACATTGGCTGTGATAGGACAAAGCATTTCGCTCAGAATATATATTTTTTTCCATGTGAGACACTCTTCTGAACAATGGGAACAATGTAAAGAATTAACAAAAATAAACCTTCATAGTACAATTATGTTTGAAACAGAGTGTTGCGGCTTGATCTGTGTACTTTAAAATTATTCTGCTGCACTACGCCAGGATACAGTTTTCTTTAGTAAGTGAAGCAAAAGGTCTCAGATGGAATAAGCTTCAAATAACCACTAGGTGGTGCTACATACCTATTTTAAGAAAGAGCCAACTGATAATAATGATGATGATAATAGGTGCTAAATAATAAAAATTAAATGACGATGGTAAAAGATTATATGCACTCTTAATTTTACAAACCATATAGCTAATAAATTCTAGAAGAAATAGGCAGCTGGATTGACATTCCACCTATTTATAGAATAACATCTTACAGCAGTGTTTTGTGTTTTCAATCTTTTTGATGCCAGGGATCAGTTGACTGATCACTTAAACTGAAGTGGATCGGTTGGCTATTAGAGTTGGGGAGATACCTGAAGTGTGGGGGACAAGGCATTCCCTTCTGTGCTTGAAGAGCAAGGGGGGGGGGGGGGGATGTCTTCTCTGTGGCCAAAATACGGAGTGAAGGGGGGAAATGCATATGTTCCCCTCCTTCAGGAATCTCTCCCAGTCTCAACCCAGCCACCCGCTAATGTTTTAATTACAAGAATTATGCCAGAGGAGCTGTGCTTCTTGCACCCAGAGCAGGGGAAGAGAAAAAAAAATCAGGTCTTCTCATTTCAGAGGATAGTGTAGCTAAGGGAATAAAAATACCTCCATTGATGACAGTGGGAGTAGACTCTGCCCCTTTAAGGGTTTGGCATATTCAGCAGCCTTCGTGGCTGCAAAGCCTGCAACTGGAACTGATTTGGGTGCTCATAGACACTTAGTCTCAGTGAAACACTTTTTGACATGAGCAGCCTTTACAATTGCTAACAGGTATAACATTGTAACATGACATTTGTGTTGTAATGTTGTAGTTATTTGTATAGACAATCAGACGCTGTAAGCTAGATAAAGATGCTAAGCTATAAGGTTCTAGAAAAGTTTGAACTGATATGAGATTATTTGACAGTCCATCTAAAACAGGGACAAGGTCAGTTTATATTTTATCTAAGATTGTAGAAACATATCTTGAACTAGGTCGAGACCAACTGATATTCCATCTAAGATTATAGAAAATATTCTTAGAAAAAACATAAGGTTGCTAACGCTGGCAAATTAAAAAAAAAAACATTTACATGTGAGACGAAAATTAAATGACCATATGGCCATTCAGATTGTTTATAACCGAAAACCAATCATAGAAATTTTGACAATTATGTAACCTAGTTTAAGGGTTGGAAATATACAACTGAAATTTTATATAATGCTGTGTTATCAGTAAAATCATTTGAGAGGGAGCTTATACTAGTGTCTTGCATGGCACTCTGCCTCTTCATAAGGCACCTTATTATTTAATGTCCAAGATTTATATTATTTTACAACATTTTAATAAAAACCTTTTCTCTACAGCTAGTGGCTTTAAGCATTCTTATTTTCTAAGAACCACAACAGAGAGGTGGCATCTGGAGCTCAGCTAAGGACAGTATTCATATTTAGACTGCTTGCCTTATCAGCTTTTCAGTGCCGGCAATAGTGAAGAACTAGAGTGCCGTCGTTCTGTCCCTGGAAGCAGCAGCAGCAGCAGCAATGTGCAGCACTGTGGGACCCAGACTGAAGGTGCTACCAGGACATTTTTGGCCCAGCAGTTTACAGCTGTAGAGAATGTCTCACTTGAGGTTGCAGGGAGCTGGTATTTATTCAGTTGCAGAGGGCAGCTGCAGCATGGTGGGTCCGCTTCCTCCTGTAAGGACTGCCAATCTGCAGACCGGCATAAAAGTTGCTGGGGATGCTGCCAGGCCACGGACCAGTAGTTGAGAAACGCTGTCCTAGAGGACACTTAACATTGTTGCTGAAATTTTACTTTGGGATTTTAAAATTTGCTAGACTCTGGAAAAGGCAATTGGTTTGAAACACTGGTAATGACTCTAAGGCATGCTGTAGGGAAAAGTCATAGTTCTTTCTACAGGGACTATAACTTTTTAAAAAAAATGGCTGTTCTAAATAGATAAAGATTCATCCTCATCTCCAGGATTATTTTAGTTTTGGTCTGAATTTGCATGTAAGAAAATATTCCTTATGAGGGAGGGTCCTTAGCACTACCAAAAGCTGAATCTCAGACTATTTGTTAGCCTAATATAGGCATCCTCTCTATCTATCCAACTAATTTGTTGGTCTTTTACAAATGATATTTTAATAGGCTAGCACAGTACTCCCCTTTCTACCAACTTAAGGCCTGAGTCATCAAGGTATTTTCCCATAGACACAGAATAGGAGAAAAGCCTTAGTGAATCAGGCAGTTGGTCTGCTAATATTGTTGTAAACTACTTACAGTAAGTGACAAAAAAGTCCTTCTGAAAATCAAACCTTTATGTTATAGAAACATAGGTACTCACTCTCTTTTTTACTCTGCTTTCCCTTGATAATGTATCTGTGGAACAAGATTTTTGCATTCAGGCTGTTGGCTGGCTGCAGAGGTTTTCAGTATCTCTGGCTGCAGTTTGGTACTGTGATCAATACACTGCATAATTTTACTCCACTTACATAGGGGCCAAAGCAATAAAGTGCGTCCAACCTAACAAGCAGTTGGACACGCATTTTGGTCGCGTGTCCATAACCCCCCCATGCAAAAAGGGGATCAGTGCATCCAAAATGCGCATCCAAACAAAAGTATAGCTAATAGCGCTCATCACATGTAAATGCCACGTAGATGAGGCTATTAGCTATTACCCTGCAATGCAAACAATCCCTGTGCGTCCAAGGAGCACTTTTTAACCCGTAACATTTTATGCCTGCCCTGAAAAAGGCATAAGGTCTTCCCACACATCAAGGGTTCAACTTAAAACAAAAAAAACCTGTATTTCTGTGGTTCCTCCTACTCAGGATTGTTGCCATACTAAGTAGGAAAAACCACAGAAAGCATTATCATGCAAAAAAAAAAAATTGACATAAAAAAAAAACAATTCCAGGGTGCACAATGTACACCCACAATATACATGCTGTGGGTCATGTATATTGTGTGCATATTGTGCCAGTAAAATCGCTGCTGCGGGAAAAAACAGACGCTTGTAAATTGAGTGTCAGTTTTCCTAACCCGCGCACAGCCACGTCTCCTGGATGCCTGATGTCATGAACATGCTAGGGATGCACAATGTATCTCTAGTACGTCCTTTTTAGCACAGCAGCTCATTTGTTTATTGCATCAGGTGCCCAGGAGAGGAGATTGTGCATGTATTAAAAAACGTGCCCAGTTTGGATGCACGTTTTTAGCACGTCCATACTGCATCGGCCTGATAGCGTGGCCATTTCTCTATACTGCACACTGTATGCTGTTCAGATTAAACATGATTTTGTGCTTAGGGAGGGTAACTTTCAGTGGGATTTCCATGTAAAACAGTATTTTACACAGAGCTATGGTCTGTTACAGAACTGTCCGCCCAACAAGTGGGTATAACTTACGTGCGCAAGTCCTGTTTGCGTGCAAGTTTACCTGGACTGGGGAAGCCATTCCCGGAAGCAGAACTGGTGAGGAGTTTGAACTTTTGTGGTCAATTTTTGAATTTAGAAAGTATACATGCAAATTTTCATAGGGAACGTGTGTGGAGATTTTAGGAAGCATGGATTGTAGACTTGGGTTTAGATTGTACATTTAATTATTTGCCGTTGTGTCGGTAGATTCAGTGGGATCATTTTTAAAGTGGACGCAGGTGCGTACGTTTGCTCAGTGCCTCTGTAATGATGTTACAGAGGCACAGAGCAAAATAATTCTTCTGTACACTCAACTTACCACAAACAATCTACTGTAAGGACAACTCCCTTTCCTCACTCCACACACAGAGGCGGCTATGGGGCTTTTTTGTCTTGTGCTGATTAACAACGCTTCCCCCTCCTTGATTTCTGCTCGGCTTCTAACATTCTTTAAATATCTGGCATATTACATAACAAAGTTGATTTTGTTTCTTTAATAGTGATGGTACACTGTCAGGAAGTTGAGGCATAACTCTTCTGAAAACAGGGTCCCCTCCCCCTCCCATCCCATCCCAATAGAGCAGTCATGGGACTCACCGGTATCGACTAAGAAAACACCGTAGTTGTTATGCAAGTCAGAGTTCTCGGGACAGTTTTCTATTCCAGTACGATAAACCTCTTCAGCCTCATTAAAGTTTTCCTTTGGAAAAAAAATAACAATGGAGAAGGGGGAGGGGGTGTTAAAATACATTTTAAAATCCCAACTCTAAATACTGACAAATACTTTTTCCTGAAAAGAAAGTCGTATCACTGTTTCCAAGCAGATTTGTTTGACTTTGATTCATGCAGCAGATTGTAAAGTTCCGGTGGTTTTTTTTTTTTTTATTCAAACTGAAAAGGAACTTAATGATTTTTTTTAAAAAGCACAAAGTAGCCCTACAGATTCGGGGAGCCTGCCAGAATTTCTTACTTACCAGAACTCTGATAATGATGAGAAGAACAATTTTCAATCTTCCAGTCCCCCACCTCCCTCACCCTGGAACTTGAAGGCTCATGGGTACTTTATATCTTCAGGTGTGCAGGCCCGTTTTCAGAGGGAAACGCCCTGGAGAATTTCCCTTAGAAAAGGTGTTGGCCTGCGGGGGACTTGAGGTACATCAGTATCTGCAATGTTTTTTTTGCAGGTGTAAACACCCCATTGGGAAGTAAGCACAAGGAGTTAAGCACAATTGCCCCGTGTGTACTTTGCCATGGCAGCCATAACCCAGCCCCTTTTCCCTGCATGGAAAGAAGAGGCAAATTTTCAAAGTGTTTTTCTTCACAGCATCGCACTCTTTTGCCCGTGGAGAATCCCTCTGAAAATTGCCCCCACTTTGACTGATTTGTACAAGGAGACATTAATAGTGTGGAATTTAGTTAAAACATTTTTTGTATAGTCTTACTACTTTAAGACTTTACTGGATAATATTGTTGTGGCATTTATGCTTTATAGCACATTTCTTTCAGATATATACAGTACATATATATATATAGTATTATATACTGTACTTAAATTTGAACCTACTTTTACAAAATGCAGGTAAGAAGCTATAAGCAATGCCAAGGGGAAAAAAGAATAGGCTGGGCTGATGGCTCAACAGTAGTGCTATGTATGTGCTGTGGGAGTTGTAGGATCTATTTCTCAGTCAGATTTCTACTCCTTGAGCAACTCAGGGCTGGGAAGAGTGCGGAGGCAGTGCTTACTCTTCTAAGGGATGAGGACGCCTGAGCATCATTTAGTGTCTAGATTTGGGATGTGTGTGTACCAGGTTCCAGATGTGGGCCCTTGGCTGGGGAGTGTTGCTGTGATGGCTTTGGCTAGAAGTAGGAGGTAGTTAAAAATGCAGGAGAAGCTGGCTGGGAAGCTCAGTAGCATTGCTTCTCACTACTATGCAGAGGACACTGAGTTTGATCTCTGGGTCAGGTCTTCTGCTCTCTGAGTTGGCCGGTGCAGGAAATGCTATGGAGATAGTATTCACAGTCTCTGAGGGAGGAAGTACCAGTTGTCATGCAATAGCAATAACTGGATGCCAAATTTAGAGCCCAGTACTGCAGGGCTTCAGAAGGTGCCTCTGCCAAGCACCGCTGCTGGGATAACTGGGCTAGGTGAGATGGAAGGGGATATCCCCTTCCAAACCCATGGAATCTGTGAGTAAAGGCTCATGGTGCTAGATGCTAGCCCCAGCTAAGCTGGAAGCCCAAACGACCATGAAGAAACTGCCAAGTTCCCCACCCCTAAAAATAATGCAGGAGGAACCTTGACCAATTACGAACAAGGCAGGTTCTGATTGAGCTGGAACCCCAAAGTAATAGTAGTGGGCCATTAAAAAAACAAAAACAAATACATTAACCACGTAACTTTCTGAATGTGAATTACAATCAGAACTGCAAAATTTTATATCTAGAGAACATAAAAAGATCAATTTGATAGAAAATATGCCATATGTTATAGCATCTGAAGATTGTGACTTTGATGTAGCATAGTAACACAATAAATGGTGCAGATAAAACCCAAAATTCCATCCAGTCTGCCCAGCAAGTTGCTTTTGGTAGTAACGGCAGCTCTGTGCAGGTTACTCCCACGCAGAAGTGTTATACTTAAAAAGGTGAATTTTAAAAGCCCGACATGCACATTAATTAGGTGGTGTGCAAATATGTTGGGCTCACTTGTGCCGAGCAGATTTAAAAAGCCACCGAGATGCACGTGTATCTCCCAGAGCGTGCACATCTTGAAAGTTTCCTAAAAGGAGCGGGGTGTGGGCATTTCGGGGCGTCAACCTGAGATGTGCACGAAAATACTTTCACAATCCAGCACATGCTGAGGTACCCTGCCACGTGACTTTACTTCTGCCATGGTGGAGGTATAAGTTAAAAAAAAGAAAAACAGGCAGATCTGTGGGCTTTTGAAGGGTCGAGGCTAACTGGGGAGAGTGAAGGCTATTATAGATGGGGGTTTGAAGGACCTCTCTCTTAACTGGGCGAACTGGGGACGAACTGGTAAAACTGGGAATAGTGTTGGTGCGCGCCCCTTTTAAAATCCCTCAATTTATGCGGCAGAAGCGGCATTTGTGCACACATGCGCACACCCGCTTAAAACCTCTGGCACACGTGTGTGCAGCCAGGCTATTATATAACATACACGCCCATATGCGCACGTATGTTATAAAATGGCTGCGTTCCTGGGCGCAGGCCGACTTATGCGCACAAATGTGTGCACATGCACCGTTTTGAAAGTTACTGTCAAAGTGAATATAGGTTAACCCTATTTTTTCCATTTCCATCCTCTAGCCTGTAGGGAATCTGCAGTGCTTATCCCATGCCCTTTTGAATTCCATTATTGTTTTTCTTTTCACCACCTCTTCCAGGAAAGCACTCCAGGCATCTACCACCCTTTCAGTGAAGAAATATTTTCTAATGTTGGTTTTCAGTCGATCCCCTTGGAGTTTCATATTGTGACTCCTAGTTCTACAGTTTTCTTTCCAATAGAAAAGATTTGGTGTCTGTACATCATTAAAGCCTTTCAGGTATCTGAATGTCTGTATCATATCTCCCCTGCACTTCCTATACTCCACGGTATACATATTTAGATCCTTCAGCCTCTCCTCATAAGTCTTCCAAAATAAACCCCAAACCATTTTGATTGCTTTTCTCTAAACTGCCTCTGCCTCTATCCTTTTTGAGATATGGTCTCCAGAACTGAACACGGTTGGCCTCCAGGTGAGGCCTCACTAAGGACCTGTACAAGGGCATTATCACCTTCCTTTTCCTGCTGGTTATTTCTCTCTGTGTGGTCCAGCATCCCTCTGGCTTTAGCCACTGCCATGTCACATTGCTTTGATGCCTTCAGATCTCCACACAATCACCCCAAGATTTTTATGTTCTTTCATTAACAGCAATATTTTGCTTTTCCCTCAACTACAGTAATTTAGATCATTTTTATTCATGACAGACCTTGAGAGATATGATGTGCTGGTGCAGCCAGTATAATGAATGTAAACACAAGGACTATATATTGCATATATTAAAATATTATAATGCCATCCTCCTTTATATTCTCTCTGTGTCTAGTCCTTGTTCCCATGCCTATTGTCATGGGGTGCCAATCTGGAGTCAGGATACATCTCCACAGGAGTGGTACAGGACTGCAGGGCTGGATGAGCGCTGGTCTTCTGCCTAGCCAGCCTCCTCCCCTGCACATTGTGCCCTTGGGTTCTGGGGACCGGTAGGGCTTGTCTCTTGGTGTACATCATGGCTGGTCTTTCGTTGGAAGCTGGGCTACTGCTGGGGCTTGGCAGGAGTTTGATAGAGACGTGGCTGGAGGCTGAGCTGATAACGAGGTGTGGCAGGAACTGGAGACAAACAAGGCTGGAGGTTGAGCTGATACTGAGGTGTGGTGGGAGCTGGAGACAAACAAGGCTGGAGGCTGATCTGATATTGAGGTGTGGCAGGAGCTGGAGACAGACAAGGTTTAATACAGGCTCATACTGGGGATTGGCTATGGAGTACAAGCTGGGGCTAGGTACAGTGTACAAGCTGAACCAGGAACAAGGGCAAGACTAGGAAACAGACAAGGACCTGGACAGAGTGGCACAGAACAGAATAAGGACCGCACAGGGCGGCACAAGACAAGACAAGATTGGACTAGACAAGGACAGGACTGGACTAGACAAGGACAGGTAACAATGAACAGAGAAGCCCAACAGGGCATAAGGTTGGCTAGGAGAACCTAGCAGCACCAGAGGTTGAAAGGTAAGGCAGAGAGACCTAGGGGCCAGGGAGCAAGGGAAGGAGGCCTGGAAGGCAAGCAGAGCAAGACAAGTAGACCTAGGAGGCCAGAGAACCTGGCAAGGAGGCCTGGGAGGCAGGAGGCCAAGAGAGGACACAGGGCATGCAAGAAAGCCTGTGTAGACTGCAAGGTAGGACAGGAGACCTGGGTAAGCCACAAGGCAAGAAAGGAAAGCCAAAGTAACTTGATGAAGAGGCATTGGTGGACTGGTCAGGCTGGCTTAAGTAATGTAGGAACTGTTGAGTCAGGTGGACAGTGAAGAAGAGACTCAGATAGCTGGTATCAGAGCTTGCTGGAGGCCTCTGCTGGTGGGGAAGTGTCATAGTGAGTAGAACCAGGGCACGGTGAGGCCGTACAGCAGGTGAAACCGTGACACCAATCTAAAAAACTGTTGTTTCTCTTGAGAAGTAGCACCCATACCACATAGTATATTCCAGAAGTATGAGCCCCTATATGTTGAGCCCTAGTGGTAGTGCCCCAGAGAGCTTTATGAGCATGTTCTAGGCGGAAGTGTTCAGAGTGTGATCAGACAGTGTGTGAAGCATAATATGTGTGTGGAGCAGTTGTGCAGACAGGAGCTGAGATACAGAGACACTTCCAGAAGCATGGCAAGAGAAGAAATGACTGGCTCTTAGTGAGACTGAGTTCTTTGGAGGAATATGCAGTCCCATGTGTGAAAGAAGTTCAGTCTGGTGAGGACATGGAATAGTGAGTAACAAAACAGCTCCTAACAACTATAGCCATCCTAAGGGAACTGACTCCCACTATAAATTCACCTATGAAAGGGATGAATTCCAGGGTGGAAAACGAGGGAAGGAATCCAGAAATGCTCAATGAGGGGCAAGGAAAAGGCATTATGCCATTTAAATCCTTTTGTCTCGTGTAAGAGAAGATATTTGGTGATTTGTTCAATAACTTCAGGGATCCCTCATTTGTGAAATGTGAAATGCTCAGTCTCCAATAACTGGGCAGCCCTGACACCCATGTCCCACCCCACCCATCCTGGCCAGACACTGCATCATTCCACACAAAGGAAAACATGACACATTACTGGGATGCAAATGGCCACAGCCATTTATTAGAATACCCTAACAGGAGAGTCTAATTCAGGCACCGAGTCCTGCCACCACTGACCACCGGGCAGGTGACAATATCTCTGATTCCATCCGCCAAAGCAGAACTGAGGGGGTCATGTGCATCCGCCCAAGTGGAACTGAGGGGGTCTCACCCCATGCGAGTGCCCAGACCGGCATCATGACCGCCTTCACCGGAGGGGTCCTGGGCAGGCTACCACGCAGCAGGTTCCATTGGATGCCTTCTCAAACATGCCTGGCCAGGCCTGACATTAGTCATCCAAGGCCAATCGCCGAGTGGTGGACCTAAGGCCCCTCTCTTCCTTATCAGCACCTCCCTGCTTCCTTTTAATGCTTTCAGTGTTACAATAGCCTTTCCTGGACTCTGTCATTGCCGCCACAGAGATCCTGTCATGCATGGGCCAGGAAGTACCCTTCCGCCCATGCATTATGGGCTCGCCCCACACCAAATGGCTTCAGCTCCTGCATCAAACCAATGAATAACCTCTGCAGAACCTGCTGAAACAAATCATCCCATGTTTGACAAATGCATCTGTCAGGAGCATACAATTTTGCACAATGAATGCCCTCCCATTCATGCCTCAAATGATAGCCACCCATCCACTGAATGGCCTTGGTTACCTGCCGGTTGAACTTGGCACGGTATCTTCCCAGCCATCCAATGCTCCACATTTTTTACCGGGGTATGATTTCGGACCAGCAGATTCTTGAGGAAGGCCTCGATGAGGTATGGTGGATCAGGTCATCCCTGATCATGTTCAACCGAACGAGGCCAGCGCCGTTCTCCAAATCAGTGCTACCAAGGTGGATTATAATGAAACCGCATGGAACTGAGGGGGTCTCACCCCTGTGAACCCCTGGACAGGCATCGTGACCGCCATCACTGGATAGGTTCCGGGCAGGCCACTACACAGCAGGCCCCACCAGAGCCCCTCTTTAATGTGCCTGGCCGTCGATCCATCAAGGCCCAATCCCCCAGGCCTGACATTCATCATCCGTGGCCAAATGCTGAGTGTTGACCCCAAGGCAGTATGCACCCAACCCGGCACAAACACAGGGGAACCATCGGCATGCCTAATATATGATGCAAAAGCTCCGGACCAACATCGGCCCATCTGCTGTATGACAGTTTGTGGGAGACCAATAGTGGCATCACTAGAAGCGGCTCCGGTGCAGAAAGAGTGAGTGCTGAAACACTCACTCTGAGGCCCGCTGAAAACTGAAGTAAGAACAAACCACTACTTTGGGTGCAAAGTTAAGTATAGAGTCGCGGTCACAACTAGACATGTTACTCGACCTTTGACTGCTGTGAACCTAATGAACTGATCGCATGCCCCTCGATCGGTATGTCTCAATCCTAGGCATAGTGTGTGAATCGAGACACTAATGTCCTCCCACCACATGCCCCATAGCTGTGATGCGCTCCGTGATAGCACTGCAAACGCGTCAACACGCAAGGCTCCAAAAATGCAAGAGCAAAACAGACGCCTTGGAAAGAAGATTTATTCAATAGAACAGATCCCGCCTGACTCTGGCCGAGTTTCGTCCTTTTGACTGCATCAAGGGCTCTAAAAAATATAGTAAATATTTGCTTTAATACAAGTATAAAACAACCCAATACCAATTATATAAAATAAATAAAATAAGACTGAAATAAAGTATAATATACATTCAAAGATCAAACGAAAGAGGAGATGGATTGACAAGTGTTAAAATCAAGAACAGAGAAAGAACAAATATTACCTTAAGATCGAATAATTTAAAGAGTATGTACTCAGGCACAATATGTTGTGTCAGAATTGTCAGCTAAAGAATAAGAAGAACATAAAAGTTATATAGTTCAATGTCTCATTGGATTGGATTTTGTTTAAGAGTCTTCCCACTCCTTTTGTGGTCACTATTTAACAGTTTCCAATATGTTCTTAATTTTTACTCCTTTGCTTCCAGTTCCTTATTACCTTGTTCTTTGTAATGTTCTTTGCAATCATTACATTTCACTGTAAACCGATATGATATGTAATATGTAATCTACCACATGAATGTCGGTATATAAAAATCCAAAATAAATAAACAAATAAATAAATAAATAAAAATACAATATTATCAAATTGATTTATAAGTCATAGCTGGATCCCGTAAATCATAAAAAGTTCTCTAATTGAAAATAAATAAAATAAACTCGGCCAGAGTCGGGCGGGTTCTGTTCTATTGAATAAATCTTCTTTCCAAGGCGTCGGTCTTGCTTTTTGTTTTCTTCACATCCGTGGCTACCCTAGACCGACTACCGCTTTGCTTTGTGGGTCCCTCCAAAAATGCAAGCGCAAAAGCAACCCAGAAGAGTGCAGCCTCAAACTCGTCCACTGCTACCACAGGCAGGACACACCAAGGCAGTAACAGGAGGTTATGGGTCAGCAGTCTCTGCATTTCGTGCCGTGGCAAGTGCTCCCAGGCCCAGCCCTGCAACACCCCTTGATTGCGAAATACTGGTCTGCGCAGCCTGTTTCCATCTTCGAGAAGAATTCCAGAGCAGTTAGCTGCGATTGAACCATGTTCCCGGATGGTCCCTGCCATTTAGCGTGTACTATGCCGCTAATCAAGAGATCCTCTGGAGCCCAGTGACTGGACCAGCTGTTTGCAATGAAGTATGCCTCACCTTGTTGTAGCTGTGAATGTAATGATATGGATGGAGCGAGTGATCTTCGCAGCATCTTGCGCACCATCTGGTTCCGAAGGACCACGGCTGCCCTGGGTATCTCTCCGCTGATCAGCTCTGTTTGTAGCACCAGCCACCCGAACAGGGACCACTTGCAGCAAGAGAGAGAATCCACCATCTCACCACACATTCTAAGAACATGCCTCACTGGCACCACAATGTTCATACGCAAACCGCACAACACAAATTCCCACCGCAACTCTGACACCAGGAGGCACCTGGAAGTCTTCTCATTCACTGACCGTACCACCATTGCATTGTCACACCACAATACCACCCACTGACAACCAAGCTCCTCACCCCAGATGTGCACTGTGACTACAATGGGAAAACATCTCAGGAAATGTTATGTTCCTGGTTGGGCCATCCACTGTCCAGTGGTCTGGCCAGCACACTGTGCATCAAGCTCCTTCAACATATACACCAAAACTTATGCCTCCTGATGCATGAATATACTTGGATGTTATCGCTGCTGACTGGTCTAGGAAGCCATGCTGAAACACCGTTACAATCCTTTAGGGACTTAGACCATAAAGCTAGGTCTTCCCTAATTGTCCTGCTTATCCGCAAGTGGTGGTTACAAACCAGACTCTTTGTGAACTGGATTAGGTGGCACAGGAAAACCCTGCCCACAGGAATAACTTGCATGGCAAAGGCCAGGCTGCCTACAAGGGACCTCATGTGCCTCAATGTGACTTTCTTGCTACGCATGGTGATAGACTCCAGATTGGCACGTTTCGCTAGCTTGCCACTTGGGAGTCTGGATTCCATTTGCATGGAATCAAGCTCAATCCCTAGGAAAGTAAGTACCGTTACCGGGCCTTGAGAATTATCCTCTGCCAAAGGGACGCCAACAGCTCATGAAATATGTCAAACAACTTAATACATTCGAGTATACCTCCTCTTTCTATAAACAAGAAATCATCCAGTTAGTGAACCGGTGATGCCAGCCTACATGCCCCTGTGGTTGCCCAATGCAGGAAGGCACTGAATGTTTCAAAACAGATGCATGAAATCCAGCATCATATTGGCTGACATCCGTCGCAACAGAAAGCCCCTTCGAAATGGAAACAGAACAGTGGAAAATTGCTCGGGTGAGCCAGCAATAGCCAAAAGGTATACTCGATGTCCGCCTATGCCATGAGGGTGCCCTGTCCATAAGATCCCCATAGATCCAATACGGCATCAAACGACGCATACTGTACCAAGCAGTATTCTGTCCCAGCTGAACCTCCCTCCTGAGTTTCACCCTGACAATGCTGGCCAGAATGCACACCGAAGGGGCACTGACCACCTTAAAGGATTACAGCTGACCTGTGTGGGGAAACAGCACAGCAAATTATTCGCCCCCACCCTATTAAGGTAACATGCTGACCAGGAAGCACTGCCCGCCACTTCACTGGGATCGGAGCAACAATCCGATCCCAGTGAAGCAATTGTTTTCTGTGTGAAGTGCTGGGCACCGATTACAGATGTGCCTATATCTGCAATTGGCAGAGGCACAGGGTCCCCGGTTGTATCTCCAACAAAAGCCGCTAGGGACTTGCAAGCGATTGGCTTGCCTGCCTCATGCCTGCTCGCTGCGAAAGGACTGCAAGCTCACCTTGGAGTCAAACGATAGCACCGTGATTCCTATGAGCTAGAGGCTGACATCTGTCTTCCCCAAGACAAGTGGAGCCACTGGCCATTTCCTCGCAAAAAAAGGCCCCATCATTTTTTCTAACAGCCTTGTTCCACATTCCCTGTTGTAATGTAACTTTCGCTTTCAGTGTTAACTGGTTTACCCCCTAGTTTATTGTAAACCAGTACGATAAGACCTGGTCTTGAGCATCGGTATATTAAAAGAATTTAAAATAATAAAAAAAAAAAAGTAAATACATACTCAAGCATTGTGAAACCGCTGTGCATCTCATAAGCACCCAAAATAGCGTCCAAGCATGTGAACAAGGGCTGCACTGTAGCGGGCTCTGCATGCATAACCAAAGCTGTTCGAACAAATACATGCACCCAGTTAATGATCCCCTCTGTCGTGCACTATCTGACCCCTGAGCTGACTGCTGGCCACATCCAGGAGAATGCCATGTGCAGACCCCTGCTTCAGAAGCCTTGCCGACCTGGGCACCAAACGCACACCATGAAAGGATGGACATAGGTTTGGCCCATTTCATGCGGATCCCGCCACACTACCCGCATATGGAGATGGAGCA
Organism: Rhinatrema bivittatum; assembly: GCF_901001135.1. Lineage (NCBI taxonomy): Eukaryota > Metazoa > Chordata > Amphibia > Gymnophiona > Rhinatrematidae > Rhinatrema > Rhinatrema bivittatum. The sequence goes on from NC_042618.1 coordinate 247,711,479, forward strand.
AGCTGACGTCACAGTATATATACTCCTGCACTGACCCCAGCTTGCCGGAGAATCCACCTATGCTGCCAGGACCACCTCCTTAATCTAGCGTGCTACTGAAGCCCGCAAAGCTGGTTTGTCCTGCTTCCTTCCATCATGAAGGACAAACAGGCAATCTGTCTTCTGGAAAGGTTCCAAAACCTCTGGAGTCACCTGAAGGAACAGCTCCCGGCAAGACAAGGCCTGCAGTTCGGAAATTAGGCGCGCAGAACATATAGCCACCAGTGTCCTTCCGCCCCCAAAAAGATACAGGCAAGGTTTCCACCTGCGCCACTGCTATAGGAGCTGGGACAGGGCTGAGGACTGCACCTGAAGAAAGGATTGCAACCCCTGGAAAATTCTACCTATGAAAATGTAGAAGCATCCAGACCGGGATGTATCTAAGGTGTACTCACTGAGCTACCATACCCTGCTGAGGAACCAGTTAAGAGAGTTCCAAAATTAGGTGATCCACCTGAATAGTCTTTACTCAGACCCACATCCAGTTGGGAAGTCAGAGGAAGACAATTCACCCTGAGCCTCCAAACAGCGCTGGCACAAATCGCCGGGCACTCCTGTCTGAGATGCCTGTAGATGACAAGCAGTGCAAAGAGAAAGATGCTTTGGCTTCATAGGCACAGACGCCATGATAGCCAACAATGCATTGAGCGGTGGCCAGAGGCATGTGACTAGCTGTTTTTGTTTTTTTTTTAGTTAGGTGCTATACTAGGCGCCTAAAAATTATCCATCCTAAACTTAAGTGCACACACCTAGGTTGCCAAAATTGAAGCACACAAAAAAACCTTAAACGCACAGTACCATCTACATGCACAGGAAAGCGTGTGGCCACTACACGTCGCTTAACATGGGCGCACAGAGGCCCCATTGGGTGCCCAAAACTGAGACACACTCGCCGGACAGACAATCCAGTGGAGGGCAGCCTTAGAAAGTGCGCAAAAAGCCGTTGTGGCCTACCACACAGCGCGCAACGAAAAGCCTCAGAGTGGGGCCTCGCCTAAGGAGGCTGCTCAACCTGCATGAGCCCGCCAAAGCAAGGCTGGCCGACCGACTGCCACACTATGCAACTCTCCAAGGACGGCAGACTACTGCATTCGTTCGATACTTGGTGCTGCACGTTCCCATCCCCTATTGGCCCGTGGTGCCATCGGCAACCTATTCTCCATATCTGCCCCATTGCCAGGACGGCTTTCCTGACCACATGGACGCCACCTATACAGCTCTCCCCGACGGCTCAATTGTGGCTCCAAACCCGGACCCGGCCACTGCCCACACCAACCATACTTGCCTGAAGGCCCGCGATCAGGGCACCCCCACCGCACAATTCGTGCGTGAATCGCACTGCGTTGGGGCCCAGAAAGGAAGAGGCTGAACAAGAGGAGCCGGCAGGTTTTAAATTTCCCACCGGTCTCCTCTCCCCAGTCGTCGTCATCGCACCGCTCCTCCAGGCCAATTGAATGGTTCGGTGTTGGGGCGCATTATGATGAGATCACCACGCCCGATGCTGGACCAACTGGGAGGAACGGCGTCACGAGCAGCAACAGCCCCTTCATTCACGACGCTTCACCTTGGGGTGCTGGGTCCAGGTTGCTGGCACTATCACCACCATCAAGGTAGGGAAGGAGAAGGGACCCCCCTTGCCCCCACACAACTCTGGAAGCCTGGTGTGATGGGGGGGGGGGGGGGCAGCACCCGCTCGGATCCATCGGGCGCCCGGTTATTTGCAGCACCCACACATCCATGCTTGGGGGGCTGCCCATTACTCAGCAGAGATTTATGAAAACTGTGTATACGCAGATGTGTCTGTGGAGCAGCTTGTAAATAAAAGTCAGACATTTTGGAACCACAGATTTGAAGTTGTCTGTCATCATTTGAGGTCTTGACCGAAATAAAACTGTGCTGACACAGAAAGCACTGTCATGCTTTACACTTGAGTACTTTCACCTTTGATACACTATTCCAACTGATAGACCACAAGTTAAAAAAATATCAAGACTGTTCAGGTCATTGCCCCTGAGCACCAACCCCATAAAACTGATGGGGTAGGGTGTCATAGCTTTACCTTTTCTTCCCAGTCCTTTGCCGTGTTCCACACTGCTCTCTGCATCTTACCTTCCCATGTAAAAATTGCCTCCTCTAGGTTTTGTGCATTTTCCACCCACACTCTCTGATATTCCAGATCTATTCCAGATGAACCCACACTCTCTGATATTCCAGATCTATTCCAGATGAACAAGCTCTAACCAAGGCGAATGAGCTCACTGCATTTTTTCAACAGAAAACTCTAAATACCCTCGCCCTCCTCCCTCCAAACACTACACCTCTCAAGTCAGGAGAGAATTCCAACTCCCTTAGTAGACCCAAGTTCGACAGTTTCGAATATATTTCCACCAAAGAGATCGAATCCCTCCTAAAAAAACAGAAACCTTCTAGCCATCCGGCTGATAATATCCCATCGAAACTCCTGCTTCTCATCCCGAACACGATCTCAGGACCTCTGACAAGCAACATCAACGGCCTTCTAACTCAAGGAAGTTACCCAGACAGTCTAAAAAACGCTTCTCTCAAGCCCCTCCTCAAGAAACATAATTTAGACCCCAATGTTCTGGCGAATTTCAGACCCATTTCTAATCTCCCATTCGTTGCCAAACTTACGGAGAAACTGGTAAACACCCAGCTTTCTGAATATCTAGAGGACCATAATATCCTATTCCCTTCGCAATATGGTTTCCGCAAAGCACGCAACACGGAAACCCTCCTCATCTCACTTACAGATCATATCCTAATGGGGTTAGACAAAGGACATTCCTTTCTATTAGTCCTGTTGGACATCTCGGCAGCATTTGATACAGTCAACCACTCCATCCTTCTAGATCGCCTAGCAGATATCGGCATCTCTGGATCAGCCCAAAAATGGTTCAAGTCCTTCCTCAGCAATAGAACTTTTAAGGTCAAAATCAACAACAAAGAGTCTCCCCTAACAAATTCAACCGTAGGTGTACCACAAGGATCCTCCTTATCTCCAACCCTCTTCAACATTTATCTTCTCCCCCTCTGCCAACTGTTATCGGATCTCAACTTAATTCATTATCTGTATGCAGACGACGTGCAGATTCTAATCCCTATAACAGAATCTATCTCAAAAGCTCTTACCCATTGGAATAATTGCCTTCTTTCCATCACCAATCTACTTAACAGCTTAAACCTGGTCCTCAATGCCTCAAAGACAGAGCTACTCCTCATCTCCTCAAATGAAAACAATTTTCCGCCACCATCACCTCACAATTCTCACATTACCTGTAAGCATGTTAGAGACCTTGGGGCAATACTAGACAATCGACTAAACTTAAAGAAAATGGTCAACACAACCTCCAAGGATTGCTTCTACAGACTACAGGTTCTAAAACGTCTTAAACCATTACTATTTTTCCAGGACTTCAGGACAGTCCTACAAGCGCTACTATTCGCCAAAATAGACTACTGCAGTGCACTCTTCCTAGGCCTCCCCAAATCTACCACCAAACCACTGCAGATGTTACAAAATGCGGCAGCGAGACTGCTGACCAGCACCAGCCGCGGTGAACACATCTCACCCATCCTCAGTAACCTACATTGGTTACCAGTAAATTTTAGAATCCTATACAAATCAATCACCCTAATTCACAAAACCATCCATCATCAACTTCAACTCGACTTGGAAATCCCATTCAAACTCCACTCCTCTAACAGACCAACTAGAGAGGTTCTCAAAGGCTCTCTACAATTTCCTCCGACTAAGGCCACACGTCTCTCCACGACCAAAGACAGAGCTTTTTCGATAGCAGGCCCATCTATTTGGAATAACATCCCTGCAAACCTCAGATTGGAACCCTGCCTCTTAACTTTCAGAAAAAGACTCAAGACGTGGCTCTTCCACCAAGCCTTCTCCGATCCTCCAGACAATCACTAATGGCTTCCACTCTCATCCGGCCTTGGCATTTATTTTCATGAACTATGGACTCTGGTACCTCCAGGTTAAAGCACTTTCAAGCTTTAACCCGTTCTCTCTATCGTATCTTTCATAATTAATACTTGCCTTTATCTTCCTTCCAGCTTGTTTTTAAGCTTCCAAGTTCTTGACTCCCGTTGATTGTAACTTTGACTTATTCCTATCTATGGTTATTTATTGTTTACCTGAATTGTTCCTTCAGTTATACCCTCTGTTAAATGTAAACCGATCCGATATGGTTATTTACTATGAAGGTCGGTATAAAAAACTGTTAAATAAATAAATAAATAAATATTCAAGATGCCCCCTCCTGCACCACCTTCTTTCAGCTAGCTTTGCCTAGCAGGCAATCCCTTAGGTTAGTTTCCCCTTTGATTCACTTGTTAATTTAGCTTTCTGTACTAGATTGCTACTTTGCTTTATTTTTACAATTGCAAGGCACTCTTGGGAGGGCAATATCTCTAAAAGCAGCAATTAATAAAATAAATGGAGTCACCCTCTACCAAACACGCCACATTTTTCTTGTTTGCCAGTGAGGAGGAAGACGTACTTTGCTTAATTCTTAACTAAATTAAAATTGGGGAGAGGCAACTCATCCTAGTTTGAAGTTTTGTTTCAAACTTAAAGTCACCAGTAACCCAGGGTGAATCTAAATCTATTTTTTGACAGCGGATTCTAATTTACAGTTCATATTTCTCAAGCAGTTCCATATGGATTGTACTATCTGTCAAGATGCATTGTAATAATGTAAGTTGATGCAGGCAGGTTCAGATTTGCCCATCACAACACACCTGCAGGGTTTTTTTTTTTTTAAACTCTTTATTTTTATTATAGTTCAAGACACATGAACGAAAATTATTGCTTAACAATTTAGGAAGTCTGGTCCGTACAAAGCAACGAGAGACTATTAAATCACATTGTCACATCAAATTGAATACCCTACGCATCCCACAATGTCAAAACAGTCACTCATGTAGTTGTTTGTAAAATGGTTTTCTGCCATTGCCAGTATTTATCCCAAATATTATCATTCCCCTCAGTTCTGCCATTCAATGCTGAGAGTGCTCTAATGTTGTAACCTCTGCTACAGCCAAAATTCTTGTTGGAGTGACACCATCCAAAAGTACGCTGTTGTGAGCTGTCCTACATGAAGGAAAAGGGACACCAATTTTTTGGGGTTTTGGGGGGATGTCTAGCTCCCTCCAACTGTCTATTAGACATATCCGAGGAAGAAGCTCCACTCTTGTGCATGTAATTGCTTCTATATCCCTATGTATTTCTCCCCAAAATGTCTCAACTTTCTACAATTCCACCACATTTATTTATTTATTTATTTTTAACTTTTATATACCGAGGTTCCTGTATGGGATACAAATGTATGTAGATTCCAGTGTCTCTGCACCCGTTTCAGCATAATGGTCTTGAGTTACTGAATCTGGAACAGTACAGAGGATAGCAGTAGATACAATGCAACAATCTACCTTATAAATGGGCTCTGACTGACAGCCCGCAAATGCGCAGTAGAGAGCAGCTCTACCGCGCATGCGCGGGCGAGCACGTCGGCCAGAGTTTGCCTGTTGACAAAAATAGCGCTGGGATGACCCGTAGCAGCGGCGGCAGCGGCGAGGACCCGTAGCAGCGGCGGCACGCGCGCGCCATCCGAAGGGGTTGTGAATGAGCTGGGAGAGGAGGGGATTGACTGAGGGGAGGGGGAGGGAGGAGAGAGTGAGGTGAGAAGGAGTGGGAGGGAGAATAGAGGTGGGAGGGAGAATGGGGAAGGGAGAGGTGGAAGGGAGAATGAGGGGGGAGGGGGAGAATGAGTGAGAGGGAGGTGGAAGGGAGAATGAAGGGGAGGGAGAATGAGGGGAAGGGGAAAGGGAGAATGAGGGGGAGGGGGAGGTGGAAGGGAGAGGAGGGGGAGGGAGAATGAGGGGGAGAGGAGAATGAGGGGGAGGAGGAGGTGGAAGGGAGAATGTGGGGGAGGGGAAGGGAGAATAAGGGGGAGGGAGAATGAGGGGGAAGGAAATGGACGGAAATTTCTTTTTTTTTTTTTTTTTTTTTGAAACATAATTTTAATTGTAATAACATGTGAACAACATCTTCCAGAGTTCAACCATAGTCTCTACCACAACAATAATCTCATAGACAGCAAAGATACAAGGTATCCCATTACGGTTATAGTATACCCGGTCAAGCGGGAGAACAACCAGAAGGCTCATGGGCTGCATCTGAGGCATTTTCTAGATTTGAGAAAAACCCTCCCCCCCCCCTTTCCACCCCCCTCCCACCCTCCCACCCTTCCCCTGGTACTCAAGGGTATGTCAACCAATCAGGAGTCAGACGAAACATATCACCACAGTAGCATATCTGTAAAATACAAGGGACAAACTGCCTTAACCATAGATCAGGCGGAACTAGGAGAGTCTTATGTAGTACAAATATATGCATATTATATATAAGGCAGACCAAATAAGTCCAATGTCACCAGTCCCGCTAGAGCATGTTAGAGGTGACTAAAAAAAATGGCAAGGAACTTGGTGTTACTGAAAATGGTAAGTATCGTGGGAGGTTCCTTTTAGGCTAGGCAACAGTTGTGTTTGAAGATCTGGTGAAAGAGTTGAAATATACTCTCCCCAAATTTGAAGAAACTTAGCTTTTTGTTTGGAAAGCATAGAGACAGCCGTCAGATATTCCATATGTATCAGGTTATGAAGCTTCTTGGTCCAAAGTGACAAGAAATCAGGGTGAGGCTCAATCCATAACGCCAAAATGGTTGCCTTCGCCATTAAAGCCATCTTATCCACAAGTAAAGATTGATGCGGGGAACACCACTCCATAGAATCTGTAGAAGCACCCAGAATCCAGATTTCCGGCGCTAGAGGTATTTGCTTTTTCCATATATTTGATAAGACATTCTGTACTGCTGTCCATAGAACTTGTATAGCAGAGCAAGACCAGAGATTATGCAAAAGGTCTGGCAGGGGATGTGAACAACGCAAACAGGCAGATGAAGAGACCAGGTGCATATAAAAGGCTTGTTGTTGGGAGTAAAAAGCAAAGTGTAGGATTTTATATTGCTGATCCCTGAGAGAGACATCCTCCACAACCTTAAGAAGTTTCGCAAAACAGTTTTGAAGCTCATCAGTCGTGAGGGATGTGTGAAGAACAGCACTCCATCGGGATGCCAGTCGAGTAGGATACTGAGTGGGCAGGAGATCCAACATCGCTTTGTAGTATTCCGCACATCTAGTCCTTTTACCGTTAAGACCAAGTAGCAGGTTGCGTAATGGAAGTCCACATGGAAGAGACGGGTTATCCCGGAGTAACCCCTGGATGAAATGACGTACTTGTAGAAATCCGTAGTGATCTTTATTGGATAAGGAGTATTGCGACTTTAAATCTTGAAAACTTAGGAGATGGGCCGATCCAGAACCAGAGCTGAAAAATTGAGTAATATTAGACAAACCATTTTTTTTCCACGTATCGAACATAGAAGAACCAAGACCCGGAGCAAATAAGGGGCACCCTGTAATTTGCAAGTAAGCAGAGCTGTGGGCAGGGATTCCTAATAGTCCACATATGAACTTCCACCCTCGCCGCATAGGAGAGATAATTTTACTCTGTACAAGATGTTGCGGTATAAGAGCAGCAGGAACATGTAAAATAGAGCTTAAGGATAACGGTGCCACCCATTGTTCATAAAAAGCCAGAGGCGAGAAAAACCGGGATCCAAAAAGCCAATCCCGCACGTGGCGAATCAAACAGGCATAATTATATAAGGCTAAATTTGGGCATCCAAGACCCCCCGCCTCTTTGGCTTGCATAAGCCGGTCCAATGAAATACGTGCTCTACGGCCTCCCCAAATATATTCCCTGATGGCTTTGTTTATGTCAGATAGATCCCCAGGGTTCAGCCAAATAGGTAACATTTGGAACAAATAAATCCAGCGGGAGATCTCCATCATCTTCAACAATTGGACTTTCCCCGAAAGGGAGAGGGGAAGACTACGCCATTGATCGAGATGCTTTAATAATTTTGTCTTTAAGGGACCCACATTAAGGGCATAAAGTCTCTGAGTGTCTGCTGGAATTCTAACTCCCAGATATTTTAAATCCGAGGAGACCCATTTTAAGGGAAAGGATCCGGGCCATGAAGTCTGCAAGCTGCCGGTGATATCTAGGGCTTCTGATTTCTCAGCGTTAACTTTTAAGCCCGCAAACTTGCCAAAGGCAGTTTGAATTCTCAGTACCTCAGGCAAAGCTATAACGGGGTTAGTTAAAAAAACAAGCATGTCATCCGCGAAGGCCGCCACCTTAAATGAGGTGGCAGAGGAGCCAAACCCTTGTATTACTGGTGAAGCGCCTATGGTACATAACAGGGGATCTAAGGACAAGATATACAAAATTGGAGAGAGAGGGCAACCTTGTCGCACACCACGCTGAATCGGGATGGCACCGGACAAGGAATCATTAACTAGGAGGAATGACTCAGGAGAGCTGTATAGGAGTTGGATCCCCTGTAAAATAGCCCCTTGGAGTCCAAATCTACGTAACACTGAAAACATATAAGCCCAGGACACCCTATCAAAGGCTTTTTCAGAGTCAAAGCCAATTGCCAGAGAGTGAGAGCCAGAATTTCTAGTAGCCTCAATAGCCGCAATCAGTTTAATCACATTTGCACCGGGATTTCTGCCTTTTACAAACCCCGTCTGAAAGGGGGAAATTAGGTCAGGGAGAACAGAACCGAGTCTCATCGCCAAAATACGGGCATAGATCTTCAGATCACAGTTTAATAAGGAGATCGGTCTATAGGAGGCCGCCTGCAAGAGGTCCTTCCCGGGCTTAGGGAGGATCGTAATATATGCTTTATTAAATTCAGAAGGAAATCCTCCCTGAATACCCGCCTCCTGATAAAATCGGCACAAGGGTCCCACTACCCGATCTCCCAGGATCTTGTAGAAATCTGAGGAAAAACCATCAGGGCCGGGAGCCTTGTGGGCCTTACTAGTTTTAATAACCTGGAGCACTTCCTGTGCCATAATGGGCTTATTTAAACTGTCCAGTTGAGAGGGGGTCACTTGGGGTAAGTCCAGGTGCCGAAAAAAGGACTCTTCATCCACAGAGTCACCCACTCGATCATCTGTGTAAAGCTCCGAATAAAACTCTTGAAGGATTTTACAAATCTCAGAAGTTTGTGTCATAAGCTGACCATTTTTGGCTTTGAGACTACTAATAAAGGTCTTTCTCCGCTTAACAGCAACCAGACGTGCCAGTAGCCTCCCCGCTTTATTCCCATATCTGTGTAAACCATGCTCTGAAGTTTTCAAGGCCTTCTGTGCCCTGGCCTGCAGTAATGAATTGAGGTGGGTTAGGCAAGCCCAATAGGCCTCCCTGTTGGATTTGGAGGGGACTAGTGCTAAATCCTCCTTCTTACGTTTCAACTCTTGTTCCCAGTGCAAGATAGAACTTAAGAGCTGTTTGCGTTTCCGGGCTGTATAAGCCAAGATATCGCCCCGAATAACAGCCTTTCCCGCCTCCCAGAATAACAGGGGCTCCGCCTCATGCTGCTGATTGTTTTTCAAAAAATCATCCCATCTCTCTTGTAAGTAAGTATGAAAGGCCTTATCATTGGATATGTGCCCAGGGAATCTCCAGAGATTGCTAGTCCGCTCCCTCCCCGAAATGAAAAGTTCCACCCACACGGGTGCATGATCTGAGACCACAATGGAGCCAAGCTTCGTTGCACCTAGACTGGAGAACAGTTGAGTGTCAACCAAGATATAATCAATCCTGGATAACGTGTCATGTGCACGAGACACATGGGTGTAATCACGGATTTCGGGGTGCAATACCCTCCAAACATCCAGAAGGTTCAGGCTTTTACAGAGGGACTGAATAATAGATTCCTTCGGCATTCTAAAACTGGCGGGAATGGCAGATTTATCCACTCGAGCATCCGCTACACTGTTAAAGTCACCTGTCAGGATTAAGGAACCTTTCTGGTGTTCAAGGAGAAGTTGTAGTAAGGATGAAAAAAATACAGTGCTAGTATCATTAGGCGCATATAAGTTACAGATAGTTAAGGGCTTCCCCTCCAATTCCCCAATGATAATAATGTACCTGCCTTCCGGGTCCACAAACTCCTGAGCAGTTACAAAGGGGGTATTCTTATGGATCAAAATTGCCACACCTTTTTTCTTCCCTACAGCTGGGGCGTAATGGCAAGTAGTGACCCATTCCCTGCACAGCTTCCCACTTTCAAGGGCATTCAGGTGCGTTTCCTGCAGACAAGCAATGCTGGTTTTTAAGCGGGCTAAATGTTGAAACACTTTTTTTCTTTTTTTAGGATGACCTAGGCCGTCCACATTCCAAGAAACAATGTTATATGGGCCTCCCATGAGAGCAAAGTTTAGGAGCATGAAACATGTTAATAAACAGTAAAAACAGAGGAACTGGAGGCTCCCAGCCTCGCCTCCGCTCCATAAGGTAAACAAGAAGGGGCACAAACGTATACCCAGCCAATATTAAGCCACACACAAAGTTAAGAAACATTCCCATTGCAAACATCATTATATACAACCTGACCCTTGAGTACCCTAAATCCCCAAAACCTGTAAAATTCCCCCCCCTCCCCCTCCCCATAGAATCGAGAACACCCGCTCAGGTCTATAACCTGCTGAGAGATCACTACAATGTGACCGGGGACTAGGGCCCTTCACCAACCCCATCCAAAAGCCAATAAAAATGTGGAACAGTAAAAGATTAGGCCTTTAAGAGAGTTTCTCCTGCAATGGTTTTGTAGACTCCGGTGTGTCATAGGTAGACCATTTCCCTTCCTGAAGAACACGGAGCTTCGCTGGAAATTGCATTTGGAAACGTATTTTCTTCTCTACAAGAAGAGTGCACACCTCTGAGAAGGCCCTCCTTTGGGCAGCAACTTTTGCGGAGTAATCGGGCGCCAACCTAATATCTGAGCCCTGGTACTGTAAATTTTGTATTTTTCGGGCCGCCTGTAAAATACAATGTTTGTGATGAAAATTAAGGACCTTGAAGATTACTACACGTGGCCTCCCGGCCGGGGCCCGTGTCGAATCTCTAGGCCCCAGTCTGTGCGCCCGTTCGATTTCAAATGTGGGTTGAAGCTCGGGCAGGCCCAGCGCATCAGGGATCCATGCTTTTAGAGCCGTGCGCAAGTTTTGATCTTCGAGTGACTCTGGGAGACCCAGCACTCGAATATTTGAGCGCCGAGATCTGTTTTCCAGATCCTCCGTTTTACTCTGCTGTTCCACCAAAGCCTTTTCCAGGGAGCAGATTCGGGTGGTAAGTGCCAGCACATCATCCTCCAGCACTCCCGTGCGGCCCTCCACTTGATCAAGCCGCGGTGAAAGTTCGGCGAGCGAAGTTTGTAGAGCCGTTAGTTGTTCAGAGAGGCCGGTAAATTTACTTTCTAGCGCTGCAACAACCGCCGTTTGCAATTCTCGGGTCGTTAGAGGTACCTGGGCAAGGTTTTCGGGGGCATCGCTACCGCTAGATTTTTGCGTAGGCGTCGCCATTTTGGGATCCGGACCTCGCGTCTTGTCTTTATCGCGTTTGGTCACTTTCGGTGGCATTCCCGACGGCGATTTTTGCATATAAGTAGTGATCGACATAGACCACAGTTGCTAGAGGAGGATCTGTCCCGAAAAAGGCGGTTAACCGGTCTGATGGTGGAGGATCAGGGCCCTATCCCCGGAGCTCAGCCAGTAACCACCCGGCCGCTCTCACCACATCACGTGATCTCTCCAGATACTTAATTTCTTTTTTTTAATGTAGTCCGTTGTTATGGGCTTAACGGCTAGTTTATAATAACAGTTCTTGGTTCTTTTGCAAATGGATAATTTTGGAATCCAGCACCCCATTCCACAAGTCCACCTCATTCAGATTCAGGTGAAGAGCCTGGTTCCAGCATTCTGTGATAGTTTCACTTGTAAATAATTCATGTATCCAACATTTAGCATTTGGTATTAATTTCTAAATTATTTTGTTTACTTCCTGGGGTTTTGTAAGAATTTATTTCAACCCGTTCCTTGAATGCAATGTTCCTGTTCCCTCAAGCTTTTTAAAACTATCACTCCTCACCTATCAGTACAAATATTGTGCATACACTGGAATATGAAATTTTGCCTGTAAGTCAGCAAATGTTTTAAAAATTGTGCCCATCCATATTTGGCCTAAGAACCTTAACCCAGCTCTCTACCATTGACACATATCATCAAGTATGTGGTCTGAGAAAGATGGGAGTTGGCAAACAATGAGAGAGGAATATGCTCCCCCCCAATCTGTCTCCCCCACTCACACACTCTCTCTCCTCCCACAACTCAATCGGCTCCCCCACCCCCACCTCCTCCCTAACCCCATCCCAGCAGGTCAAAACCCACACTTGCTTCTCCCTATCTTTAACCTCATCTCTCCAAGCTGGCTCTCTTCCCAGTTTGTTAACTCCTCCCCTTTCCTTTTCCAGAGAGTTCTGTTTTCTTCTGGAACCGCATGGCTCTCAGTGAGTTTGACCCACACAGTATTCCACATTATTCTCACTGTTTTATTTATTTTATTTTTATTTAAAAACCTTTCTATACCATTGTTTAGTAATGCACCATTTCAGCGGTTTACAAATAGGTACGTAAAATAAGTTTGGTTTGGTTTATAATTTGTCTAAAAGCTGTCAATAAATTTTTCGGTTACATGTTTCAATAATATAAGTTATATGATGAGTGGTTTGGATTTTCCATTTATATGATTAATAGAATAGCCATACAAGTTTTATATTGTACTTCTCTTACATTAATACTTAATTATGAGAAAAATAATAAAGTAAGCAATTACGCTATTAGGTGATTTTCTGCTTTGTGTAGATGTTCTTTTGCTTGTTCATTTGTATTTCTTACTCTTTGATCTCACTGTGAAAGGCTTTTTGGAAGAGCCATGTTTTTAAACTTTTTTTTGAAGAGTTTTAAATCTCTCATTAATCTTATTTCGAGTGGCATTGTGTTCCATAATATTGGACCAGTTAAAGAAAGTGCTCTCTCTCTAACTTGGGTCAGTTTTGCTGTCTTTACAGAGGGAATGGTTAGTAGAGCTTTATTGGCTGATCTGAGATTTCTCTGGGGGACATGCAATCGCAGTGCAGTGTTTAGCCAATCAGCTTTTTCATCATTGATTAGTTTGTGAATTGTGCATAGTGTTTTAAATTGCATGCTTTGTTCTATTGGCAGCCAGTGTAATTCGGCAAGTGTTTGAGTGATGTGATCTCTTCTGCTTTTTCCAGTAAGTATTCTGGCAGCAGAGTTCTGTAAGATTTGTAGTGGTCTTAGTGTTGAATACGGAAATCCCAGGAATAGTGTGTTACAGTAGTCTGTGCTAGTGAATATAAGTGCTTGCAGAACTGTTCGAAAGTGTGCTTGGGTTAATAAGGGTTTTAGCCTCCTGAGGACCATTAGTTTGGCGTAGCCTTCTCTAACTTTCAATGATATGTGTTACTTAAGGTTGAGTTCCGTGTCAATTATTACTCCTAGGTTTCGAGCTTTCTCGGCTAGCTCCACTATCTGATCATTTTTAAGTTTGATGGGGTTCTGAATTAATTCAATGTTTTTTCATTCAAGGTGTATAAATTCTGTTTTTTCGATGTTAATTACTAGCTCCATTTGGTTTAGTAGTTGTTTTATTATATCTAGGTACATCATTGCAAAGTTGAATGTTTTTTCAATTGTTTCCTCACCTGGTAAACAATTGAAAAACCACCCTGCTGAATTCACCACACTGCTGAATTCACCCTGCTATCTTAAAGTTAGCTGGATATGTTTTTCTTGCTAACTTTAGGATTATTCAGCATCCTAATGTTATCTGGCTATGGATAGGTTTATCTGGAATTATAGGCCCACTAGGATACCACTACGTAAGCTTTGGTTACGTAAGCAGTTTGGTGGGATGGCGCTATCCAATTTGAAATTGTATTACTGAGCTGCTCAATTGGTGTGTCTTTAGGCTTGGATTTGTGGCTCGGATGAGTCGTGGGTGGCACTTGAAAGCATTCAGGCTGGTGCTGCTGGGCTGGCTATGCTCCCATTCTTGCCATGTGACTCCTCTCTATGCTGCCGGGTGTGCAGAGATAGTCCCATTCTAGCGCACACTCTGCGGATTTAACAGCAGGTATGCCGATTTCTTCAGGTTGAGAATGAAGCTGCATCTTTGATATCCCCCATATATTGTAATTTGAGTGTCTCCAGTTGTACCTTTTCGCTCATGTTTAAAGCCTGGAGGACAATTGGGTTGGTCACTTTAGTGCAACTGTGGGGTGATGGGGAGGGTGATAGTTTAGCTCTCTTCAAAACTTTGGTAGAGGACTTCGATATTGACCCATCCTCCAGGACACAATATTTGCAATTGCGTCGGGCTCTGTCAGGCTGTTTTGATTTGGATAGGCTGTTACGGTGGCTGAGTGGCATTGAGGCTTTTCTGGGCTCTGCGAGTGCACGACATAAGGGTATAACTATTCTATATCGTGGCCTTTTGGAGGAAAAGTATGGGAAGGAGTTTTCTTCTGCCCTCATTGAGGCTTGGAATGCAGATCTAAGCCTTACTTTAAGGAGTGGATATCTGCACATTGTGTTTCTCTGTGTGCACTGAGGTTTCCCTGATGGTAAGACTGCTCCACAGAACTTATCAGACCCTACTCTTTTATTAAAAAATGCATCCTTGGTCTAGTAGTGCTTGCTGGAGAGGTTGCGGGGAAACTGGCATCTTTATTCACATGTGGTGGCACCGTCAAAATGTTAAGCACTTTTTTGTTCTCAGGTTACTTAGGCAGATGTTTGGGTTATGCGGTCTTTATTAGACCTAGTCTGGGGCTTCTGGGTAGATGGGTTCACTCCTCTATAACCGTTAAACATAGGCCGATGGTTGGGCACATGTGGCCCGCTTCACGATTGCTACATTTTGGAAATCCAGTCCTTCCCTGACTTACTTTTTTGGTAAGTTGCGCTATTTGATTAGTACAGTTTAGGGTATTAATGAGATCATTAGCATGCTAATGAGCTCATATTAATACACTTGGTGTTGGGGCTTATTTAATGTGAGATATTTCATATATCTCATTGTGGCTCCCGTGGTCCGGACTATGAATTATCCCTAGGCTAGGGGTGGGGAGTACCACATGAGAAATTATATTTACTAATATGAAGTATTTTTGGGTTTATAGCCTGAGTGGGGGATGAGATAGGGTCCCGGTCACCCCAATACCACAATCATGTGCCCTTTCCAAACAACTTCTCACTTGTGGTACCACAGACAGATAAATTCATCACACAAAAATAAAACAGTAATTAACCTTGTAAGTAGACAGTAAATCCAATCAGAACATTAAATAGGAGTACAGTGGTGAAGTATAATATAAACCTGCAGTTTTCTTATTTTAAATCAAGCAATGTAATAATAGCACTGGTTATGGCCTGTTAACCAGAGCAAGCAGCCTACTCATATGGATAGTAGAAGAATATAAATAAAAATAAGGATTGCTAAGAGAGAAAGGTTGGGACAGAAAAATACTAAAGTACACAGCTTTCAAAAATTGTCTTTACCCCCAAGTACTCAAAAAGGAGGGCAGGGGAACAGATCCACCCTAATGTCACCAATTCGTAAAGGGTGCACCCTATTCCAAACACAAAATTGTGTGGAAAAAACAATCAAGAAAATGAAGTCCCTCTTGATGGTGGAGCTGGCTAGATGACAAACCAAACAGATGAGCACTGCAGTGTGTGGAAGGGGTCTCTCTCGTGGGGAGCTTCCTCCAAATGGTATATTTGGTACTAAACAGAAAGCAGGCCTGGTTTCAGTCTCTTACAGAAAGACCATCATCCATCAGCTTCTCTTTCCCCATCCTATCTCGTGTAGCTGTGGCAATGCTTTATGCTTCACTTCAGCTGAAAGGCTGAAGCAGTTAAGATGAGAGATTGAACTTGTGTCAAAAGGCAAGGAAATAAACCTCCTTCCTCTGCTAAGATACAATTCTGTGCAAAGTTTCGATTACTTAACTCAGTCTCTTAGGAGGGTGATCCAGCCATGTGCGCCTGGGCCTGGATATCTTTGGGAAGGAAGTCTATCAGTCTCTCAGCTCCTGGCTCCTTTGTTCCTTGTTGTGATTTTACATGTAGCTTGGCTATGAAGAAAGAACCGCTGTCAGTCTCTCTTTCTTCAGTGCAGTCTTCTGTCTCTCCCTTCTGATGATTAGCTATTCAGGAGAAGAACTGATTGCAGAGCTGCCAGATATACTCCTTTCTTCCTGGCTCCAACTCTGGCTGTTCCCACCCCGCACACACAGACAAAGCCAGCCAATTTAGCCTTTTCTTTCTTAAATGGTCTCCCAGCATTCCTTTGGCTTCTTCCTCTGCTGGCTACGTAGTGCTGTTCGCTGGGCAGGCTAAACAATTTAGCCCTTTTGCCATCTTGTTAACCCTGTGAATGCAAATGCTGGTTCTTGCAGAACATTTGTCATTCACAGGAGAGCACACAGGGATTTTGACATATTTGTATATTCCTTCACCTTGGCTGTGGCGGCTTGCAGTCTATGCAGGGTTGAAAAAACCTTATTGGCACGTCCAAAACACATCACTCAGATCCAGACTAGGTCAGTCTACATTGTAAGACTCCAAGACATGATAAGCTCATGAGAGCATGAATCTGGTTTTCAGCAGCTTGCTACATCATGTTATTCTGTGTCAGGCCTTCATGCTTGATAAACAGCATTTTTCGTGTAATAAATGGCTTTACATGGCTTAGTGAATGAGGTCCTATGTTAGTTAGATAACACTGAAAATAGGCTTTTATCTGGCTAACTTGGGCCTAGAATTATCATTTTGCTATAAATAGAGCAGAAATAGCTCCCATGATAAAAAAAAAATGGGCATGGTTAGGCAAATTGTAGAGTTACTACACTGCATAGATAAATATCGCAACGGACAGTACACTATCACGTCGTACATTATGTTTTAATGAAAATGGTATATTATCACAGGTTGTAACGCACAACCACCATTATCGAGGGGGGCAGAGAGAGAGAGCACTTTAATAGGAAGACTAGGACTCTCTCTATATATGTAGAATGCATTGTATAAATCAACTCCTCTTGTTGTACCTTTCATTGATTTAAATGATTGAAATTAATCAGTCTTATTAAATTTGCAGTTAATTCCTCTGTGTATGTAACACCATCCCTCCAAACCCATCCCACTCCCCAAATCCACCCTGAGTTGTATGTGCCCATCTATAGTGCTGCTTATATAGAGTCCTATTCACCCTATTAAAATTCTCTCTCTTTCTCTCTCTGAGGGCCCTAATGTGAATTGAAAAATGACCGTGTTAGACAGATAACTGGCTCTGCCACGGGACAATCCGTTGGTTAGTCCAAACTTAGCCAGACAAAATGACTTTGAATATTGGCCTCTCTATTATTAGAGTTGTTATTTTTTTGTCAACCTTTGGAGCACAAAATACCAATACCGATAATCCCTTGTCAAATAATATTTACTTATCAAAAAAACAAGAGAAAATAAGTGTTCTGCTCACCTATTTATCTATCTATCCTTGTATACTGTATCATGAATGAATCTTTTATTTCAAAATCATATATAAAATTTCAGCTATATCAAACCTTTGGAGCACAACAGAGGCTCTGTGCTGGCAGTACTGACTTCCTGTTGCTGCCTGTAGCAGAAACAGCACAATAGCAGTGTACATGATTTTCAGATGTGGTTTTGCCAAACAAACTGCAAAACATGACAATTGTACTTATCACCAGTGTTGAGATGTATGGAGGAGATATGTATGAGAAAAGCACTTTTAGAACACTATGCGGATGGAAGGGGGTTAATATCTTAGGTAGAGAGATTTGCTTTCTGATGGAACTTTGCCTCCTGGGATACTGGCAGGGAGAGGGGAGGATCTGAGCCTCAGCCTGCTCCAGCGATAGCTATGTAATCAATTGGTTTATGCAGCTAGGTTTGCAAAAGCAGCTTTGCGAAGTCTATCCCCTTAATGGCGCATTGGCATAAACATGAGATTGAAATGATTAAATATAATTAACCTTCATAAATGACTCCACTTAATACAAAAATATATGGGGGACATATTGGATATATATCAGGCGGAGTCCTAGGTAACTGTACATTTTCTGGTGTTTCTGTGAATCATATATGTGAGTCACCTAAGATTTAACTCCAAAGTATGGACAGGTTGACACTTGAGAGTGTATTTAGATGACTGGACGTGTACCATTTGATATCACTACTGCAATTTATTATTACTGATAGATACTCTATGCTGTCTTTTGATTTAAAAAAAGTAACCATACTGGGGGGGGGGGGTGGGGGGGGGGAGGATTTTCAGCAGGTTTGTTTACTTAAAATTGAGTTTATACCTATTGATGAGAGTTTGCACTCTAATCATTAAATATAATAGAAAACTCAAAAGACACTATGAATTCAGCTAAATAACACTATTCAGCTTTGGATGAAATGCCATTCCCTTTTCCAGTCTGCTGGGGGAGTTTTGTGGGGTTTTTTTTTTTGTTTTTTTTACATACAGAGCAAATATCAGCAAGTCACTACTGATATCAAATTACTTACTTATTAAACCATTTTCAGTAATGCAAGCACATAATGCACTGAAACAGAGGTCCACATGAAAATCTATTTATTTAACAACATTTGATTACCCTTATTATGCTAGTCACATCAAAGCAGGGAACTATAAAATAATTTAAAAAATACCATATAATAAAAACAACAAAAACACAAATATAAAAAGTACATGTAAATAAATCAAACAGGTAAAAAATATCCAGATCCAGGGCTTTCATTAGGCAAACTAGATGTATGCCTAGAGTGCCAAAATTTGGGGGGGGGGGGGGGCAAAATTCTGCCAGTGTGAAGTCCAGACGGGTGTGTACCAGAGCCAATAACAGCAGTAGGGGGGGGGGGAGCACTGTGATGAAGCTTCCACCAATAGGTAAATTGGGGAGGAGGGGTGCATGACTAAAAGTTCACCTAAGGTGCCAAATATTCTTGCACTAGCCCTGACAGTAATCAATCTAAAAATACAGGTTCCATCAATATAACAGAGAGCCACTGACTCAGTCCAAAAGAAAAACTCTTCAACCAACTTCAAGACTTCATATAAATGCTTGAGCATAACAGCCAAGCCTTCAACGTTTTCCTGAAATGAAGGCAACTATGCTCAATCTGAAGATTCAACAGACTGAATTCCACACATTCAGCGACAAACATTATGGGGTAGATTTTATAAAAGTACGCCCACTTGTACTTTTGTTCGTGCACCAGGCGCAAACAAAAGTACGCCGGATTTTAATAGATACGCGCGTATCTTTTAAAATCTGGGGTCGGCGCGCGCAAGGCTGCGCAAAATCGTCAGCCTGCGTTCGCCGAGCTGCACAGCCTCGGAGGGAACTTTCCTTTCACCCCCCTGCACCTTCCCCTCCCTTCCCCTAACTAACTCGCCCTCCAGCCCTAACTAATTCCCCCCCCTACCTTTATCGCGAAAGTTACGCCTGCCCGAGGCAGGCGTAACTTGTGCGGGCCAGGCCGGCTGCCGGCGTGCCATGGTCCGGTCTGGAGGCCGTGGCCACGCCGCGGAATGCCTCCGATGACGCGCCGGCTGCGACATGCCCCCGATACACCCCCAATGACGCGCCGGCCACGACTCGCTCCCGACACGCCCCCCAGGAAAGCCCCAGGACATATGCGCGTCCCGGGGCTTTGCGCACGCCGGCAGCCCATGCAACATAGGCTCGGCGCGCGCAGGGGGAGCCCCTAAATACCTAGTACACATTACATGAGCTACACACAAAGATGGATCTATCAACAGCATTTGCTGAGACAAATGTAACATTCTAGTAGGTTCATAACATCTCAAATGATCAGATAAATATTTTGGAATTTCCAAATATAAACACTATGGACTAGTGAGAACACTTTAAATTTCAGCCTAGTTTCAATAGGAAGCAAATGTAAGCCCCATAAGATAGGGAAAATATGTTCAATTTGTTTACCACCTACAAGAAGCCTCCCCCTGTATTTCGTAGAAGCTGTATATACTTCACACTGGTTGCTGAAAGCCACTGGTATAATGTGATACAATAATCCAGCTGATTAGTAAACAAAGCATGGATTAAAGTCACAGATTTTGATAACCACTATTTTCTACAATTAATCATGATCCATTCATTTATTTGATGAAGGTATTTAAAGTTAATTAGGTTTTAACAATCAGAATCTAATTTTAAACAGTGATAAATGCTAGGCCCACAGTCTCTCCTAGATATAATACACACTACCAGATATTAACTTTTCTGAAGCTTGCTAATCATTTTTTAATAACTCTATACATATATATTTAAGAGGAATCCTATTACACTGAGCTGTGAATTGGGCAAAATTAATAAGTAATGTCAACACACATTATCAACTGAAATGTTATTGGTTACCTGTTCAGCCAACAGTGAAGCAAGGCTTGAATAAGCATCTGCAAATTGTGGGCCAAATTTAATGGAATCTCTAAGAAGTAATACAGCTTCATCCTTCTTCCCTTGGGACCTACAGGCCAGGGAGTGGAGGAAAAAAGTTTGTTAGTATATTTAGGTCAACCAGACTTTATATTGAACACTCTGTTCCTTTGAACAAAGTCTTTAAATAATTAACTCTGGCCTTGGATCCCCAGTCTGTATAACGAGATCTCTGGAGATGCATAGAATTTCATTGTCTTCTATGCAAAAATGTGGAACAGTTCTTGAGAACAGCTTTGTGGCTATTTGCCAAGGTTTGTAGAATTTTCTTTCCTCACACTTCTATTTTTCGACCATGAATTTCTGCTCAGAGTAAATACATAATCACAAGAGCATTTTATTTACCACCAATTCTATACTTTCCAAGGGTAATTTCCAAATTGACTTCTGTGGGTAAACAGTGCTTTACCAACAGGAATAGCACTTTGGAAACTTTCCTGCCTGATATTCATGTAAAATTATACACATAAATCCTGCAATCTCATAATTTTACATACATAATGGAGAGGAGTTTTGAGGCAGAGTCTGGATTTATGCTTATACTAGGGCTGCCCAAACCGGTCCTGGGACCCCACAGCCAGTCGGGTTTCAGGAAATTCACAATGAATATACATGAGATAAATTTGCATACCATGGAGACTCAGTATATGTAAATTGATTGCATGCATATTCATTCTGGATATCCTGAAAACCCGACTGGCTGTGGGTCCCCAGGACAGGCTTGGGAAGCCCTGGCTTATACTTTTCAATTTTGAAAACAATGTATGTAAATTTTCTTGGAAAACCTCCCTGCGCAAATTACTACTTGTGAGTAGGGATTTTGCCGGCATAATTTTCATAGCAAATTTATGTCTGTAGGTTCACTTTGAAAACTGGTGTAATTTGTGTATGTAACAGCCCGTAAATTTATACGGGTTATTACAAAATTACCCCCTTCATGGTTAGGCCAGCAGAAGCTCTTCGACATTCTTGACTTTGCCAGAACTGGGCAGGGATGTGAAAATGTCTCCGGAGAAGCTGAATGAACAAGACCAAGACACTGGATCTTATTCATAAGATGACAATATAAATGGTTAATAGCTACAGCAAGGGTTGGTGCTTCCATTAGCCAAACTATGTGGTTGCCTAGAACGCCACAACTTAGGAGGGTGGAGGAGAGGGCAGAAAAATCCCACAAGCCCCAGGCCTCTGGCCATAGGTAGAGACCAAAAAGGAAAACGTAAACTCCAAAAAGGAATAGCAGAAAGTATTACCAATCTTATTCATCCATATACAAGTATATTCCCAGAGGATTTTTAAAGAATTGTATACTAGCTCTAGCCAGGTGAAGTCCCTCGTGTTCAACAAGGGCTTCCGGTCTTCTCGATCATGTGCGGTAAAGTCAGTACAACATTTACAAAAAATTGTTAAAGCTTGCTGAAAATACTGATGTAATATTCTTTTCTCAAAAAAACTTGCTGATAATGCCGATGTAATATTCTTATTGCGTTAAACACAAAATATACTCTTAGTAAGCCCAGTACTAAGAGTATATTTTGTGTTTAATGCAATAAGAATATTACATCAGTATTTTCTAGAGATGTGCAATCGTTTATCACGAATTAGGCAATTGCAACGAAATTGCCTAATTCGTTGTGGTTCGGGGACCCCGACACCCGAAAAGGATTTTTCCCGAACTTCAGGGAAACTTCGTTTTTCGGGTTTGTGTGGGGAGAGGGGCACTTTTTTTTTTTTAATTAAAAACCACCCCAAAAATCAACATTAAGTATAATACAACCACCCTCCCCCCCATCCCGATCCCTCCCCAAGACTTACTAACATCCCTGGGGGTCCAGCGGGGTCCCGGGTTCCATTTGTCCCTCCGTGCCCAGTGTGTTACTGCAAGCCGTGCTCAAAATGGTGCCGAATAGCCTCTGAACTACTATGTCACAGGGGCTACCCACGCCATTGGTCAGCCCCTGTCACATGGCCATCGGCACCATCTTGTGTTCATACCATGTGACAGGGGCTGACCAATGGCGCCGGTAGCCCCTGTGACATAGTATGGGCAAAGGCTATCGGCGCCATTTTGATTCCTGGCATCCGACGGCACGAGTGCAGGAGATCGCTCCTGGACCCTCGCTGGACCCCCAGGGACTTTTGGCCAGCTTGGAGGGGCCTCCGGCCCCCCCCCAAGGCTTGCCAATAATCCCTGGGGGTCCAGCGGGGGTCTGGGAGCGATTTCTTTGTCGGCTGCCAGGAATCAAAATGGTGCTGATAGCCTTTGCCCATACTATGTCACAGGGGCTACCGGCGCCATTGGTCAGCCCCTGTCACATGGTATGAGCACAAGATGGTGCTGATGGCCATGTGACAGGGGCTGACCAATGGCGCCGGTAGCCCCTGTGACACAGCTCTAACACTAAAGTTTCAAAAGGGAAACAATGAGGAAAACAGAAAAAAACTGAAAGGGGCAACTGCAAAGGCTAAAAGTGTATAACAGACGTGGACATTGTTTATTTATTTATTTATTTATTTATTTATTTAAAGTATTTATATACCGTTTTTCACAATACAATGTAGACAAAATACAATTAAAAGGTGAGGTGAATGAGGCTATTTTAGCCAAAAAAAATCCTTCAAAAATTTGAAGAAGGATCCATCTGAAGAAAATAGGAAAAAATAAGCATTGTCAAATTAAGCATAAAACATTTATAAGGCAGGCTAAGAGAGAATTTGAAATGAAGTTGGCCGTAGAGGCAAAAACTCATAATAGAAACTCTTTTAAATATATCTAAAGAATGAAACCTGTGAGGGAGTTGGTTGGACCGAGGGGGTTAAAGGGGCTCTTAGATAAGGCCATTATAGAGACTAAATGAATTCTTTGCTTCTGTGTTTCGTAATGAGGATGTTGGGGAGATACTGGTTCCAGAGTTGGTTTTCAAGGGTGATGAGTCAGATGAACTGAACCAAATCACTGTGAACCTGGACGATGTAGTAGGCCAGATTGACAAACTAAAGAATAGCAAAATCACTTGGACTGGATGGTTTGAAGGAACTAAAAAATGAAATTTCATATCTATTAGTTAAAATTTGTAACCTATGAATGAAATCATCCATTGTACCTGAAGACTGGAGGGTGGCCAATGTAACCCCAATATTTAAAAAGGGCTGCAGAGGCGTTCCAGGAAACTTTAGACCACTGAGCCTGACTGCAGTGTAGGGAAAAATAGGGCAAACTATTCTAAAGATCAAAATCACAGAGCATATAGAATGACATGGTTTAATGGATCACAGTCAACATCGATTTACCCAAGGGAAGTCTTGCCTAACAAATCTGCTTCATTTTTTTGAAGGGGTTAATAAACATATGGATAAAGGTGAACCGGAAGATGTAGTGTATTTGGATTTTCAGAAGGCGTTTGACAAAGTCCCTCATGAGAGGCTTATAAGAAAACTAAAAAGTTATGGGATAGGAAGCGATGTCCTTTTGTGGATTACAAACTGGTTAAAAGACAGGAAACAGAGAGTAGGATTAAATGGTCAATTTTCTCAGTGGTAAAGGGTAAACAGTGGACTGCCTCAGGGATTTGTACTTGGACAAGCGCTTTTCAATATATTTATAAACTAGCCATTAAGCCCGTAACAACGGGCTACATTAAAAAATATTTTCAGTCCATTTCCTTCCCCCTCCCCCTCTATTCTCCCTCCCACCTCCCCCCTCTCTCCTCCCTCCTCCCCTCAGTCACTCCCTCCTCCCTCCCCCTCCTCCCCTCAGTTACTCCCTCCCCTCTCCCCCCTCTTCTCAGTTCACTCCCTCCTCCCCTCAGTCACTCCCTCCCCTCTCCCCCCCTCAGTCACTCCCTCCTCCCTCCCCCTCCTCTCTCCCCCTCCCCTCAGTCACTCCCCCCCTCCCTCCCACTCTCTCAGTTCATTCACAACCCCTTCGGATGGCACAAACGGAAGATCTCCAGGGGAGGTCCCTCCCTCCCTCACGCGAGCCGCCGCTACTGCTCCTCGCCGCCACCGCCATGTTTTCAAAGAGCTGACGCTCTGACCGACGTGTTCGCCCGCACATGTGCAGTAGAGCTGCTCTCTACTGCGCATTTGCGGCACGTCAGTCAAGCCTCATTTATCTAATAAATGATCTGGAAAGGAATACGATGAGTGAGGTAATCAAACTTGCAGATGATACAAAATTATTCAGAGTAGTTAAATCACAAGCAGATTGTGATAAATTGCCAAAGTTTGCAAGACTGGAAGATTGGGCATCCAAATGGCAGATGAAATTTAATGTGGAAAAGTGCAAGGTGTTGGATATAGGGAAAAATAATTCATGCTGTAGTTACATGATGGTAGGTTCTATATTAGGAATTACCACCCAGGAAAAAGATCTAGGCATCATAGTGGATAATACATTGAAATTGTTGGCTCAGTGTGCTGCGACAGTCAAAAAAAAGGCAAACAGAATGTTAAGAATTATTAGGAAGGGAATGGTCATAATGCCTCTGTATCTCTCCATGGTGAGACCGTACCTTGAATGCTCTGTAGAATTCTGGTCACCACATCTCAAAAAACATATAGTTGCACTGGAGGAGGTACAGAGAAGGGCATATAGTTGCACTGGAGGAGGTACAGAGAAGGGCAACAAAAATGATAAAGGGAATGGAACAGCTCGCCTATGAGGAAAGGCTAAAGAGGTTAGGGCTGTTCAGCTTGGAGAAGAGACAGCTAAGGGGGGGAATGATAGAGGTCTTTAAAATCATGAGAAGTCTAGAACGGGTAGATGTGAATTGGTTATTTATTCTTTCATATAATAGAAGGACTAGGCGACACTCCACGAAGTTAGCAAGTAATACATTTAAAACTAATGGGAGAAAATTCTTTTTTACTCAACGCACAATTAAGCTCTGGAATTTGTTGCCACAGGATGTGGTCAGTGCAGTTAGTGTAGCTGAGTTTAAAAAAGGTTAGGATAAGTTCTTGGAGGAGATGTCCATTAACTGCTATTAATGAAGTTGACTAAGGGACAGATTTTTAAAGGAACGCATGTGGGATACATTTGTGTGCGCTACCCAGCACGCACAAATGTACACACGATTTTATAACATGCGCGCGCTGCTGCGTGCACTTTGCATGGGCTGAGCCCTAGGGGAGGCCCGATGGCTTTCCCCATTCCCTCCGAGGCCGCTCTGAATTCGAAGCGGCCTCGGAGGGAACTTTCCTTTCGCTCCCCCCCCCCACCTTCCCCTCCCTTCCCCTATTTAACCCACCCCCCAGCCCTCCCTAAATCCCCCCTACCTTTATTCTCTAAGTTACGCCTGCCCAAGGCAGGCATAACATGCGCTCGCTGGCCAGCTGCCAGCGTGCTGTGCCGGAGGACTCGGGACCGCCCCCAGACCTCCGCCCCACCCCCGGCCCCTTCCCGCCCCTTTTTCAAAGCCTCGGGACATCTGCGCATCCCGGGGCTTGGGCGTGCCACTCCTAAGGGAATAGCCACTGCTATTCCTCGCATCAGTAGCATGGGTTCTACTTAGTGTTGGGTACTTGCCATGTACTTGTAGCCTGGATTGGCCACTGTTGGAAACAGGATACTGGGCTTGATGGACCCTTGGTCTGACCCAGTATGGCAATTTCTTATGTTGTTAACCCAGATCAAATAACAGGATCCCCAACCAATCTTATGTAAGATTTGAAACAAATATGGCCTGTGTACCCTATCAAACGCCTTCTCGGCATCCACCGCCAATAGTACTGCTGGGATTTCTTGCTGCTTAACCCATTACATTAAATTCAGAACTTTACGTACATTGTCTGCAGCTAGTCTACCAGAGCCATACCCTGACTGATCCCCATGTATAAGAAAGGGAGACACCAGGCCCAAACTCAGAGCCAACACCTTCGCAAGTATCTTTAGATCCAGGTTAATAAGTGAGATAAGCCTATATGACCCACACAACATTGGGTTGCATCCCCCTTTAACCAATACTTTAAAACCTGCAATATTTGCACCCTGTGGTAATTGTCCACCCTCTCTCAAATAATTGATCAGTCAGATGAAAAACATACAGTCTCTGATGTTGTTATTGTGTCCTTGGTAGAACTTTAACATTACAAAGGTGATAGGCCTGATTAAGACCTGCTTACACGACTTGTAATATCTGACCATGTGCCCGTCAAGTCCTGGGGCTTTCCCTAATTTGAGATTCAATATCACACTTAATACTTCCTCTTCCCTAATCCTGGCATTCAGTTAATCTCTAGCCTCCCTGGAAGGCAAGGAAGAGAGACTAATTTAAGATAAATCTCTATATCCCCCTCCTTAATTTTATTGTCAAAGGTATAAAGATCAGCATATAATTGGGCAAATCTATTAGAAATAAGCTTTCTGTCATAAATGAACTTTCCATCCCTATTCTTAATTTGAAGAATCAGATTCTGTATATGTTTCTCCTTAAGACGTCTGGCCAGAAGCCAGCTTGCTTTATGACCGAATTCAAAATATTTCTGTTTCACCCGCTGCATCTGAAATGCTAGCTCTGTGATGTCCAAAGCTTTCAACTCCAGATGCACTGTCTCTAAAAGCGACAAAATGTTTGCATACCGGCTTCTCTTGTGATTTATTTGCAATTTCCAAATCTTCCACATCAACTTTGCCTTTATTTTTCTCTTCTCCTTCCTAAGGAAAGAGGCTCTAGATATTAGCTTGCCCCTCACTACTGCTTTTAAACCCTCCCACACTACCGCAGGACTTACTCATCCGTCTCATTAAAAACTAAATACTCCTCAATGTCTTTTACAAGACTGGCAGTAAAGGCTTTGTCTGATAATAACTCCTCATTTAGCCTCCAAAACTTCCGCCCCAATTGGTCTTTCACTTCCACCCACACTGGAGCATGGTCCAACCAGGTTATATTACTAATACCCGCCTCTATCTTTATCTAACAAGAAACAGTCAATTCTAGAGTAGGATCCATGTGGCCTTTAGTAGAAAGAATAATCTCTGGCCATTGAATTCCTCAGTTGCCAAATGTCTATGAGACCCCCAAGCCCTTACCAACTCTTTCAGCCTCCTTCTCTACTGACACGAGGCCCACTGACCTCCACCAAAGTTATTTAAGAAGGGGTAGTGTGTCATATTAAAGTCATCTCCTATTAGGATATGCCCTTCTGCCCAACCTAAAAGGGTGTTAGAAAGTATTTCACCTGGTTAGTGTTAGGAGCATAAATGTTCACTAATGTGAACAATTCCCCATGAACCATCACCTTAAATAGCAGAAATCTGCCCATTTCATCCCTGATCACCACTTTAACATCAGCTACCAAATTGTGCACAAACAAAATCTCCACCCCCCAATATTTCACATCTTTAGTGGCTGCAGCAAAGTATTGAATAGGGAATTTATTGGAATACATTCATTTAATATTAGGGATGTGCAATCGTTTTTCCCGAATTAGGCAATGTCAACGAATTTGCCTAATTCGGAATGGTTCGGGAGAACTGAAAAATGAGTGAATTTTTTCTGAAATTTCAGAAAAAATTCATTTTTGAGTTAGTGCATGCTAACGGGAGTTAGCGCGCACTAACTCTGCCAGGTTAGTGTGTACTAACCTGAAAATTGGGCCCCCCCCCAAAAAAAACTAGGGATGTGAATCGGGCTTCGGACGATTGAAAATATCGTCGATATTTTCAAAATCGTCAGAAATCGGGGCTCCCCCAAAACGATAGGAAAACCCCATGATATTGATCGTGGGGCTTCCCTTATCGTTTTGGGGGAGGGCGGGAAAAACGGCACACAAAAATAACCCCTAAACCCACCCCGATCCTTTAAAAGTAACCCCTTAGCTTCCCCCACCCTCCCGACCCCCCCTAAACCTTTTTACAGGTACCTGGTGGTCCAGTGGGGGTCCCGGGAGTGATCTCCCGCAATCTCCCGCGATCTCCCGCTCCGGGCCATCCTCCAGCTACCGGGCCGTCCTTTGCCCCTACCTTGTGACAGGATATCCGTGCCATTGGCCGGATCCTGTCACATGGTAGGAGCACTGGATGGCCGGCGCCATCTTGTGCTCCTACCATGTGACAGGGGCTGACCAATGGCACTGGTAGCCCCTGTGACATAGTAAGGGCAAGGCTATCGGCGCCATTTTGGTTCCTGGCACCCGACGGCACGAGTGCACTCGGGTCGTATTGCCAGTATTTAAAATGGCGCCGGTGCTACCTTTGCCCTCACTATGTGACATACGAGGGCAAAGGCTAGCGCCGGCACCATTTTGAATACTGGCAATACAGCCCGAGTGCAGGAGGTCGCTCCCGGACTCCCGTTGGACTTTTGGCAAGTCTTGTGGGGGTCAGGAGGCCCCCCCAAGCTGGCTAAAAGTCCCTGGGGGTCCAGCGGGGGTCCGGGAGCGATCTCCTGCACTCGTGCCGTCGGGTGCCAGGAACCAAAATGGCGCCGATAGCTTTGCCCTTACTATGTCACAGGGGCTACCTGTGCCATTGGTCAGCCCCTGTCACATGGTAGGAGCACAAGATGGCGCCGGCCATCCAGTGCTCCTACCATGTGACAGGATCCGGCCAATGGCACGAATACCCTGTCACAAGGTAGGGGCAAAGGAAGGCCCGGTAGCCGGAGGACGGCCCGGAGCGGGAGATCGCGGGAGATCGCTCCCAGGACCCCCACTGGACCACCAGGTACCTGTAAAAAGGTTTGGGGGGGTCGGGAGGGTGGGGGAAGCTAAGGGGTTACTTTTAAAGAGTCGGGGTGGGTTTTTTGTTTATCGGCTGGGCAGCCGATAAACAAAACGCGAACGGGCCCGATGGGAAAAAACCCACATGTGAATCTGAATCGGAATCCGAACCGATTCCGGTTTCGATTCACATCTCTAAAAAAAACCCAAACCACGGGAAAAATGAAATTCCCGCGGGGGGCCCTGAAACGAAGCCCGACACGAAATTTTTACCTGAAGCACATCTCTATTTATTATATCTTGCTTTTAAATGAGTTTTCTGACAAAAAATTATATTAACACTCATATTCTCTGCCTCTTCAGTAATAATTTCCTCTTCATTGGGGAATTCAGGCCCTTCACATTCAGGGACATTATTTTTATTACCCCCATCTTACAGATGGTTTACTTGGAACCTAGCGATTATCATACATACCCAAGTACCTCTCCTTCTCTACATACACTTCCCATGACGATCTCTCCTCCCAAGTATAGTCTCCAATGTAGTATTATAGTCCCTCCACACACACTCCCCCCTAGCCTTACCTTCCTCCATCCACCCCACGCCTTCCTTCAACCCTAAATTACACCAAACCCCCACTTAATGTGAACTCTCACACAGAAGGAATGACCCCATCCAGCAAATGTAACTGTCACCAGACACCCTCAAAATCCCCTTCTGACAAAACAATGCAACTATGCCAACATTAACCCACTAACCCAATTTAGTCTCCCACAAAACCATAGGAACCATATATTTTCACTCTGAGGGCTTAAAATGAAGTTATCTCCCTTCAGTTATTTCAGTAAGTCTCTACAGTTCCATCCTCACACACTCACCATTCCAGGTGAGGAGAGATTTCCAGATTGTCTCCGTAGTCTTCTTCTTGCTCCTGGCACTCTCTGCCACTTAGGCTGATCTTCCTCCCTCCTCCATGATGGAACTATATTCGCAAGTTGCTCCCCTACCAGAAGTGTTACTCTCACTTCTCACAGGAAGGTCATAGCTGCAGCCATTGATTTCACTTTGGTGGATTTGCCTTGAATTGAAAACTACTGGCCAAATGGAAACAACCACCTACATT
Organism: Rhinatrema bivittatum; assembly: GCF_901001135.1. Taxonomy (NCBI): domain Eukaryota; kingdom Metazoa; phylum Chordata; class Amphibia; order Gymnophiona; family Rhinatrematidae; genus Rhinatrema; species Rhinatrema bivittatum. The sequence goes on from NC_042618.1 coordinate 247,741,903, forward strand.
TAACTTCCTCTTTCTTCAAGATAGCAAGGATTCCTCTAAAGTCTCTGTGTTTCATTATGATAACAGCTGATAAATCTTGAAATACCTCTACTTTTTGGTCTTTCCATATAATTTGATCCATTCTTCTGGCCTGCATGGCCACTTTCTCCTTGACCACAAAATTGTGAAAACACGCTATAATATCCCGTGGCATGTTGCCTCTTGGCCCGCCCAAGGATCTGTGTGCCCTTTTCAATTTGATCTTTGGGAGAGGAGTATCATTCTCAGCTGACCCCAAAATCACAGTGCGAATGCTTGCTACTGTTTGGAGGCAGACAGCAAACTCTGGTAACTTCTGCACTCCCCTAAATCTTAAGTTCACCCGACAAGAACTATTTTCCAGGTCCTCAAGACTTTCTTCTAATTCCTGGGCCATTTTTGCCAAGCTCACTGCCTGTTCATGGCATGCTCCCATATCAATGGCCTATTCATCTAGCTGTGCCTCAGCTTCCACCATGCGATTTCCAAGTGCCGCTATGTCTCCCCTCAGCTCTGTCACCATCGCCCCAAAATCTGATTTAATTTGCACCATGTCCTGTTGCAGTTCAGCGAACCACTACTGGAACTCTGCTCAGGTAGCTGACCTACATTCATTTGCCTCTCTGTCATGACCTTCCTCCTCTTGGCCTGTCTCTACTGCCATGCGTTCTTCTCCCTCCTTGCCATCCAAACCGGCTCGCAAACGAGAAATACTTCAAATCCGTTTTTCTTTTTACTTGCTCCATCTTGAAAATTTCTCTTTTGGACATGGCCACTGCAATTGTTTTCAAAGGGATATTAATGTCGCAATTGATAACAATAGCAAGTAGGGGATCGGAGCTCTGGAATTAAACCTACATTTTACAGGGTGATGTCACTTCCTCTGGAGGGAGGATAGTTCAATCGCAATCTTCTGCCAAGGCCTGTCGGAATCCATTAAGGATGAACTTGTGGGGCGGGATCTTCCAGCCACCATGGAGGGCCTCATCAATCTGGCCATAAGGCTGGATCTGGAGTTCTGAGAAGGGGCTAGAGAGAGGGGCCTAACATCGGCCTATCCTCCTTCCTCCTCCATGATGGAACTGTATTCGCAAGTTGCTCCCCTACCAGAAGTATTACTCCCATTTCTCACAGGAAGTAGAAGTAACTCGTCGGCCTATCCTCAGCATCTCCAGTTCACTGCCCTCAAAAAGTCCCTCCAGAGTTGAGGGGGCAACTGCCCTGCTGGAGGATCCTATGCAGGTAGACTGCTGCAGGCTGTCACTGGAAGAGAAACAGAGGAGGCGCAATAATCTCTAACTCTATTGAGTGGGCCAGGGCACTTTGCAGCGCGATGTCCTGTTAAGGCAGGAAAACACCAGGACCTAGGGATGGTAGAGAAGCCATGTTAGCTGAACCCAGCTCCTCTCCTCAAATTCTAGTTCCAGTTTGCCTCTTCTATGAGGGGACCCGCATCCATGTACAAGCCTTTCTGGATGCAGGTGTGATGGGGAACTTCATTGCGGAGGAACTAATGAGTTGACATGGGATCCATATGGCGCCATTGGGAACAGTGTTCAGTTTCATCTGTCACGAGAGAGCACCTGTCTAGCACATCACCCTGTCTACTGGGCCATTACAGATGCAAGTTGGTCTGCTTCATCAGGACCAGATCCATCTATTCATTCTGCCAGGGGCTATCAACCATGTCATCTTGGGCCTTCCTTGAATGATGCAGCACCAGCTCCATATTGACTATAATACCCTGGAGTTTGCTAGATGGGGTGCTGGCTGTCAGTCTCACTGCCAATCCCAGGTTTGACTAGTGCTCCTCCTTGCCCATTTAGCTGACACTGAGCTATCTGGTTTCCCACCACAATATTCAGACTACTAGGGGTATTCAGCAAACAGCAGGAGGAGACCTTGCTGCTCCATCGCTCCTACGATTGTGCCATTAATCCACTTCCCAGCAAGGTCCCACCTCGAAGCCGAGAATGCTCGCTTTCCATTCCCAAGACCAAAGCCATGGCCATGTACATTAAAGAGAATTTGGATAAGGACTTCAATGGCAACTCCTCTTCACCTGCCAGAGCTGTATTCCTACATCCTTGCATTGACTATTGTGATTTTAATTCAATCACTAAGAAAAACCACTATCCCTTTCCTCTGATCTCAGAGCTCTTTAACCGCCTTTGGGGCCCCCAACTCTTTACCAAGCCGGACCTTCAGAGGTCTTATAACCTGATCAGAATCTGTGAAGGTAACGAGTGGAAATCTGCTTTCAACACTTGTGATGTTCACTATGAATACTCAGTGATGCCCTTTGGGCTGTGCAATGCCAATGTAGTTTTCCAATTTATGGTCATTGAGATCTTCCGAGACCTTCTCTATTCACATGTGGTAGTCTACAGGGATGACATCTTGATCTTCTCCAAGTCCTTAATTGAGCATCGCTGCCATGTGAAACAGGTTCTCCAGAGACTGCAAGTGCACCATCTCTATGCTAAATTAGAGAAGTGTACATTCGAACAAAAAGAGCTTCTCTTTCTGGGTTATATTATTTCTCGGCAAGGTCTATGAATGGACCCAAATTAGGGTGGTGGGCCTTAAAGCTTGGTGTTTACTAATTACTATAGACAATTTTTTTTTTAAATTTTTATTTATCAATTTTTTCAATTTACAAAATTCAATTTGCAAATCTGTAATACATGGATATAACAACGGAATAAAACAAATCTAATGAGACAACTGTGCTAAATTGCAAAAATATATAGCCACTTTAACCAAAAACCTTATAATCAAGGAGAAGATCCTATGAGAAAAATAAGAGAGAATTACCCAATCAATAATTTCAAGGAAAAGCCCTAACACATTATTCCAGCATTACTATTTTTCTTTCACGCTACTATAGGAGATGAAGTGGATGGCTTTACTATAGATAATTTATCCATTGTTATTCCACCTTAGCGGTCCCCCTTGAGCCCTGACCAAAAGGGGCTCCGATACCAAGAAATGGACTCAAGAAGCCATTCAGGCATTCATAAGAACATAAGACATGCCATACTGGGTCAGACCAAGGGTCCATCAAGCCCAGCACCCTGTTTTCAACAGTGGTCAATCCAAGTCAAAATACCTGGCAAGTACCCAAACACTAAATAGATCCTAAGCTACTATCCCTTATTGATTAATAGCAGCTTATGGACTTCTCCTCTAGGAACTAATCCGAACTTTTTTTAAATCCAGTTACACTAACCGCCTTCTGGTAATGAATTCCAGAACTTAATCATGCATTGAGTAACAAGAATTTTCTCCAATTTGTTTTACATGAGCTACTTTCTAACTTCATGGACTGCCCCCTAGTCCTTTTATTGTCTGAGAGAGTAAATAATAGAGATGTGAATCGTGTCCTCGATCGTCTTAATGATCGATTTCGGCTGGGAGGGGGAGGGAATCGTATTGTTGCCGTTTGGGTGTGTAAACTATCGTGAAAATCGTTAAAATCGTGAGCCGACACACTAAAACCCCCTAAAACCCACCCCTGACCCTTTAAATTAAATCCCCCACCCTCCCGAACCCCCCCCCCCCAAATGCTTTAAATTACCTGGGGATCCAGCGGTGGTCCAGAACGGCGGCGGTCCGGAACGGCCCCCTCAATTGAATCCTGTTGTCTTCAGCCGGCGCCATTTTGCAAAATGGCCGCCGCAAAATGGCGGCGGCCATAGACAAAAACGATTCGATGCAGGAGGTCATTCCGGACCCCCGCTGGACTTTTGGCAAGTCTTGTGGGGGTCAGGAGGCCCCCCCAAGCTGGCCAAAAGTTCCTGGGAGTCCAGCGGGGTTCAGGAAGCGATTTCTTGCCGCGAATCGTTTTCCATACGGAAAATGGCGCCGGCAGGAAATCGACTGCAGGAGGTCGTTCAGCAGCGGTCCGGAACCCCCGCTGAACGACCTCCTGCAGTCGATCTCCTGCCGGCGCCATTTTCCGTACAGAAAACGATTCGCGGCAAGAAATCGCTTCCTGAACCCCGCTGGACTCCCAGGAACTTTTGGCCAGCTTGGGGGGGCCTCCTGACCCCCACAAGACTTGCCAAAAGTCCAGCGGGGGTCCGGAATGACCTCCTGCGTCGAATCGTTTTTGTCTATGGCCGCCGCCATTTTGCGGCGGCCATTTTGCAAAATGGCGCCGGCTGAAGACAACAGGATTCAATTGAGGGGGCCGTTCCGGACTGCCGCCGTTCTGGACCACCGCTGGATCCCCAGGTAATTTAAAGCATTTGGGGGGTTCGGGAGGGTGGGGGATTTAATTTAAAGGGTCGGGGGTGGGTTTTAGGGGGTTTTAGTGTGCCGGTTTTCCTGCCCTCCCCCTTCCCCCGATTTACGATTTTTTAACGATAAATCGGGGGAATTGGTATTGTTTCGTGGCCCTAACGATTTTTGACGATTTAAAATATATCGGACGATATTTTAAATCGTCAAAAAACGATTCACATCCCTAGTAAATAATCAATTTACATTTACTCGTTCAAGTCCTTTCATGATTATCCCCCTCAGCTTTCTCTTCTCCAAGCTGAATAGCCCTGACCTCATTAGCCTTTCCTCATAGGGGAGCTGTTACATGCCCTTTATCATTTTGGTTGCCCTTCTCTGTACTTTCTCCAATGCAACTATATTTTTTTTTAGATGCGGCAACCAGAATTGCACACAGTATTCAAGGTGTGGTCTCACCATGGAGCAATACAGAGGAATTACAACATCCACTGTTTTATTTGCCATTCCCTTCCTAATAATTCCCAACATTCTGTTTGCTTTTTTGACTGCCACAGCACACTGAGTTGATGATTTCAATGTATTATCCACTATGATGCCTAGATCTCTTTCCTGGGTGATAACTCCTAATATGGAACCTAACATCAATTAACTATAGCAAGGATTATTTTTCCCTTGCACTTGTCCACATTAAATTTCATCTGCCATTTGGATGACCAATCTTCAACCTCACAAGGTCCTCCCTGCAGTTTATCACAATCTGTTTGAGATATAACTACTCTGCATAATTTTGTGTCATCTGCAAATTTGATCACCTCACTCATCATACCCCTTTCCCAATCATTTATAAATATATTAAAAAGCACCGGTCCAAGTACAGATCCCTGAGGCATTCCACTGTTTACCTTTTTCCACTGTGAAAACCGACCATTTAATCCTACTCTCTGCTTCTTGTCTTTTAAACCAGTTTGCAATCCACAAAAGAACTTTGCCTCTTATCCCTGACATTTTTGGTTTTCTTAGAAGCCTCTCATGAGGGACTTTGTTGAACACCTTCTGAAAATCAAAATACACCACATCTACCTGTTCACCTTTGTTTATATGTTTATTCACCCCTGTAGATCTGTGAGGCAAGACTTCCCTTGGATAACTCCTTGCTGCCTGTATCCCATTAAACCATGCCTATCTAAATGTTCTGTGATTTTATTCTTTTATAAGAGTTTCCATGACTTTTCCTGGCACTGAAGTCAGGCTCACCCTTGACCTGGGCCTTCATCATCCAGATCTAAGGCATTCGTTTTGGAAGTAGATGCGTCTACTCTCGGGGTAGGTGCTGCCCTCCTACAACATAATCATAATGGTACACTCGTGACCTGCTCCTACTTCTCAAAACAGTTTTCCCCAGTAGAGAGGAATACACCATTGGAGATCATAAGTACATGCCATACTGGGTAAGAACAAGGGTCCATCAAGCCCAGCATCCTGTTTCCAACAGTGGCCAATCCAGGCCATAAGAACCTGGCAAGTACCCAAAAACTAAGTCTATTCCATGTTACCACTGCTAGTAATAGCAGTGGCTATTTTCTAAGTCAACTTAATTAATAGCAGGTAATGGACTTCTCCTCCAAGAACTTATCCAATCCTTTTTTAAACACAGCTATAGTAACTGCACTAAACACATCCTCTGGCAACAAATTCCAGAATTTAATTGTGCGTTGAGTACAAAAGAACTTTCTCTGATTAGTTTTAAATGTGCCACATGCTAACTTCATGGAGTGCCCCCTAGTCTTTCTATTATCCGAAAGAGTAAATAACCGATTCACATCTACACGTTCTAGACCTCTCATGATTTTAAACACCTCTATCATATCCCCCCTCAGACGTCTCTTCTCTAAGCTGAAAAGTCCTAACCTCTTTAGTCTTTCCTCATAGGGGAGCTATTCCATTCCCCTTATCATTTTGGTAGCCCTTCTCTGTACCTACTCCATCGCAATTATATCTTTTTTGAGATGCGGCGACCAGAATTGTACACAGTATTCAAGGTGCGGTCTCACCATGGAGCGAATCAGAGGCATTATGACATTTTCTGTTTTATTCACCATTCCCTTTCTAATAATTCCCAACATTCTGTTTGCTTTTTTGACTGCCACAGCACACTGAACCAACGATTTCAATGTGTTATCCACTATGACGCTTAGATCTCTTTCTTGGGTTGTAGCACCTAATATGGAACCTAATATTTTGTAACATAGCATGGGTTATTTTTCCCTATATGCATCACCTTGCACTTATCCACATTAAATTTCATCTGCCATTTTGATGCCCAATTTTCCAGTCTCACAAGGACTTCCTGCAATTTATCACAATCTGCTTGTGATTTAACTATTTTGAACAATTTTGTATCATCTGCAAATTTGATTATCTCACTCGTCGTATTTCTGGACCACCTGGGACTTTTGGCAAGTCTCGGGGGGACCCTCCTGACCCCCACAAGACTTGCCAAAAGTCCAGCAGGGGTCCGGGAGTGACCTCCTGCACTCCGGCCGTCGGATTCCAGTATTCAAAATGGTGCCGATAGCCTTTGCCCTTACTATGTCACAGGGGCTAACAGTGCCATTGGTCAGCCCCTGTCACATGGTAGGAGCACAAGATGGCGCCGATGGCTATGTGGCAGGGGCTGACCATTGGCACCGGTAGCCACTGTGACATAGTTGGTCAAAGGCTATTGCTGCCATTTTGAAACCGGCAGCCGAGGGTGTGAGTGCATAGGATGGCTCCCGGACCCCCCGCTGGACCATCAGGGAGTTTTGGTAAGTCTTGGTGGGGTCAGGAGGGTGGGGGTGTTGTAGTTAGTTTAATTTTAGTGGGGAAACAAATAGGAATTGATGTATAGAACGTATCGGAGGGCCCCCTATCGAATGCAACGTATCTGCCCCCCGATGAATACGAATCCCGAATGCAACGTATGGCGTCCCTCTATACATCCCTAATGTTTAGAACACTTTCCACTAGCAGTCAAACTAGCCTTGGAAGAATGGCAACATCTGCTGGAGGTTGTTTTTTTTAATCAATTTGACTTTGAGTTGAGGTATCGACCTGCAGAGAAGATGCTAATGCTCTCTCCTGCTCTTTCAATACCAAAGAAACCCTGGAAGTCCCTGGCACATTATAGATCCTGCTAAAATTGTAGTAGTGGCCATATTCACAGTTCCTCCGGGGAAGACAGTGGTGCCCCGACATCTACAATAGAAAGTTCTGCAATGGGCTCACGATTCCTTCCTTTCTGGTCATCCTGGCGTCATTTGGACATTGGAATTAATCATATGACACTACTGGTGGCCCCAGATGAAAACCACTGTGAAGTGATATGTCGAGTCCTGCCCTATGTGTGCCATGGATAATAGTGTCAGAGCATGGCCATAGGGTTGTTACTAGAGATGTGCAGTCGTTTATCAAGAATTAAGCAATTACAACGAAATTGCCTAATTCGTAGTGGTTCGGGGGCCCCGAAACCCGAAAAGGATTTTCCCCGAACTTTGGGAAAATTCCGTTTTTCGGGTTTGCATGGGGAGAGGGGCACTTTTTTTTTTAAAAATTAAAAACCACCCCAAACCATCCCAAACATTTAGATTAACTATAATACAACCCCCCCCCCCCCCATCCCGATCCCTCCCCAAGACTTACGAACATCCCTGGTGGTCCAGCGGGGTTCCGGGTGCCATTTGTTCCTCCGTGCCCATGTGCGCCATTGCCAGCCTTGCTCAAAATGGTGCCGAATAGCCTCTGAACTACTATGTCACAGGGGCTACCGGCGCCATTGGTCAGCTCCTGTCACATGGTAGGAGCACAAGATGGCGCCGATGGCCATGTGACAGGGGCTGACCAATGGCGCCGGTAGCCCCTGTGACATGGTAGTTCAGAGGCTATTCGGCACCATTTTGAGCAAGGCTGGCAATGGCGCACATGGGCACGGAGGAACAAATGGCACCCGGGACCCCGCTGGACCACCAGGGATGTTTGTAAGTCTTGGGGAGGGATCGGGATGGTGGGGGGAGTTTGTATGTATGTATGAAAATGATTTTAAATGCTTGGGCTGGGTTTTTTTTTAGCTTCGTTTTTTGGCCCGGTTTCGGGTTTCCTCGTTTCGTTTTTCAAAAAAACTAAACGAGAAAACCTGAATTTTACCACGAAGTATCCGAGTCAAAAAACTACCCGGTAGAAAAAAACGAAGCACATCTCTAGTTGTTACAGCCATTGCCAGCCCCCAAGGAACCTGGACACACTTGGCACTGACTTTGTCACTGATCTTCCCGTGTCTGGTGGTGCATTTCATACCCCTTCTAGGCCTTCCATCTGCATCTGAATTAGCTAAACCTTTTGTTAGACATATTTTCTGCCTGTATGGCCTACCACTTCATATTTTCTTGGACTATGGCATTTAATTGATGGCTCATTACTGGAAAGGCTTGTGTAAAAAGCTTGGAATTTTGTTGGACTTCACCTCGGCTTACCACCCCTAAAGCAATGGACAAACTGAATGGGTGAATCAAAGACTCAAGACATTTCTGCGTGCCTACATTCACCAACACCAAGACAACTGGGCCTCTCTCCTTCCCTGGGATGAATTTGCCCATAATAATCATGTGAATAGTTCTAAGGAGTCTTCAGCTTTGTACATTGTCTTTGGATGTCATCCCTACATACCTAGACCTGTTCTTATCTTAGACACTTGCCCAGCAGCTAACTTGGACATGCAAGAACTCCTGGAGTTATGGCAAAGGTCCCACCTTGTCCTGGATCAAGCAGAAAAATACTCCAAGGTACAAGCCGATAGGAAACATCGCCCAGCGCCCCCTCTCCACTCAGGAACCTTAGTCTGGATTAACACCCAGAACCTATAGCTAAAGATGCCATCCATGAAGTTCGCACCAAGATTCCTGGGACCTTTTCCCATCGAGCATCAACTTGTTTCCTCATTAAAGCCTGCAATTCTTTAATAGCCAGGCAGACTGCCTTCTCCAGACCCTGAAATTGCCATTGAGGAGGATACCAGTTTAAGGTTGAAGAAATCCTGGATTCTTGAAACGTTTGAAATTAAGTGCAATACCTCATCTCATGGAAAAACTATGAACCTGAGGAAAATTCATGGGAGACAGACTCCAACCTACAAGCTCCTCAACTTGTGGCAGAATTTCACAAGAAATTCTGTGGGAAGCCTTGGCCTAGAAGATTGGGAGGGGATTTTGGAGAAAGGGTACTGTTAGGATTCATGGCACTCAACTGTTCTCTTGATGCAGGAACACTTCTGGATCCAGCCACCATGCACACAGTGGTGGGAAGAACCAATGGCGCCCCCTGATGATGTCACATGCTTGCCCTACTTAAGCCCAGGCCCCGCAGTAGTCCTCACCTTAACAACAGGTCTTTTTATATGCCTTGCTCATCAGTGCATGTTGCTTTGTTCCTGTGTTCCTGTCCATTCTGTGCTCTGGTGTTCCTGCATTCCAGTCCTGCCTTTGTCTCTTGCCTTGTTCCTGAGACCTTGCCTTACCCAATCGTGTTCCTGTCTGTGCTTCTCCCCGGTCTTGTTTTAGAAACATAGAAACATAGAAACATAGAAATGACGGCAGAAGAAGACCGAATGGCCCATCCAGTCTGCCCAGCAAGCCTCACACATTTTTTCTCTCATTCTTATCTGTTACTCTTAGCTCCTTGTTCTATTCCCCTTCCACCCCCACCATTAATGTAGAGAGCAGTGATGGACCTGCATGCAAGTGAAATATCTAGCTTGATTAGTTAGGGGTAGTAGGGGCAGTAACTGCCGCGATAAGCAAGCTACACCCATGCTTATTTGTTTTACCTAGACTATGTTGTACAGCTCTTGTTGGTTTTTTTTTTTTTTTTTACTTCTCCCCTGCTGTAGAAGCAGAGAGCCATGCTGGATATGCATTGAAAGTGAAGTATCAGGCACATTTGGTTTGGGGTAGTAACCGCCGTAACAAGCCAGCTACTCCTCGCTTTGTGATTGCGAATCCTTTTTTTCTTCACCCCTGTTGTTGAAGCTATGCAGGATATGCGTGAAGCATCAGTTTTTTTGTTTTTGTTTTATTTTTCCCCCTGCCGTTGTTTGTTGTTTGTTTGTTTGTTAATTTTTTTTCCCCTGCCGTTGAAGCAGAGAGCTATGCTGGAAATGCGTGATGTATCAGTCTTTCTCCCATGCCGATGCAGCAGAGAACCATGCTGGATATGCATGGAAAGTGAAGTATCAGGCACATTTGGTTTGGGGTAGTAACCGCCGTAACAAGCCAGCTACTCCCCGCGTTTTGAGTGCGAACCCTTTTTCTTCTCCCTTGCCGTTGTAGCAGAGAGCTCTGCTGGATGTGTGAAGTATCAGTTATTCTTCTCCCCTGTCATTGAAGCAGAGAGCTATGCTGTATATGCATTGAAAGTGAAGTATCAGGCATATTTGGTTTGGGGTAGTAACCGCCGTAACAAGCCAGCTACTCCCCTCTTTGTGAGTGCAAATCCTTTTTTCCATTACCTCTTGCTGTTGAAGCTTAGAGCGATGTAGGAGTCACAGTAAGCATGTGTATGTTTATTTAATAAGGGTATTGTGTCAATAGCCATCATTCTGGCGAGTCACCCACTCTTCATTGGCGGCCTCTTGACTTTATGGATCCGCAGTGTTTATCCCACGCCCCTTTGAAGTCTTTCACAGTTCTGGTCTTCACCACTTCCTCCGGAAGGGCATTCCAGGCATCCACCACCCTCTCCGTGAAGAAATACTTCCTGACATTGGTTCTGAATCTTCCTCCCTGGAGCCTCAAATCATGACCCCTGGTTCTGCTGATTATTTTCCTACGGAAGAGGTTTGTCGTTGTTTTTGGATCATTAAAACCTTTCAAGTATCTGAAAGTCTGTATCATATCACCTCTGCTCCTCCTCTCCTCCAGGGTGTACATATTTAGATTCTTCAATCTCTCCTCGTACGTCATCCTATGAAGATCCTCCACCTTCCTGGTCGCCCTTCTCTGTACCGCTTCCATCTTGTCTTTGTCTTTTTGTAGATACGGTCTCCAGAACTGAACACAGTACTCCAGGTGAGGCCTCACCAAGGACCTGTACAAGGGAATAATCACTTCCCTTTTCTTACTTGATATTCCTCTCTCTATGCAGCCCAGCATTCTTCTGGCTTTTGCTATCGCCTTGTCGCATTGTTTTGCTGTCTTCACATCATTAGACACTATCACCCCAAGGTCCCTCTCCTGCTCCGTGCACATCAGCCTTTCCCCCCCATCGAGTACAGTTCATTCGGATTTCCACTCCCCATATGCATGACTTTGCACTTCTTGGCATTGAATCTCAGCTGCCATATCTTCGACCACTCTTCCAGTTTCCTTAGATCCCGTCTCATTCTCTCCACTCCTTCCGGCGTGTCCACTCTGTTGCAGATCTTAGTGTCATCCGCAAAAAGACAAACCTTACCTTCTATCCCGTCCGCAATGTCGCTCACAAAGATATTGAACAGACCGGTCCCAACACCGATCCTTGCGGCACACCACTTAAAACCGCTCTCTCTTCAGAGAAGGCTCCATTTACCATCACACATTGTTTTCTGTCCGTCAACCAATTTGCATCCAGGTCACCACCTCGGCACTCACTCCCAAGCTTCTCGTTTTATTCACCAGTCTCCTGTGCGGAACCGTATCAAAAGCTTTGCTGAAATCCAAGTAGATGACATCTAGTGCTCTTCCTTGATCCAATTCCTTGGTTACCCAGTCAAAAAAGTCAATCAAATTTGTCTGACAGGATCTTCCCCTGGTGAATCCATGCTGCCTCTGGTCCATCAATTCTCCAGACTGTAGATAGTTCACTATTCTCTCTTTCAGCAGTGACTCCATTACTTTTCCCACCACCGAAGTGAGGCTAACCGGTCTGTAGTTGCCTGCCTCTTCCCTGTTCCCACTCTTGTGAAGCGGGACCACCACCGCTCTTCTCCAATCACTCGGCACCACTCCAGTTTCTAGGGATCTATTGAACAGGTCACACAGCGGACCCGCCAGAACATCTCTGAGCTCCCTCAATATCCTTGGATGAATCCCATCAGGCCCCATGGCTTTGTCCACTTTCAGGTTCTTTAGTTCTTCCCACACATTTTCTACTGTAAAAGGATTTTCATCTATTCCCCTTCCCTCCAGTTCTTGTTGTTTAGAGATGGTCCTTCTCCAGGGTCTTCTTTAGTGAACACAGAGCTGAAGTATTCGTTTAATATTTCTGCCATTTCTTCGTCTCTCTCTACACATTGATCATTACCACCTTTCAATTTCACTATACCACTTTGGACCTTTCTCTTTTCGCTGATGTATCTGAAAAATGTTTTGTCACCATTTTTTATCTCCTTGGCAATCCTCTCTTCCGCTTGACTCTTTGCCAACTTGATTAATTTCTTTGTCTCCCTCAGTTGATACAAATATTCTTCTTTGTGCTCCTCCCTTTGGGATCCTTTATATTTCTTGAATGCTGTTCTTTTAGCTTTAATTTTGTCAGCCACCTCCATTGAGAACCAGATAGGTTTCAGTTTTCTTTTGCTTTTCTTTACATTTCTAACATATAGAGCAGTTGCCTTGGTGATTGCTCCTTTTAGATTGGTCCACTGCTGATCCACATCTCTCTCGTTCTCCCATCCTTTAAGTTCTTCCTCCAGGTAGTTCCCCATTTCCTCAAAGTCTGTGTTTTTGAACTGTAAAACTCGGGTCTTTGTGGTTCTTTTCCCTATTATTTTAGTGATATTAAACCATACCGTTTGATGATCACTGCTGCTGAGGTGGGCGCCCACCTGGACATCTGAGACATTATCTGCATTAGTGAGCACTAAGTCGAGTATAGCTCCTTCTCTCGTGGGTTCCAACACCATTTGTTTGAACAAAGATACTTGCATGGCATCCACTATCGCTCTACTATTTTTAGTTTCTGCAGATGGGATTTTCCAGTCTACATCTGGCATATTAAAGTCACCCACGATCACCACTTTTCCCTTCTTACCTATCTTATGGATGTCTTTAACCAGATCTCTGTCCAGCTCTTCCTTTTGGTTTGGAGGCCTGTAAACCACTCCAGATAAATGGATGCTCCGTCATCGTTTTTTTAGGTCGACCCATAGAGCTTCTTCAATACCCCAACTTCCTTGTAGCTCAGTTGCTTGGATGTTGTTTCTGACATAAAGAGCCACACCTCCCCCTTTTCTATCCTCTCTGTCCTTCCTTAACAAGTTGTAGCCTGGTATTGTTGTATCCCATTCATGAGATTCTGTGAACCATGTTTCTGTGATAGCAACAATGTCCAATTCTGCCTCAGCCATTAGGGCCTGCAGATCTGGGATTTTATTTCCCAAACTATGAGCATTTGTTGTCATAGCCTTCCAGGTACTCTCTTTACGGTTATTGCATTTCCTGGACTCCTTGTGAGATATTTGTTGAGATTTGTTATTCACTTCACTATTTCTTTTTGCGGTAGTGCCACTGTTGACAGAGTTTTCCATCTCAATTAGATTTTTTTTTTTGCTTATGGATCTTTAAATACTGCATGCATTGTGTTTTCTCTCTCTTTTCTGGTAATACTGCAATGCTTTTCTCAAGAACTTCTTCAGTTTTTATTTTAGAGAAGGCTTGTTGTTCTTTTTGCATTTGGTACATTGTGTGTCTCCTCATCACAGGTCTAATTCTACCAGAGCCAACTGTATTCCTGGTTTTTAAAGAATTTCCTAATGAACTGTTTGAGTGGGGCGGTATACCTGTTGGCTGCTCTTCTGTCAAGAATGGGTGACTGTGGGTCCTACCTGAGCCTAATGGATCTCCTTTTCTTGACTCCTGGTTTGTCTGTGGTATTGGGGAATTATTTTCTGAGTAATGCAATGTGGGTGTAATTCTTTTAATTGAAGCTAATTGATCTTTAATCACAGTCAGCTCCATTTTCAAGGACGAGAGTTGTGCACAAATTGGGCAAGCTCTAAGTTTCCAGATGCTTTCCCTCAGAATAAAGGCTCCACAGCAGTTACATTGGATAGTCCTCATCTTGGTAATTTGTGACTTTATTTCCTTGACTGTAACCAATGTACTAATTTATCTTGCTGCCAATGGTAATCTAGGCAGTCTTTATTAGAAACAAGCCCCAGGGGTGGGTGGGTAGAGGGGTAGGGAGGGAGGGAGGCAACAGTTTAGCCTGGGACAAGCTGGGTAAAGCAGGGCACTTCTGGACTGTTGTCTTTGCCTTTTGGTCAATTCTTTTTTAAAAAAACAGTCTTTATGCCCCAGTTTTTTAGTTGTGCCAGCTAACCCCAAACTAGAGAGATTTTCCCAGTTTAAAAGCTTATAGCTTTGCAGACAGGAAATAATCAACAGAAGCTTTCTACACAAGCTTCTACACAAAATGAAACAGACTAGAAAGAAGTTAAAACACAGGCAGTAAATAATCACAGAAGCTTTCTACACAAGCTTCTACACAACTTCAGATCAATAAGCAAAAAGAAGTAAAAATAAGCAGAAAATACTTAGCCAGAATGAAGATTTTGCAATGCAGTTAAACAGTTCCACCAGAGTAATCCCTTAGCATGTGCTCAGGACAACAATGGCTAACAATGGCTCCCTTCCTTGCTCTGATTACCTTGCACAGGTCTGAGCCACACCCAATTTGTTCTGTCTCATCTTGTCTCACCCTCCCTTAGCTTGACTTCTTGGATTCTGACCTCAGTTCTGGATTCTAACCATCCTTGTCTGCTACCTGCCCTGATCTCTGCCATGCCTTTAGACTCATTTTGCCTCTTAGGGACCCACCTAAGACCTGCCAGCTGCCAGAATCCAAAAGCTCAACCTTCAGGGAAGGCAGCTGATATCGGCGAAGCTCCAGTCTGACCCGCTACAGGGCATGTCTGCCAGCGATCAGGGTGGGCCTAACGGGTTCGCTTGCTAGGTAGAGCCAATCACCCCTTGGCACCAAGGGTTTACCAACACCTATTCCTGGTCTGGTGTTACAGGCGCCTAATGTACTGGCTCTGGTTATAGCTCTGTAAATTGGGTTTTTTTTGTAAATAATACAACTACCAATATGCTACATTAAACAGAAATAGTTCAGTTGGTGTACTATTTGCATACCCCAACAAATGTTGCAAAAACAAAGCTATACTAAATGTTGACACTGAAAACTCAAAGGCTTGTTAAGTTTTCCATTATAGAATGCTGCTGAATTCTTTTGACACAAAATTGTAACATATGTCATGTATATAAAAAACAGATGACCTCTTTACTAAGTATCTGCTTTTGGTTAGAGACTTAGATTGCCAACTTGAGATAATTTCTGTGAAAAAAAAAAAGGTTAAACTAATCCACTCTCAGCTAAATTGAAAACATGCTTCTACAGTATTACACACATACTTTCTAAATACTATTTGTTTCAATGAAGGACTGTATCTTGCTGTGTGAATGGGCCAAACTTACTGAGCATTTCTCACATAGACATTAAACAGGAAAAACCCCTTAGTAGACTACCAACAGTTCAAAAGTGCAAGCCGTCAATCACGGATCTGTAGCTGCTGCACTTAAGTCAATGCAGCCAATCTGAAGATGAAGACTGCAATTAAAAGATGCTGGCACTGAAAAAATGTGGCTTAATATTGTTTATATTGCATATTTTGCACAGTAGGTAGACTTGCATGGTGGAGTTTTACAAGCTTAGGTTCCAACAACACTCAGACATCTATGTTGAATTCATGGGTGCCAAAACCAGTGGTTTTCAGTGAATAGTTGTACATGTTGATTACCAATGGAACTGGTCATTTTATGTACTCAGATCATAGCTTTATCATCATTGGACCATATTTTTTAAAATACAAAATTTCTCTCACATAAGGGATCATTTTTAGAGATGTGATTCTAATTTTGTTACCCGCGGTTCGGACTGATTTTTTATCGGTTATCCCGAACTGAAAAAAAATCCCCCACCCTCCCGACCCCCCCTAAAACTTGCCTAAAATCCCTGGTGGTCCAGCAGGGATCCCGGGAGCGATCTCCCGCTCTCGGGCCATCGGCTGCCAGTAAACAATTTGGCGCCGGTGGACCTTTCTCCTTACCATAGGACAGGGGCTGTTGTTGCCATTGGCCGGCCTCTGTCACATGGTAGGAGCAATGGACGCTCAGTGCCATCTTAAAAAATGGCACGGGCCATCCATTGCTCCTATCATGTGTCAGGGGCTGACCAATGGCACCAATAGCCCCTGTCACATGGTAAGGGCAAAGGGTCATCGGCGCCATTTTGAATGGTGGGAGCCGATAGCCCAAGAGGGGGAGATCACTCCCGGGACCACCACTGGACCACCAGGGACTTTAGGCAACTTTTGGGGGGGTCGGGAGGGTGGGGGATTGTAATTAATTAAATCTGAAGGGTTGGGGTGGTTTTAGGGGTTTTTTTATGTGCCCTTTCTCCCCCCCCCCTCCCGAAAATGATAAGAAAACCACACAAAATTTCGTGGATGTTCCTATAGTTTCGGGAAATCCCCGAACCGCGACAAAATAGGAAATATAGATCCAGCAGTGTTCCTGCTTCAAGAGAAAGGTGAGTGCCATGAAGCCTAACAGTACCCTCTCTCCAAAACCCCCTTCTGCACTTCTAGGCCAAGGCTTCCCACAGAATTTCTTGTGAAATTCTGCCACAAGTTGAGGAGCTTGTAGGTTGGAGTCTGTCTCCCATGAATTTTCCTCAGGTTCATAATGAGATGAGGTATTGCACTTGTTTTCAAACCTTTCAAGAATCCAGGATTTCTTAAACCTTAAACTGGTATCCTCCTCCTCAATGGCAATTTCAGGGTCTGGAGAAGGCAGTCTGCCTGGCTATGAAATAATTGATAAATTATGGTCTCCATTCTGTTGAATTTTTGCCCTTAATAAATTAATTGTACAGTGAATAAAGGAATAAATAATAAACTAATTCTTTTAAATATGTAATTCTTTAATCAATTACTTCTTCAGTATTTAAAAGATTGTTATACTGTACTTTGTAAAGATCTCCACTAAGCCACAAAATATAAAATCAATAAACTATTTAAAAATAAAGATGTAAGATCCCTTTGCTTTACTGAAAGCAAATCCATACTCTCACAGAGGAAATATTGCAGCCCAGTGCACCCTTCTGAATATTCAGCATCTGCTATTTTGCCAGACATGGTGCAACAGGGCCCTGAGTGCATGGCCAGATTAAGAAATGCTGAGGCTATGAACTTTGTCAAGTTTATGAGGCACCTTAGCATTCCCAAAAACATGTAATGTACCGTAGTTAAATTTAAAAGTTTTACTCCAAGGAGGACATGTAGATGGAGGTGTTTGGGTGGAAGGTGTGTGTTTTTTGTGATGTAACACACCAAGTATATGCTTTTGTAGAAAAGTAGGTAATACATTTACGATTCTTAGTTATGATTACTAGTATTATGAATGGTCTGAAATCAGAAGAGAACTCTGGTATAACCTATTGAATATATAAGCTGAAATTAAAGCTCTGTGTGGTTCTGGTAATGGAGGCTCCAGTCTTTTTAACTTAACTAAGAACATAAGAACATAAGAAATTGCCATGCTGTGTCAGACCAAGGTTCCATCAAGCCCAACATCCCGTTTCCAACAGAGGCCAAACCAGGCCACAAGAACCTGGCAATTATCCAAACACTAAGAAGATCCCATGCTACTGATGCAATTAATAGCAGTGGCTATTCCCTAAGTCAACTTGATTAATAGCCATTAATGGACTTCTCCTCCAAGAACTTATCCAAACCTTTTTTGAACCCAGCTATACTAACCGCACTAACCACATCCTCTGGCAACAAATTCCAGAGCTTCCCAGTTCGGTTTTCGCAAACACCTGAGCACCGAAACTCTCCTACTCTCACTATCCGACCACCTCATCAGAGGTTTGGATCAAGGTCACTGCTACCTCCTGGCCCTATTGGACATCTCAGCAGCCTTTGACACCATCAATCACAACCTCCTCCTCACCCGTCTATCAGAAATTGGCATTGTTAGCCTAGCCCTGCTGTGGTTCAAATCCTATTTATCCAACAGAAAGTTCTCTGTTAAAATTGGCAGTGCAGAATCCACACCTTACTCACTGTCTCAAGGTGTCCCGCTGGGTTCCTCCCTCTCCTCCACCCTAATTAACATTTATCTCACACCCCTATGTCACCTCCTATCTGACCTTGGCCTCACTTTCTACCTATATGCAGACGACATCCAAATCATTATCCCCATCCAAAATTCACTATCTGAGGCCTTAAAGCGCTGGGAGTCCTGCCTAGTGTCCATCAATCACCTGCTCACAAACCTCCTCCTGGCCTTAAACCACAACAAAACCGAACTGCTTCTCATCTCACCACACCAAACCCCTAAACCTGCGCTCACCTCAGATCCCGCCTATCAAGCCATTTCCTCCAAGCCTTTCGTGAGAGACCTCGGTGTCATCCTCGACCAACATCTGAATCTAAAGAAACATATCAACTCCATCCTCAAGGAGGGCTTTTATAAGCTGAATGTCCCAAAAAAACTAAAACCTCTACTACATTCCCCTGACTTCCGCATGGTCATTCAGACCACCCTATCCTCCAAACTAGATTATTGCAACTCCCTTTTGCTTGGGCTTCCCTACTCCACAATAAAACCCCTCCAAATGCTCCAGAATGCATTTGCCAGGGCCATCACAAACGCCAAGAAATCCACCCACATCACCCCTATCCTTAAAGACTTACACTGGCTCCCCATTCCATCTCGCATCCTCTACAAATCTCTCTCCATCATTCATAAATCTATCTATTGTCACAACTCCAACTGGCTTGACAAACCTCTCAGTCTCTCCCTCGCCAACCATCCCACCAGATCAAACAATAAAGGCTCCCTCCAGGTACCCTCTCTAAAGAAGGCACACCTCTCATCCACAAGAGATTGTGCCATCTCTATCGCTGGTCCCTCAAGATGGAATTCACTTCCCTCCTTTCTTCGCCTTGAGCCCTGTCCTGCCAAATTCAAAAAGAAACTAAAGACTTGGCTCTTTAAACAAGCATACCCTGACTAGTCTGCTTCTTCCATCTCCCTTTTCTTCCTCCCATATCAACTGAGCCTGTATAAAGTCGTACTGTTTACTATATAAAATGTTACTGTTTTTATCCTGTTTATCTTGTTCCATTTTTGTTACATAATTTATCATGTTTTATACATTCCATATGCATTGTTGCACTTTTTCCGGCCCCTTCGTCTGTTCTCTCCCCCTCCACCCTCCTGTTTTTTGTAATTTCCACCTGCTCTCAGTTATTATGTAAACTGGCATGATGTTCCCCACTACTGTCGGTATATGAAATCTTTAAATAAATAAATAAATAAATAACTCTTTTTTACATACTGGAAAAAAGAACCCATGAGCCTGTGTTTAGGATATAAACCAATCACCAACTCATAGATATAAAATCCAATTTTAAAAAGAAAATTATAGCTGAAAGATGACAATAGACCAATTTAAAGAAATATTTTTTGTCTTAGGAAAGTGGACACTGATGAACAGAATCTCAACTCCACTATCATAAAGTTTCAGAGGAACAGTAATACACTGAGATCTATCAAGTCTCATTATCAGTGTGACAGGAAGAGCCATCAGATTTACCTTAGAAGAGTTCAGTGAACCATTGCAAGCATGCTTCTCAGGACTGGTTTAACTAATCTGATTAAATCTAACACACTGTGGCCTTGGTACAAATAATTACTGAGCTTTCACATCCACAAGGGCGAGGTTGAAGTGATTTAGCTAGGGCCTGCAATGCAAACTGCATTGAATTGGTGAAGTTAAAATGGTTCTTTGTTGAATCATCTTTGAGATTAGCCCTCAAGAATGTCTCTCAAGAACTGTTTTAGCAGCCATGATGTGCAAAAAAAACTAGTTTTGTAGTTGTTTAATAATCTGAAAAGTTCTAGTGCATTTTATGTTTTGACATGCTATGTAGAAGTTCCCCAGACATTCTGAAATAATATGGTAAAGAGCTCTATGTAAAAATATAAAACCTTGAACTGTGTTCACTAGTTGATCAGTAGCTAATAAGATTCACAGAGGATGGCTATCATAAGCAAAGTTAAAGTGGATACAGATGCTTTTTCTCTTTTGCCAGATGCATGCAGGGTGGAATGCACAATGTTTGCAGTACTATATGTTTAATGGAGAGAGCCAGAAGGCACTGCACTATTTATACCATGCTCTATTTCCGAAAAGCAAAATAGAACAGTTAGTCTAAATAGTGTGTTTTCCTGTCAGCTGTATGGAAATAGTTTGCCATATGCTGTTGGTTCTCTGTTTTACTATTTCTTAAAATTCAACCTTATAAACATAAGAATTAAATTTCAGGAGATATTGATGATAGGGTTGCAGTAAATAAAACATTTATAGAAAAGACAATATACCGTAGTTGAACCAGATTTAGAATACATGCCTGTACGGAACAGAAGGGTAAAGTTAGACGCCACCAACAAAAATTAGGGAGGTCTGCCTTAAATAGGAACCTGCTGACTCAAGGGGGGAAGTTCTACAGCTTAAAATAGACCAGGAGAAAGCAGGAAGTACATCAGCCTGGAAGACAGGGAGAAGCTGGAGTCCTGAGGCAAGGAGTCCAGGGAACCAGCCCAAGCTAACTAAATTCCCAAGTCCAGAGAAGCAAGCCTGGCTGAGTTGATGCCAACATTCCAAACAGGATAGAAAAGCTATTGCTTAAAAGTAAACCAGTAACTAGAACTGTTTTGGCTTACTTGCTGTTAAAGTTGTGTGTTCATGTGAGTGGACTCTGAAAATACAGAGTAAGCAAATGTATAATAAAACTCTTTAAGCTGAAGGCTGCTATCTGAAGTAACCTTTAAACTAGTAAACGAGGGAAAACCTGGACTGGATTCCCACAATGCCAGTTATGATCATTGTCAGTTCTTTGCAGTTGAGGATTATGATCCTATTTATGTGTCCAACGATGGCTGAGGCAGTTGATCCAGGAATGACACAATTTGGGAACCTCTTTTAAACTAGGATGGGTGACCCTGGGTTGTTACTTCGGTCTGTGACTCAGCCTTTCCTGATTTTTTACCTCCTGTTGTTGAAGTAATAATATATTTAACTTATAGCTCCTAACAGAATTTTGTTTTAATGGAATTTCCATTTTGGGACTGGTATTAGATATTTATTTTATTTATTTAAAACATTTGCTATTCACTTATAATAACAAATTATGCTAAGCGGAGTAGAATTTCAAACATAAAGGAGTACATAAAAATTGTACATGAATACATATATTCATCATCAGAACAGATTAACACCTTCAGGAATGATAGACCCTTGGTTCTGGCAGGTCACAGCCTGTATCAAGCTCCGAGAGAGAGAGAGAGAGAGAGAGAGAGAGAGAGAGAGAGAGAGAGAGAGAGAGAGAGAGAGAGAGAGAGGAGGAGAGAGAGAGAGAGAGAGCGAGCCTTACTATAGTGCCTATGCCCTAGACAGGTATTTGAATCCCTATGGGAGGACCACCTAATAACTCGGGGTGGGGATTAGGTAGGAGCGTCGGGGGTTGGGGGCCACTTTCGCAGCTAGGTGGAGAGAACGTTGCCCAAACCACTTCTTGGAGTGAGCGTCCTCACTCCGATGGCCAGCAAATCTGCACTAGAGACCACTGTTCTTTCCGTACGTCTCATGTGGAATGCGAAAGTGGCCCCCAACCCCCGACGCTCCTACTTTGTCGAGTGCGCGCCCAGCTTAGGAGCTGGCATGGCATGACCACCAGATGGGAGAATGGCGGTGTTCCTGCCATACTGTGCGTCAGTGACCCTGGGGTGAGTAAGGTGGCTTATGGGACCGACTCGCAAGCTGCTGAATGTAACAGTACATATACACAACATATGGTAACATAAAATTTACATACAAATTGCAAAATAAATGAAAGTGAAAGCTTCTTGGAAAAGCAATACTTTCATTTTTTTTGAACAGTTTGTAAACTGACAACATTCCGAGATCATTTGGCAAATTGTTCCATGTTTCCTGAAGATGAGTGATCTTGATACTGGGAATCTCCAACAAATATAAATCAGTTGATCTTAGTGGTTGAATGTGAACATAATGCTTAAATAATTTAGATAAATATTCTGGGGTATCTTCCCGAAGGGAACTAAATACCAGAGTTATGATCTTAAATTTTTTCTTTGTATTATTGGTAGCCAATGTAATCTTTGCAGTAAGGGTGTTAACATGTTCGTGCACGAGTCCCTAACACTAATCGGGCTCTGGAATTTTGTAATAATTGTCGCATCTGCAACCTTGTTTTTGGAACAAGGTTTTGGCAATCATAGATTTTTGCCAATAAAAAGGTTTGCAAAAAGTCAGCCTCATTTAATATGGGTTTTAAATGACACAGTTGCATTAATTAAAACATCCAGCTTATAAAATAGATCTTAATTGAAAATTATATGGTAAATTTAGGTAAATTTTAAATCCTAGATTGTGCATATGATCCACAAAGGATATATTTACCTCATTAATTGTCAATCAAGTTGGCTCTGGTGTTTTTGGATTTCTTAAGATCCAAAGAATCTCCGTCTTTTGTAAATTTAGAACTAATGCATTTTTTAGCATCTAGTCTTTAACTGATCCTAAATAGGTTGATATCTGCTGTCTTACAGTCAGGATATCATTAGTGAGAGGAAAATATAGCTAAATGTTATCAGCATAAAACTTAAAAGATTACAAAAATACATATAAAGGTTGTAGATAAATATTTAAAAGTACTGAGGACAAAACGGATCCTTGAGGAACTCATTTATCTATTGTAAACTAACTTGAACACTGAGGAGAAAATAGATAAGAGCTAAACCACTGAAGAAGTCATCCAAATTTTCTTAAATGAATGAGCAGAATTATTTGATTCGCACAAACAAAGGCAGAAGTTATGTCAAGATAAATATCAATTACTGACCTTCCTGTCTCCATAATTTGCAGAAGATAATCATTCATTCAGACAAGTAATGTTTCAGTGCTATGATTTGACTGGAATCTGCATTGATTGGTGTGTAAAATTTTCAGATACTGCAGAAAATTCTTTCATTGAGAAAAGAATTGCTTTTTCAATCAACTTCCCATTGTTAACATGTTAGGGATGTGTCTATAGCTTGAAGGCTTATCCTTGGGCATGTTTCCTTTCTTTTCTACAGGTCAATTCAGAGATTTGAAAGGAACAAATTAACCAGTTCCAGAAGTGGTTCAATAAAAACATCCTTAAAGATATATGAAAAAGCATGGAATTGATTTCATGGAATTTTGATCCAGTGCTCTTCCTATACAGCACAGCTTCCCTCAGGCCACTTCTTGTTTTGCACAGGAGGTAAAGCCTTACTACAGTCCAGAGCCATTCCAGACAGTGCCCAAAAAGGAAATGAGATCATTTTTGGGTACCTTGGATGTATTCAAGTTGCAGATTTGTTTCAAGAAAGGAAATCTTAAGACAAAAACTCCAAATACAGCCCACAGCCTTTATCCAAATTCTGGCAAGTCCAAATCATTTATTTATTTTTTATATTCTGTTTGCTCCACCATTCACAGCAGATTACAATAAAACCATTCATAAAACAAATAAACTGCAAAGTTTTCAGTGTCTGAAGGTCAGAGCAGAAGTACCAAGAGAGATACAAAAAGCTTTACTTTAGATGTAAAATTAGAAGTTTTAAGGCACCTTGAATCTTGTGAAAAACTTACAGAAATATTTAAGGCATTAAGTTTATTTATTTACCAGTATTCAAGAAAATTATCATATCGGTGTCCTTTTTTTAAAAAAAAAACCAATAAAAATTATTACAAACATTAATAAAAAACATCTTAAAATCAGTTAAATAACACTCTATATAAAAATAAAATACCTAATATTGCCATTGTCATACAATCTCATACTGATAATAAAAAAAAAACAATAAAAAGGGAAACAGAGGCAAGGGTGAGAAGAAAGACTCTTAGGGCCTTATTTTCTAAGGCTATCGCCTGTGCTACCTACATCGGGGCGGAGTAGGCCCCGGAAGAGGAGGAGTCGGGGTGTCACCGGGGCAGACTCTACGAGGACGGCATGGACAGCGAAAAGGTAAGGAGCCTTTTCGCTGCCTATTTCACGCCCAATAACTACACCTTTTATGCCAGCTAGCGCAGGACCGCCCCCCCCCCCCCCACCCCACACCCTGTGACCACCGGATTTTCTAAGTTCTACGAACTTAGAAAATCCAGCCCTTAGTTAGTAAAGGCCTGCTCAAACAACCAAGTTTTAAAATTTTTCTTAAATGTACTAGGTTGAGACTCCAATCTTAGTTCGATAGGTAAGCTGTTCCAAATTTTTGGACCCGCCAGTGACAGAGATCTATCACGGACAAAATTAAGACGTGCAAGTTTTGGTGAAGGAATTGATAATAAAGCTTTACCAGATGAACGCAGATTCCGTTGTGGTGTGTGAAAATGTAAGGCAGAATTTAACCATTCTATTTTGTCTTCATAAAGGGCTTTATGTATCATGGATAGACATTTGAACTGTATTCTATAAAAAACTGGGAGCCAATGAAGTTCACTAAGTACTGGCATAATGTGGTCTTGTTTTTTACTCCTGGTCAAGAGCCGGGCTACCAGGCCATATGCACAGTAGGAAGAGTCTGTGATAATAAAGACAAAATTAAAGCAACTTCTCATACACTTACACCTGTTAAATGTTTACAGGTTATTTCGGTATCTTGTCATGAAAAATATGGAAAGAATGCTAAATAAGTGGATCAAAGATCAAAGCCAACAAATTCTCTGTAAGGACAGGGAAAATGCACAAGAAGATACAAAGTCTTTGAAGGTCAAGAAGGTACAAAATCTTTAGAAAGACTTACAGTGTAAGCATGAGGAGAGACCTCAGAATATGCAACTTTTAATGCTAGAAAGAGGCAGTTTGAGAGATTTAAAAGTGGTACAGTCTGCACAACATGAAGATGACTGGAGAAAGAGCAGTATTGATTATTGATCAGGATTGGCCAACTCTGGTTCTTGATAGCCACAATCTGGTCAGGTTTTCAAGATATCCACAATGAATATTCATGAAATAGATCTGCATACCATGCAGACAGTGCATGCAAATCTATTCATGCCTATTCATTGTGGATATCCTGAAAACCAGGGGTACAAATTGGAGCAAGTTTTCAATGTAGATGAGAAATGCCTTTTTTGGAAGCAAATGCCTGATAGAACCTTTACTGCTAAGGAAGAAAAGCTGCAAAAAGTTTAAAACTGCCAAAGACCACCTCATGCCTCTTCTGGGAGGTAATGCTGCAGGTGATTTTAAATTGGTGTACCATTCTGAATATCCAAAGGCTGTGAAAGGCTATGCAAAACCAGCTAGGTGTGGGCCTGCCAAACTCCTCCCAGGGAGTTGCCGGTCTGCAGCCCTATAAAAGGACTTCAACTTCATTCTGGCTTGGCCTTGCATCAGAGTGACTTCCCTCTGGAGGCTCCTGCCTGCCAGAGCCTTGTAAGGTCTTCTATTCTTCGTGGAGCTCCTCGTCTCATCTGCTTTTGTACCATGTCTTCATGTCTTGCCTGAGGTCCCTAACCATGTCCTGATGTTCCGTCATGATCTTCCTCATCCTGATGTGTCTGCCTTCCAGGATGTTCTTCCCTGCGTCTTCGTCTGGTACTCCTGAGCCTTTCGTTCCTGCAAAGCCATGGTTCTCAGATGATGTCGTGCCTGAGAATGGAGTGGCCTGCAAGTGGGATTCGTCCCTGTGCTCCTGAGCCTCTGTTCCCGCCAGCCATGGGGGAAGCTTCGGATGACACCGGCTTCATCATTGGAGTCCCTCCTTGCCTGGGTCTTCCCTGCGCTTGTCCTGCTCTCCTCGTGGTCTGTGACCAGCCTCTTAGGGCTGTGTAGGACGCGCAGTG
The DNA here is from genome assembly GCF_901001135.1 of Rhinatrema bivittatum. Lineage (NCBI taxonomy): Eukaryota > Metazoa > Chordata > Amphibia > Gymnophiona > Rhinatrematidae > Rhinatrema > Rhinatrema bivittatum. Next base: position 247,768,150 of record NC_042618.1, read on the forward strand.
GGACAGGGTGGTCCATGACTCAGTCCCGCGGGTGGGCTGAGTAGGGCGCCCTGAGAGACAGTGCCAATGTCCTCCTGCCTTATGTCTTGTCTTGTTTGGATCAAGTTCCTCGTCATGCTTGTGATGCCGTCGCATCAACCCAGTCTCGTCCGAGATGCTGTCGCATCAATCATAGTCCTGTCTACGTGTCAAGGCCTCCGTCTGCCCTCAATCTCAGGGCGGCCTGCTGCTCCTTGCCGATTCAAGCGGCAGGTCCAAAAGGGCTCGGATTAGTCGGAGGACTGTTCCCCTACCAACATCATCTGTTGTTGGCTCTGGGAGCTTGCAGGCCCGGCAGAGGGTATGACCGTGTTTAGCCATGCTGGGACATGCCGTCACCCCTCGGTCCGGCCCTGGATTCGTCTGGGGTCGGGCTGAGGCCCAAGGGCACACTAAACACCCCCTTCTCAACACAAGGCTTATTATCAGAGTTGAACCTTTCGGCTACTCATAAAAAGAACTTATGGGAAGGATAAGCCAACAATTAGTGAGCTCTGGTGAAACTACAATATGAGTGCCATTAAGATCATCGCTGAATCCTAGGAAGAGCTGAAATTGTGGAAGATATGGCCAGAGTATATACGTGTGCTGTCCAGGATCCATCAGAAATGGAAACCATTCCACAAATTCAACAGAACTTCTACTACTACTATTTAACACTTCTATACTGCTACTTGACATGCAGCTCTGTACAAAAACATACAAGAGATAGTTCCTTCTATATAGAGCTTACAGTCTATTCAAGAAAAACATACAGGGCAAGAGAGACTTTGGAAATGTCATTTATTAAGAAAATGGTGTGTAACAGACACTCAGCTCTGTTACCAGTAAGCCCTGGGTTTAGTGTGATTCAGTGAGTGTAGGATGAAATATGGGGAGAATTCATTCTGATGCAGCCCTCCTCCTGCGGGGTCTGGAATAGCGGTTTCCCTGGGTAGGATACATAACACCTTCTCAGCTACAGCTGAGGAGGCAGTCCTTTGAGTGTTCATAAGAGTTCAGGCAGATAGGTGCTTATCTTTTATTTTCCAGGCCCAGTCAGAGGAGTCAAGCAAGCCCTGTATGATGGTCCTAACAAGGGTTGGGAAGGGATTTCCCCTTCCAGTCCAATCACTGGCTGGTCTGTATTATTCCCCTCTAGGTTAACTTTTTGGAATTTAAAGTTTTAAGTGGTAGGGGCCTTACTGGAGCCTGTTCAGCTGTTCAGGCTAGGGCAGGTTAGGGAAGACTTGCCCACCCCCCCCCCCATTGCCTCGGTGAGGAAGGGGGTGCCAGTGACCTGCTGTAAGGAGTTACCCCGGTGTTATTCTCAGTTTTATAAAGATTAAGTTCAAGATCAAGGAGGAAGTTCTGACTGCCCTTCCTTCCTGCCAGGAGCACTGAGAATCCTACTCCAAGGGATCCCTCCTATCAGGGATTCAAAGAAAAGAACAAGGACTGCATCAGTGATAAGAATACAGCAATACTAACAAACTGTGAGTAAAGGCAAAGCCTAAGATTTGAAAGGACACCCATCTGGTGCTTCCAAACCCCTGGGGAGGGAGAGAGAGTTTATCTCTGTGTGCAGAAACTGAAACATTGGATCTTTGCAGTTAGAGGGGTGTTCCTCCCATCTAAGTGACACCCTGCCCACCTGGGGAATCTAATTTGCCAGTCCCTGAAGGGTAGAAGTTCCCCTGGCTCTGGCAGCCGATATTCCTGCACAGATAGAGGAAGATATTGTACAAAGAGAACATTGTGCTGCTGTGGATGAAGAGCTGTGCCATTCCATATATTTGCAACAGTAAAGGAAAGATTTTGGATGGTAACACAGTGGCTCCAGTAGTTTATCTGGCACTTTCAGCACACATTGGGACAAACACATGTTGGTTACCCCAGGGATCAGATTAAGGACACACGGGACCCATCCTTAGCACTCGGGGCCTTGGGAGTGATCTTACCCACCCCCACCCCCCACCCCCCGCCCCACTCGACAAAGGATCCAGGCTCTGGAAGGAAGAGTCAGTGTTCAAACCAGCCTGGGAAGTTTCCTGTCCCCATGAGTACAACAAATACTTTTATGGCCTCATCGGGTAGCAATCTGCACCCGGGGATGGGGATTATATGGTTAAAAATGAATAAGGATGTAAGTGGGATAATCAGTGGTTAAGATTTAAAAGGAGCCTCAAAAAGGTGATATTGTAGAGGGATTTAAATAAGGCAACAGAAGAAGCATAACACATCAAGTCCATTCCAAACATATAGTGCAGCCAGATGAAAGTATGGAGATGGGAATTGGTGGTAGAGGCTTAGATGAGTGGAATTCACAAGAAGGGGCACAGAGCGAGATAAGAGAGGACAGATAGTGAGGAGCTGCAGTGTGAAGACTCTTGTATGTGAGCAAGAGCAACTTGAACTATATGCGAGAATGGATAGGGAGTCAACTTAGTGACTTGAGAAGAGGGGATTATATGGGTGTAGCGACTTTGGCAAAAGATAAGTCATGCAGCTGAATTTTGTATGGATTGTAGCGGAAAGAATTGGCTCACTGAAAGACCTGTGAGGAGCAGGTTGCAATAGTCTAAGCAGGAGGTGATGAGAGAGTGGATAAGGATTCTGGTAGCATGTTCAGAAAGGAACGGAAGGATTTTGGTAATATTATTTGTATTTATTTGAAATATTTATAACCTGCCTATCTCCAATTCTAGGTGGGTAACAAACAAACACAAATCACTTCATTAAAAGAGAAAGAAATGGCACATTTTAGCAGTGCTTTGAATACATGTAAAGGAGGAGAGAGAGGAGTCAAAGATTACTCCAAGGTAACGGGTTGAGGGGCAGGGAAGATAACAGTGTTATCCACAGAAATAGAGAAAGGAGTAAGTTAGGGGAAAAGATAAGAAGCTCTATCTTGGCCTGTTAGGGTCCATAATTAGCTGCAGAGTGGCTAGTTAAGAATGGGGATATTCAGCGCCACTGAATATCGCTGGCTATCTTAAAGTTAGCTGAATAAGTATATCCAGCCACCTTTAGGACAGCCCTATGGCACAACTAGAGTTAGCCACTTAACTTATGCGGCTCGCCCTGGAACGCCCCCGACTTATGCAACTAAATTCTAGCTGCATGAAGTCATTTTGCGGCTAGAACTTAGCTGCATACAGCTTTGAATATAGCCAGGTAGCCATTTAAGATGGCGCCGGCCGTCCATTGCTCCTACCATGTGACAGAGACCGGCTAACGGCACAGATAGCCCCTGTCACATGGTAAGGGCAAAGAGCCACCGGCGCCATTTTGTTTACTGGCAGCCGAAGGCCCGAGAGCGAGAGATTGCTCCCGGGACCCCCGCTGGACCACCAGGGCCTTTAGGCAAGCTTTGGGGGGGTCAGGAGGGTGGGGGATTGTAATTAATTAAATCTAAAGTGTTGGGTTGTTTTTTTTTTGGTTTGGTACAGCCGAAACAAATCGGCCCGAACCGCGGGAAACAAAATTTCCCGCAGTGGGCCGATAACGAAGGCCGAACCGAAAGGTTCGGCTGAATCACATCTCTAATTAGTATGAAGAGAAGAGGGCTCAGGACAGACTGTGAGGCACACTAATTTATAGTGGGATGGCAATAGAGGAGGATCTACCAGAAGAAATACTAAAAGTGTGATGGAAGAGATAATAAGTGAACCAAGACAGGATTGAGTTCTGAAATCCAAATGAGGACAGAGTATGAAGGAGTAGATGGTAATCAAGTATCAAAGGCAGCAGACAGGTCAAGTAAAATTAGTACTGTGTAAAAGTCTTTCATTTTAGACATAAACAGTTCATTGGAGATTTTGACAAGGGCTCATCTAAGCCTCTACCACCAATTTCCATCTCCTTACTTTCATCTGGCTGCACCATATGTTTGCAATGGACTTCCTGACTTGATGTGTTATGCTCCTTCTGTTGCCTTATTTACATCCCTCTAAAACCCACCTTTAGGAGGCTCCTTTTAAATCTTAATCATTGATTATCCCACTTACATCCTTATTAACCATGTAATCCCCATCCCCAGGTGCAGATTGCTACCCGATGAGGCCATAAAAGTATTTGATGAAAACCAGACTGGAGTGGATCAAGAATGGATTCAGATGATGAATAAGTCAAGACAGCAGCAGTGAACAGCATGTTCAAGTGGTTTGGAAGCAAAAGGAAGGAGGGAGATAGGACACAGGTGGAGCTCATTGAAGGTTTTTGAGAAGTAGTGTGATCACAGCATGTGTGAAGGTAGCAGGAACTGCAGCAGTGGAAAGTGATAGATTGAAGGTGTGATAGATGGAAGGTTTGACTGCAGTGCAGACAGACCTGAGAAACGGGGTGGGAATGGTGTAAGCGGAACAAGTAGTGAGTTTTGAGGGTGAGAGAAGGTGGCAGTTTCTTCCACTGTGACTTCAAAAAAGAAGGAGATAGTGGCGAAGGCTGGGGAAGGGTAGAGGGGATGTAGACATGATCTGGTTGAGAACTCAAGATTAATTTTGTGAATCATCATGGAAGTAGTCAGTCATAGTCTGGACAGGTAGTGAAGGAAGTTCGAGGAGGGAATTAAGTGTGGCAAAGAAATGGCAGGGGTAGGATGCAAGAGAGTTTGTCAAATTGACATAGTAATCTTGCTTGGCAAGCATGATAGCAGACTGGAAGGAGGTCAGCATAAATTTGAAATGTATGGGTGGAGTCAAGATGGCGGCCGAATGAGAAGTAGGAGAAGATTGCTCCGCTGAAATTTTCCTCAGAATATTTGCTTTACTAAAGATTTCCTAAAATACCACATACCAAACATAAAGCCTGGCTTCGTGAAATCCAGGGAGTTTCTGAAAGTTCTGATGCAAAACAAACGTCAAGTCAAACCTTCTTCACTAGATATAGTATACTTGGATTTTCAGAAGGCGTTTGACAAAGTTCCTCATGAGAGGCTTCTAGGAAAAGTAAAAAGTCATGGGATAGGTGGCGATGTCCTTTCGTGGATTGCAAACTGGCTAAAAGACAGGAAACAGAGAGTAGGATTAAATGGGCAATTTTCTCAGTGGAAGGGAGTGGACAGTGGAGTGCCTCAGGGATCTGTATTGGGACCCTTACTTTTCAATATATTTATAAATGATCTGGAAAGAAATACGAATGAGATAATCAAATTTGCAGATGACACAAAATTGTTCAGAGTAGTTAAATCACAAGCAGATTGTGATAAATTGCAGGAAGACCTTGTGAGACTGGAAAATTGGGCATCCAAATGGCAGATGAAATTTAATGTGGATAAGTGCAAGGTGATGCATATAGGGAAAAATAACCCATGCTATAATTACACAATGTTGGGTTCCATATTAGGTGCTACAATCCAAGAAAGAGATCTAGGTGTCATAGTGGATAACACATTGAAATCATCGGTACAGTGTGCTGCGGCAGTCAAAAAAGCAAACAGAATGTTGGGAATTATTAGAAAGGGAATGGTGAATAAAACGGAAAATGTCATAATGCCTCTGTATCGCTCCATGGTGAGACCGCACCTTGAATACTGTGTACAATTCTGGTCGCCGCATCTCAAAAAAGATATAATTGCGATGGAGAAAGTACAGAGAAGGGCTACCAAAATGATAAGGGGAATGGAACAACTCCCCTATGAGGAAAGACTAAAGAGGTTAGGACTTTTCAGCTTGGAGAAGAGACGACTGAGGGGGGATATGATAGAGGTGTTTAAAATCATGAGAGATCTAGAACTGGTAGATGTGAATCGGTTATTTACTCTTTCGGATAGTAGAAAGACTAGGGGGCACTCCATGAAGTTAGCATGGGGCACATTTAAAACTAATCGGAGAAAGTTTTTTTTACTCAACGCATTATTAAACTCTGGAATTTGTTGCCAGAGGATGTGGTTAGTGCAGTTAGTATAGCTGTATTTAAAAAAGGATTGGATAAGTTCTTGGAGGAGATGTCCATTACCTGCTATTAAGTTCACTTAGAGAATAGCCACTGCCATTAGCAATGGTAACATGGAATAGACTTAGTTTTTGGGTACTTGCCAGGTTCTTATGGCCTGGATTCCACTGTTGGAGACAGGATGCTGGGCTTGATGGACCCTTGGTCTGACCCAGTATGGCATTTACTTACGTTCTTATGTCCATGCTGAAGGAGTCGGGAGCAAGTGCCGCAGAAGGCAGAGACGAAGAGTGAATGCCTCTACCATTGGCAGATGAAATCTCGCCAACTCCTAGCGTGCCAGAGATGCCGTCTCCAGCCCAGCATGTGAGAGAGATGCGGGAAATTGCATCAACAAGCCTCCCGGATAGCCCTACTGAGCCTGGAGGCCAGAAGGAGGACGAACCGGGAAGAGTACTTGAAAAGGAACGAGGGAACACTATAGAACGGCAGACCACAGTTCCTCAATTTGAATCATAACTACCACTAATGCCAGGCGACAACAGGCCTGCAACTCTGAAGCTAGAAACTAATCGGGACACTGTAGCTGAAGCCATGCATGTGGATGAGTCTACATAAGTTTTAACCTCCTTTCTTGTTAACCCGCGGAAATAACAATTGACTCGATCTGGGAAGCACTGGCAGCTATTGAAGTAGCGATTATTAATCTGTCTAAATCTTGTTTGGAGTCAAATAAATGCAGTGTTGAAAATGAAGAAAGGATTGAAAATCAGGAAAAAAAGATACAAGAAGTGGAAGGGAAAATTAAAGTAATGGAAGGATATCAGCAGTATGCAATCCAACTTGAAATTGTGCAAAATAAGAAGATTGAAAACATAGGGGCAGATTTTCAAAGGCTACGCGCGTATCTTACGCGCGTAACCCGAGAAAATCTGCCCCTGCGCGCGCTGAGCCTATTTTGCATAGGCTCAGCGGCGCACGCAAGCCCCGGGACACACATTGTCCCAGGGCTTGCAAAAAGGGGTGGGCCGGGGGAGTGGTCGGGGGCGGGCGGCGGTCCAGGTGCGGGGTCGAGTGCTCCGGCACAGCGAGCCAGTAGCTGGCTGGCGCGCGCAAGTTACGCCTGCCTTGGGCAGGCGTAACTTTTGGAGCATAGGTAGGGGGGTGGGATTTAGTTAGGGATGGGGGGTGGGTTAGATAGGGGAAGGTGGGGGGGGGGCCGGAAAAAAGTTCCCTCCAAGGCCGCTCCAATTTCAGAGCAGCCTTGGAGGGTACGGGGAAAGCCATCAGGGCTCCCCTCGGGCTCCAGTTGATCTTTGACTTTCCCTCGCTTTTTTGCAATTAATGAGCCTCTTTATGTTTCCTATACTTTCTTGAACTGTTGTTGTTTTTGCCTTCATCACCTCCACTTGAAGGTTGTTCCATGCATCTACAAGTCTTTCTGTGAAGAAATATTTTCTGATGTTACTCAGGAGTCTTTGGAGTGTCATGTTATGACCACTATTTCTAGAACTTCTCTATTCCAAAAAAGGTTTGCTTTTACCAGCCTAGAGACCAAACTACTGTTTTATAAAATGTTTAGACCTCAAATTAAATCATGGATTGAAATCTATGAGACATAAAATAAATGTATCCAACATATATTGAACACAGAATAGCTACCAAAGTGCACACTGTACTGTATAATTGCAGGGGAGAATCAGATGCTCAGTGCATTTTAGCCCCCCCTCTCTTTTTTTCTGGACAGTACCCCAAAAATCAGGACAGTTGGCAACCCTACTGGAAGATAGGAAGAAAACTGAAATTCAAGAGCAGTTGACAGTACAGCTTTGATTGAGCTGAGAGAAGAAAGCTTTTTCAGAAGGCTGGAGTTGGACATCCAAATGATGTGGCCAGTTCAATAAACATGAGGTCGAATAATCATCCCCCTTAATGCTTGTGCTGTTTTCTTCAAGAGGACACTGATATTGATGCACCTGTCTTCTGACTGGATTTGGAAAATCTTCTTTAGGCAACATTGATGTTTTTCTCCAGTATCTTGAGGTGTCTTCTGTACACTGTTCACCTCTCGCTCCATTTAGCAGGGTGAGAATCGTGACTTCTAGAAAAACTATAAGCTTAATTTCCAATCTGATGTAATCGTCAGGCACCTACTTCCTTAAACAACCAAAGGTATGTAAGGTGTATAATTCATTTTAAAAAAGGGTGCAATGGTTAAAATTCAATAGGATAAGAATATTTAAGTGAAATTGCCTCAGTACTAAAGCACATGTTATAACATTTTCTTCTCCTTCTCCACACATTAATTAAAAAATAAACCACACTACAGTACAATCTTGGCCAGCAGATTTCCTCAGGAGGGGAACATTGATGAGTCAGAATATGGATGGAATTATTTTTCACCCCTTTAAAAAAAATAATTTAGTCTTAAAGTTGAAAGGAGGGAAAATCATCTCTCCGAATCCGAATCAGGTGCAATATCTTTAAGACAGCAACATGTGCAAGTCTTCCATGCAGCTATTGACTTGTGAATAAATAGTAAGTTTCAGTTTACAGTGTCTCCAGAGTTACAGCTTTCCAGAGAAATATTCATTGTAAAGGAAAATAAAACATGATCATTTCTGTTAGGTGTGGTTGTTCTGGTTAAGAAGAAAACTGCTTCTTTGTTTGACTAATTAATCTCTCTCAATCTCTTACATTGCTACAATCTACCAAGAGGAAAAAATGATAGCATTCTTATTTCTTTTACAGGGCATAATAAAGTCAAAAGCTCATTAGAATAGTTTTTCCTGTGTAAATTCATCTCCTAGGCAGTTACAGTGCCCTTTTGCCAAAACGGAAAAAGGAAAGAATTTGTATTGAGAAACAAGATGGAGTGTGGTATGAAATCAAAAGATTCTGCACTGAGAGTTGCAAAACAGTTCAATCGCATTCATTTCACCCCAATCAACTTTTGAACTTTGCATTCAGTTCTCATCCCTGAAAAAATGTCTTGGCAAGCCAACAGCATGTCAAACCATCCTAATACTCCCTTGTTATCCTTTCTCTGCACTTTATAAAGTAAGGCAAGGGTAAGATGGCATAGAGGCTTTCTGCAGTGATGAAATGCTGAATTCTTGTTTTTCTGATAATTAAATCTTCATGACAGTAGGTGGAGTCAGGCAGGCTTACATTAGAGTGGAGAAAAGTGGCGACTAAACTGTTCTATACAGAAGCATGAAGGACCAATTAAAAAAAAAGAACCCCCAAATTTTGAACTTGTTCAGCAGCTGTAATATGACAAGGGAAACTAATCAAAACAAATATGAGGAACATTCCAGTTAATTAATAACAACATTGTTATTGCTTTGTCCTAAATAAAATTGTGGTGTTACGTCCACCGGCCACGGCCACCCGCAGCCGGCTCAACTCACCTCATGTCATGCTTGGCTCTTTGCTCCGGGTGTTCTTGCGGCCGCAGCCAACCACTGCCACCGCATTCCGCTTAACTTCCAGTGCTCCACGTGGCGGCTGGGAAGCTGCCGACCAGCGTTCCGACCTTGGACCTCCTTAGGCGCGCGCGCTCCATCAGTCCTCCTTTTAAAGGGCCAATGGCGGGAACTTCGGGTTCGTCCCCAGCTGATGACATCAGTGGCCTGGGATATTTAAGGACAGTCTCTCTCCAACACTAGCTGACTTGGCAATGAGTTCCCTGGTTCCTGTTCTGGTACCTAGCTCCAGTACCCCGGACCTGTTGTTCCTGCTCTATGGATTCCTGCTCTGCTCTTTGGGATCCTGCTACTGTGTATCCGCTCCTTGGGATCTGCCTCAGCGCTTCTCCTTCACAAGACTCTGTCTTGGCGCCCCGCTCCTCAGGATCTGGCTCAGCGCTACTACATCCCAGGACTCTGTCTTGGCGCTTCTGCTCCTCAGGGCCTGGCTCAGCACCTCTGCACCACGAGCCCCTGTCACTGCACTTCCGCTCCATGGGGCCTGCCTCAGTGCTTCTATATCGCGAGACCTTATCTCTACGCTCCCGCGCCTCAGAGCCTATCTCAGTGCTTCTACATCACGGGACTCTGTCTTTGTGCTTCCGCTCCTCGGGGAATCCTTCAGCGCTTCTACTCCACTAGAACCTGTTACAGCAGATCCGCTACACAGGTTCAACACTATATTCTACGGGCTCCAGCTTCTTCTCCACTGGGTCTGCCCCATGTGGTCCTGCTCTACTCTCTCCGGTGCTGCTGTAGCATCTCATCTCTCCCTCCTCGAAGGCACCTAAGCCTTGGACTGAACCTGACCTCTCTGACTCTGCCGTCTGCCTCCTCCGGGACCAGCCACACAGAGGCCCACCTAAGACCAGCTGGCCCCGGTACCCAAGGGCTCAACCTGCGGGGAACGCGGGCTGGTACTGGCGAAGTTCCTGTTTGCCTCTGCTCCCGGCTAGCCTCGCCTCCCGATGGTGGGGACCTGCAGGGCTCAATCCTGCAGGTTGCGCCAACCCCACCTCAGGTTAAGGGTCCACATTTCCGAACATGTGGAATATAATCCCAAACAATAACTACAGATAGGCTGGATATTTTCAAAATTGACCTGGATCTACAGTTGCATTACAAATACTTATCATTCATTTTGCTGAAATAGAAATGAGGCAGCCAGACACAATTGTTTTTGATTAAACAAATCAATGTTTTTAAAGAAAACAGGAACTTCCTTGAAAATGTGTGCAGATTTGAGAATCTAATCTATGAGACCAGTGTATTATACTGAAAAAAGCTTTATAGGACTGCCTGTTGCTTGGGCCGGCCGCGGCAGGCCCTCTTACCCTCGTTCGCCTGCTCCAGCGCCTGATTCTGCCTCTCTTGCAGCCTTGGGCTGCTGCCTCAGACTCCAGGCTGCTCCCCATGCTCCCAGCTCCACAGCAGATGTCTCAGCTCCACGGGGAGATGCCACCATCTCGCAACGCACCCCTCCCTAGGCGCACGCGCATCAGTTCTCCTTATAAAGGGGCCGCGGCGGGAATCCAACCTGCGGCCCCGGTTGATGATGTCACTGGGTCCCGGTACTTAAGGCCGGGCCGAGCCAGTGCCTTGGCAACAGGTCTCCACGCTAGTCGTGTGCTTAGTTGCTTCTTCCTGCAATTCCTCCGTGTTCCTGGTTTCTGATTCATCATTCTTCCTGTGTTCCGTGTCTACCCTGCTTTTGCTATTGACTGACTCCTGGCTTTGACCACTGCTTCATCTGACTATGATCCTGCCTGTCTCCTGGTTTGACCTTTGCCTTGCCTGACCATTCTCTAGCTGACTTCTGGTTTTGACCCACGCTGGTCTTGCCACTCTTCCTTGCCTGCCCTGACTTCAGCCTGCTCTACGACGCTCCTCTTCACTTCACTCTGGACTTGGCCTCTCAGGCTTCGGCCTGTTCTTACTCGGGTGCCCTCTCTGTCTGCCTTCTGTTCTCATTGGCTCCCGGGTCTCCGCCTCATCCAGATCAAACCACCTACTCCTACCTCTGCTGGCCCCTGGCTGACTTCCTCATCGTCCCTGAGAAGACCTCGGATGGAGGCCCACCTAAGTCCAGCTGGCCCTGGTACCCAAGGGCTCAACCTGTGGGGAACGAGGGCTGGTATTGGCGAAGCTCCAGCTGGCCTCCGTCAGTCAGCCAGCTCCGCCTACTGACGGTGGGGACCCGTAGGGCTTGCCCTGCGGGTAGCGTCAACCTCACCTCAGCCCAAGGGTCCACCTCCTGCGCAACACTGCCCCGGTACTATGATAAATTCTTCTTGCAATACTGGACCATTTATACAATAGGCAAATTGGCCTTGCAGGAATTTGTTTTCCAGTAAAGTACATGCAAAATCACAGACATTATTTTAAAAAAAAAAACTGTAACTACATATCTCTGAGGTGTAATTAAGTGTTGCTGAAAACAGCTGCATTATGTGATTTTGCACCCATAAGTTTTCAGCTCATTAGTGATTTTGCATAATTTTTGTGAATAGCTTCACTAACACAAAATTCTGCATGGAAAAATGGTAAATACATCATGTTCAATTTGAGAAACATAAGTATGAGTGCTATTTGCCATTTTTATATGCATTTTCAAAGCCATGTATAGTTTAGTATAATGGCCTTTGAGTGTGCTAATCTCCTCTCCCTGACCAAAACATGTTTCTGGGAATGTTTTCTCATAGTTCGGCTAAAAGCACACATGTCAAAGAAGATCATGCATTTTTTTTGGCTGAATTGAGGGAAAGCAATTTTCAGTCAGACCAATTAACCAGAGTAAACAGCTTTGAAAACTGATCTCTCAATGGTCAAGTAACCTGGAGCACACCTCTAATGCCTAAACTGGAAGAATATTAACAGACACAGGGATGGTCAGAAAAGGCTGAAAGATTGCTTCTCAACAGCTATGTTCCTATTGTTTCTCTATTAGACCCAAGTACCGTAATAATAAGGGTTACATGGTTCACTTTTTCAAACAGATTTTATGAGATGGTTTTTACCTTTAAATCTCATCCAGTATTAAATTGTTTAGTTTCAGAGAGAGAAGTTCAGTAAGTGTGAAGAATGTGGCAGGAAGAGTCTTCCTTTCCCTCGTCTAGATCCTGTTAAGGTATTGCTACACTGTGCTTATATAGCAGATCTACTACAAAAGAAAAAATCTTGACCTAAAACTACCACCCTAGAGGAATGGCTGAGTGATAATGGAATGGAAGCTTGCTGACCCAGAGAAACTGTTAAAACACTCGTAAATGTTTTAGTTGCACATCTTATAGGTATACTCCATCTTCCCCCTGTTTTATCAAATAATTAATTAATCTTTACCAGTCCTTTTTCAAGGAGAATGAGATGTTAGGATCCACAAGGAATAAAGAAAGCAAAATTTTAAGAAAGCTGCATATTTGATTTCTCGTGTCAAAATAAGAACTATATTGAGCAATGTTAGCAATTTCTTGTTATCTGTTGTTATGACAGCAGATTGTTTACTTGTTAATCTGTAGCAGCAGATGAATGCCAAATAGTGTATTTCCAAATTCAGCAGGCAGACACCTGGCTGTTTCTTCTGTTTGTGGTCTGTGACAAGTATAGGCAGCATATTGAAGGCAATTTTCAAAGGAAAAATGGACAAACTGAAAATTTAAAAAATGACAAATTATGCACTGGTTCCAATGTGTGTGTAATTGTAGCCACAGTAAAAAGAAGAGTTCCTTATGATTTCCCCCCTTTGGGATTTTACAGAGGAAGAAAATCATGCTTATTAATGTTCTATCTATGTGTAAGAAGATTCCGATGATCTTCAACCCGCTAAAACATTAAGCCCCCAACATCTCAGGTATAACTGAGGCTTGGCTCACTGAGATAGATGCTGAATTGATAAATCAAATCTGTCCCTCAGAATATAATATGTTATGCGAACATTGGCCAGCCAAGCATGGAGGAGGTCTATTAATTGCCTACAAAGAGTCTCTTGGTTTGACCTGCATTGGCATCTTGTTTTTTTCTCTATTTTCCTTCAATATTTCTCCAGTGATTGAATATGTTGCTGATTTAAAAATGCACTTAAATTCTTTGATCATCATAGGTCATTTTAACCTATACATCAACTTATAACTTATAAGCAATTTCTCGACCTTATGCAGTCGATAGGCAGATTCATACAGCAGATATTTTTTAACACTTCAAATTTTTCCTTTTACTCTACATTGCCATCCTCAATTCGCATCGATTGCTAAAGTGCCTTAATCTGACCACCATCTAATAACCTTTATCTACTTCCATGCTGCGGCCAAGTCATCTCATAGAATAATACCTCACCAAGTTTAGAGAAGGGGTCACATTGATTCTGACAAACTGAAATGTGTTCCTATTCTAACCTACATGACTTAGATTATGTTAATGTCAGCACACTGGGAAATCACATTCAACTGCTGTATAGATGAGATTACCCCTTTATGATCTGTGGTTTTACGTCAGATAAATGTTGTAGATTGGGAAATCACATTAAATCGCTGTATAAATGAAATTGCTCGTTTATGATCTGTGGTTTTATATCAGAGAAATAGTGCCTGCTGGTTCTCTACTAGGGATTTGCAGCAGGGACGGATTCATCCCATTCGGTATTCGTATTCGTCGGGACCCAAATCCATTGCATCCGTTCTCGGGGGACCCCGATCCATTCATTAGTTACATATGTATTTGTTTCCCAAAGAAAACCCCATCCCAACCCTTTAAATTTAATTTACTACAACCCCCACCCTCCTGACCCCCCCAAGACTTGCCAAAAGTCCCTGGTGGTCCAGCGTGAGTCCTGGAGTGATCTCCTGCACTCGGGCCGTCGGCTGCCAGTATTCAAAATGGCGCCGATAGCCTTTGCCCTTACTATGTCACAGGGGCTACCGGTGCCATTGGTCGCCATTTTGAATACTGGCAGCCGATGGCCCGATTGCAGGAGATCGCTCCAGGACCCCTGCTGGACCACCAGGGACTTTTGGCAATTCTTGGGGGGGGGGGATGACTACTGTTCAACTAAAAACAAACAAGATAAAGGAAAAGAATGTATTTCCTTTCTAGAAATAAACTTTCAAAATACTCTCTAAATGGAAATACTGAATAAATTCTGAGAAGTCAGCAAATACCACTTTTGCTGGTCTTTGCATATTACTTCTATAAATGTGTTTCCCTTTAGCATTTCCCTTATTTTAATTTTGTTTCTTTTTTCCTTCTGCGACTCGAAAGCAGCAAAAACTCCATTTCATTCTGCAGCCTGATATATAGCTAATACTTTAGGTCAAAGGCAGGCAACTCCAGGTCCATAGTGCCACAAACAGGCCAGGCCAATCAATATGCATGAGAAATATTTACATATAATGGAGGCAGTGCATGCAGATAAACCTCATACATTGTCACTGTAGTATCCTGAAAACCAAATCCATTTATGGCACTCCAGGTCTGGGGTTGCCTGTTCCTTGCTTTAGGAATTGCTATGATGAACTCTGTAAGTCTTACTGAAAAGGTGTATGATGAACTATTTTGCTCACTTAAACTCACATTGTCTATTTTGAATTTTACAAAAAGCAAGTGTTAGTTTTGAACACAGTAGGCCAATTTCTTTTCCTTAAAAATTATGAGATCATTTGACAAAGGGTCTAGCCACCTAACTTAGGGGGTTAGGTGGCTAGTTTGGCCTCCTTTGATAACTGCTGAGTGGCTAAGTTTAGCAGTGGCACTTGAGGTTTTCCCACAGACAGGTAAAGGGTAGGGGAGAGGTACTTAGCACTGATTTTCCCCACCTAACCACAATACACAAAAGGCAGGCCTAAATCTAGGTGGTTAATTTTTGCCACTTGGATTTTTTATTGCAAACTGATTACAAGTAAAAATTAATCTAAACCTAGACAGCTAAAATGTGAGCACCAGGCCAGATACTGGGTGTTTTTAAAAAAATATAAACAAAAAAACCCCAGACATTTATATTTACATGTGCAATGATAATTATAGAAATATGTCTTATTAAAATAAAGCAACACTGGAATGTGATTAAAGCTTAAAGAAAAAAATTCACTTACAGTTTGCAAGGAATCTAAGTAGCCTGTTGCGTGGCAGGCACAATTGCATAGACTAGTTTTCTGATTGCTTTCTGAATTGCAAAGATTAGTTTTCTGATTGCTTCCTTCCTTGGAAACCAAAACTACTGCACATAAAATACTGAGAAAGGGGCATTTGATACTTTTCTCATCTCAGTTTTGAATGTATTGCATTCCTCTCCCTTTCACTCCTCTTTTGGTCAGTCCTGCCTTTGTCATCTGCTTATTCTCTCTCTAATCCACCCATTTCTGTCTTTCAGCCCTACCATCCTCTGGATCAATGCATTTATGATTCCACATAGAAGATGTCTGCAAAGAAGGACCACTTGGTTCACACAGTCTGCTCATTTACACCTATGCTACATGTTTTTATTTCACAGTCCAGCACATCGAACCTCCTCCCTTGGCAGCAGAGCTGAGCCATGTAAATATATTGTATTTGTGGCCTAAAAAAGACCATAGATGACTTTCAAAGACACAGCATTTTGGTATTTGCATGATTCAAGCACAGTTTATTACTCCCCAGCTAATTATCAATCTCAGCTCATTATCCCACCTATACTACCTCACTTCCTTCTACTGTGATCATGCAGCTTTTTTTTGGTGTCAATCTGTTTATTAATATTAACAGCATAACTAATCACATAGGATACAGTCATAGTTTGTCATACAGACTCTTATATCGGCACATAGGTATATTATACAGAAATAATCATCAAACGTTATATAAGTTTGCAGGAAGAGTAACATAGTACAGAACTGAACAGTACAACAACAGCAATCTATAGTCTAGTCACAAACTGTGTAAACCAAGAGCAGGTAAATGAGCTAGCAAACGTCTGTGTGATACCGGGCTAAATCAGTAATAATTCAAATCATGCATTCATAATTACCTGGAGAACAGAGTTACCCTGTTATTAAATTTTACAGAATACCCCCCATTTTCAACTACTTAAAACCTTAAACTACCTAAAACCTCCATCTCCCCTCCTCCATGTCATCTTCCGAATCCGTCCCCTCTCCCCCCCCCCCCCCAGCTCTTCCTAGTGTAGGATTTTATGTGAGTGTGAGTATCTGAGGTCTAAGTAGCAAGGATTAGGCTGTTTTTACCAAAGATTAAACTGTGAGTTGGTATTGACGTTAAAATCGGTTCAATGGGATTAAAGTGTGGATTGATTGGATATTAGTGTGGATTGATTGGATATTGAGGTGCTGTGGATTTGGTAGGGTTGCAAGAATGATAGGGTTGAGGTGTTGAAGAGTTAAAGTTTGTGGTGGTGAAGAACATATGAGACGTCTGCAAAGTGTTCTTTAGAGTGTAGTTAAGATATGCTTTTGAGACAGTCTTCTCATTTGGACCTAGTTGTGGTAGCCTTTGGAGAAAGGTCAGTTCATGTAGATAGGCGGGTCCAAATATGTCTTCTCCTCTGCAGGAAGTAGTTTTACATAATCCTCCCAAATTTTGATTGTCCTCTTTCCAGTTTTTTCAGAATATTGCTTAGTCGTCATATATTCCCGGTGAAGTAGCCTCTGAAGTTTTTGTTTGTAAATGGGCAGATACTGAGGACATGGTTCCATCCATTGTGCTAAAATAGTGTCAGTGGCAATGCTCAGAAGTTTGCAAAAAAGTAGGAGGTTATGGCTTGCCAGGGTAAGAACCTTCGCATCAAGCAAGCCAAAGAGCCAAATCTTTGGAGTCATCGGAAGTAGGGATGTGAATCGTTTTTTGACGATTTAAAATATCGTCCGATATATTTTAAATCATCAAAAATCTTTAGGGCCACGATACAATACCAATTCCCCCGATTTATCGTCAAAAAATCGTAAATCGGGGGAAGGGGGAGGGCAGGAAAACCGGCACACTAAAACCCCCTAAAACCCACCCCCGACCCTTTAAATTAAATCCCCCACCCTCCCGAACCCCCCCCCCCAAATGCCTTAAATTACCTGGGGGTCCAGCGGCGGTCCGGAACCCCCACTGAACAACCTCCTGCAGTTGATCTCCTGCCGGCGCCATTTTCCATACGGAAAACGATTCGCGGCAGGAGATCGTTTTCCGGACCCCCGCTGGACCCCCAGGGACTTTTGGCCAGCTTGGGGGGGCCTCCTGACCCCCACAAGACTTGCCAAAAGTCCAGCGGGGGTCCGGAACGACCTCCTGCAGTCGAATCGTGTTGGTCTATGGCCGCCGCCATTTTGCGCCGCCATTTTGAAAAATGGCGCCGGCTGAAGACAACACAATTCAATTGCAGGAGGCCGTTCCGGACCGCCGATGGACCCCCAGGTAATTTAAGGCATTTGGGGGGGGGGTTCGGGAGGGTGGGGGATTTAATTTAAAGGGTCGGGGGTGGGTTTTAGGGGGTTTTAGTGTGCCGGCTCACGATTTTCACAATACTTCAAACACCCAAACGGCAACAATACGATTCCCTCCCCCTCCCAGCCGAAATCGATCGTTAAGACGATCGAGGACACGATTCACATCTCTAATCGGAAGAGAGATACCCCACATTGAAAGTGCCAGCGTTTGTAGGTGAGACCACAAGACCTGCACTTCTGGACATAACCAAATGCTATGGTAAAAATCAGGGATTGTGTCCAAGCATCTAGTACAACGGTCATCTAGTGTTGCCCCCATATAAAAAGCCGTTTTTTGAGAATAGTATGCTTGATAGTAAAATTTGTAGAGTTTGTCCCTTAGGGCTGCGTTTTCAATGACTTTCAGAATTGTCTGTATACAGGTTTGAAATTCCTCCGGCAAGAGTGCCCCAGGTAACCATCTATTCCATTTTGCAAGTATTGTGGAGAAATCAGGTCCATGGGTCAAAGTCATTAATGCGGCATAGAAGTGTGAACACTTGGAGCGTTTCCCATCCAGCCCCTGTAGCAGCTGATGCAAAGGTTTTGAGTATGTAAAAAGGGGGTTCGCTAACAAGGTATCCAATATGAAATGTCGTAATTGTAAGTGACAATAAAAGTCTTTGTTTGGTAAAGAATAATTCTCTTGTAGTTCCTGAAAGCTGAAAATGTAAATAGATTGGGCAGTGGTATTAAATAGTTGACTAAGATTAATCAAGTCTTGGGAGGCCCATCTGTGAAAGGGTCCTGTGTCCGTCCCCGGCAAAAATTGAGGGCATCCCTGAATAAGAAGGCAGGTGGTGAGACCCGGTGTCGATAAAAGTGATTTACCCCTTGCTTTCCATGCCATTCGGAATGGACGGATTATTACGCTGGAGGTAACCTAGGGAGGTAATAGTGTTGCAGATACCTGTAGCACAG
The DNA here is from genome assembly GCF_901001135.1 of Rhinatrema bivittatum. Lineage (NCBI taxonomy): Eukaryota > Metazoa > Chordata > Amphibia > Gymnophiona > Rhinatrematidae > Rhinatrema > Rhinatrema bivittatum. Next base: position 247,786,907 of record NC_042618.1, read on the forward strand.
CACCAGGGGTTAATGGGGCTAACCAGTTTTGATAATGCAATAAAGGAGAGTAGTGATGGGTATCATAAATCCAGTCTTTAATGTGCCTCAGTAGGCTTGAGCAGTTACAAGCTCGTAAATCTGGAGAGTTGAGACCCCCATCTTTTTTTTTTATTTCATAAGTACTGTTAACAGGATCCGGGCTTTCTTTCCACTCCACAGATGGCGAATTAGCTCTTTATTAATATCTATAATATCTTGCTGTTTCAGCCAGGTGGGGAGCATAGCAAACAGATAGAGCCACTTCGATATTTCCATCATTTTCAGTAGTAGGATCTTTCCTGATAGGGAAAGTGGCAAGCTTCGCCAAACTGTCAATTTAGTTATTAGCTTCTTTTTTAAGGGAATATTAGAGGAGTAGAGCTTCTTTGGGTCTGCAGGAATATGGATCCCCAAGTATTTTAATGAGGTTGTGACCCATTTCAAAGGGAAGTTTCCTGGCCAGATAGATTTAAGAGTTCCCAATATATCCAGCGCTTCAGATTTATCAATATTGATTTTCAAACCGGCAAATCTGCCAAAAGCACTTTGGATGCTGAGTACATGGGGTAATGCGGAAACAGGGTTGCTCAGGTATCGTAGCATATCATCAGCAAATGCTGCAACTGTTAAATGTCCTCCTGGAAGCCGCCTCCCCTGTATTTCCAAGGATTCAGCCAATTTCCGCAGCAGAGGGTCTAATGCTATAATTATAAAATTGGAGAGAGCGGACAACCTTGTCGAAATCTCCTTTGAATCTGGATTCCATCTGAAAGTGTGTCATTAGCTGAGATATGTGATACAGGGTTTTGGTATAGGATAGCAATAACATCTATAATCTGTTTCAGGATGCCAAAGTGTGCCATATCTGAGAACATGTCGTCCCAGGATACTCAATACAATTATATGGAATCGTCCCTCCAAGTCTGGTATTTCCTTAGTGACCGATAATGGAGTATTTTTGTTAACTAAGATTGCTACCCCTCCTTTTTTCCCTTTAGCCTCAGAGAAGTAACAGTCTGAGACCCATTCTCTGCGTAACTTTGCACTCTCTGTAGAGCTCAGATGGGTTTCCTGTATGCATGCTATATTAACTTTAAGACGCCTTAAATGTTGAAAGATTTTTTTCTGCTTTATTGGGGTACCTAACCCATCAACATTCCAGGAAATGATTCTATATCTACCCCCCATAGCCTGCATTCAGAATGGCAACAATAATGATAAATCTGTCAACTTTCTGTTGGAGGTGGGCGCCCAGCCTCGCCCCATAGGTACACCATATTAGCATTAGCACTCTTCATCCACACTTTTCCCCACGCACACAACCAACATCTCTTCCTTTCTCCCCATGCACCTGTTTTACAATCCCACCCCTCTATCCCCCTTTTAACCCCCCTCTGCCCTCCCCATCCCCCTCCCTCCCCCCTCCCCATAGCTTCCCCCAATATCAAAAGAAATTACAATACTCTCTCCCTGTTCCAGAGAGAGGGATGGAGATCACTATTCTCGGTGTCCAGGCATTCAGTTCCCGTATCCGATCCACCATGCCCTGTTTAGTAGTAGGCTTTTCATCGTTCCCCTCTAAGTGACAGCATACTATGTAAGGGCCTCCACTGTTCAGCTAGGAATCACCGTTGAAGTAGCCGGTATCTGCTGTTAGCTCTCTCCGCCAGAGACCTCAACCCGCCAATACCATACTCGATTCTTGATTGCCATCTGTGGTCACTGGAACAGTCTCTTTGATTTCTGAACGAGGATCCTTTTTCTGTTGCCATGACCACTCCGGTGATTTTACGAGGTTGTCCCATGAGGAAACCCCCGAGCAGGCAGCCACCGCAACGGTGGACCCGGGTAATAACCATAATAATATAAAGAATTTTTCCCTGCGCTGCAGCCCACTCCGGCTGGACCGGCGACTATCAAACCCCGGATTTCGGCATTCCGTCTCTAAATTAAAAACTGAAACTGTAAAACTTTGAAACTTTAGGCGAGATCCGTATCCAGTTTTCCCGCCAAGAAGGGCCCCCATAGAGTCATTTACAACTCTCGGAGGCAAAATATAATATCAAGCTCCAATGTGCCATCACTGTATGTTCATTTGCAAAAATTTCTGTGCCTCCTCTGGTGAAGCAAAGATCTTTAGCTTCCCATCTAGCCATATCTTAAGCGTTGCCGGGTATTGGAGCGCACATTTTACATGCTTGTTAACAAGTGTTGAACAAACAGTGGAGAAACTCTTGCGCAGTAGGGAAACCAGAGCCGAATAGTCCTGTGTTATACGAATCCATGTCCCTTTATAATCGATGTCAGGTTTGTTTCAATAGGCGATCCATATTTGCTTTTATCTGCATAGTTAAAGATTTTTACAAGTACAATTCTGGGTTGTGAATCGGTAGGGCGGCGCGCCCCTACCCTGTGGGCCCTTTCAACCGCCATGCTTCCTTTAGGATCCGCCAGGCCTACAACATCTGGTAGCCAACCTTCCACAAATTTTCCTAGCCTTCCCTCATCTAGCGATTCGGGAAGACCTAGTATACGTAGGTTAGCTCTTCGGGAACGGTTTTCAAGATCATCAATTTTATCCTGGCATTCTTTAATTGTTACGGATTGTGTTTCTATTTTCACCGTTACCGCAGTGAGGTATGAGAGATACCCTCCCCTCCACATGCTCCATACGCGGTCCAAACTCCGCTAATGTAACTCTCACCTCCGTCAATTGTGCTGCAATCCCTGCTAGCTTTTCGTCTAGTGTCACTGCGATCATGTCTCTGAGGATTGCCACCGTGACAGGGCTTGAAGGGTGGGGGGGGGGGGGGTTCCTGGACACTCTCAGCCGCCGCCATTTTGGCCTCTGCCGGCTTTCCTTTATCTTTCTCTTTCTGACCGCCGTGGGAGGCCATCAACTGTGGCGGTTTCTGCATAAAGTGAACAATCGACATATGCCGGTTCCTAGGTCCACTGGTAGAAGTGTAGGACTTCGCCATTAGTTAGATGCCGGTAGATTGGGAATCTGGCGCCCACAGCTGAAAGGGATCACACATCCGCCTCAGCTCATCACCCCACGTGATCTCGATCATGCAGCTTTTAACAAATCTTGCTTTCCCACATTCTCATTCTTATCTCAGATCTTTCAATTTATTAATAGTTGCATTGTAGAATAGCCTCATCATTACCCTCAGCACTATTCCATCTTTTTCAATCCACTCTTCTAACCCATTTGCTCATTCTTGCTTTTCCACTGTAACCAGGTTGGTATATTATTTGGCACCCCCCTTTTTAGGGTTGGGGGTTCCAAGCTACCAAAGCTCCATTACCTCCCTCTTTGACTCCCTGCTATCCATAGTCTCTCCCATCAATACTCACTCCCCACTCCTGCCTCAACCCTCCTCCCTCTCTTTCTCTCTCTTCCCCTGCCATACCACTTTACTAAACCCCCCTCTCCTCTCTGTTCCCCTGTCTCACCCCTTTCTCTCCTCCTATGATTGCCTTTCCCCTCCATGCTGATCAGGAGGAGGAGAGCGCTGGTGCCTTGGGCTGCAACCTTCTTCTCCTTTGCCACCTGGCTCGACTGCTGCTTTGAACTGCACGGCTGTACATAGTCCTATGCAGTACAAAACAGCAGTTAGATCCAGAGCTGCAGAGGTGGAGGACGTAGCAGACACCACTGCTTTCCTCTTCCTCTTGCCACCAAAGAGCTGCTGCTGCCTGCCCGATGCAGCTCCGGATCTCCTACAATGAGTTTGCAGCAAGGGCCAGATTTTGGCCCTTGTGATCCATTGCATTAAATATCCTGGTCATCCTGCCCCCTCCTAACAGAGTTTTCCCTTGTATATTTCCATTGCAGAGTACAGTTTTCATTTGTATTTGTTTTGTATTATATTTAATTTTGTTTTCATATCTAAATGTATTCTAATTATGTATGTTAAACCGTGTGAACTACTTCGTGCTATCATGAAGAATGCATTGTAGAAAAATTTTAAAAAAATGCCTATGCTTGCTCTAATTACCCCCTTTCTTTCCTTATCTATTATTCCTCCTGATATCTGATTTTAGTATGCATGACTGTGCCTTGCCTCACCTTCAATTAACTGGTTTTTATTTTGTCTTGTCTTATGTTATGACTTTGCTTGTGTCTCAGCCAAGCTATGCTAAATGCACATTGGTTAAAAGCATTATATAAATTATAGTAAAAACATATTCAAAAATAGCAGTTTAAGTTTTTTTTTTAATAAACAGGATTTTATAGAGTAAAGAAAAAAAAAGTTAAATGTTCACAAAGTCCCATCACATTTGTTGATCAAACAGCCACTGCAACATTACAGGCAGCAAAAAGTTGCATTTGTATCTAGTAAATCCATTTGAACAATCTGGTGTTAAACTTACTTGAACAGATTTCCAAGATTGAAAAGTGCCCGATTATGCTGGGGGCTTAATTGAAGAGCCTTCCTGTAGTATTCCTCTGCTTCAGCTAAATCTCTTGTCAGAGTTCCCAGGTTGTTTAATGCACTTGCATGTCGAGGGTACAATCTGAGAAGATGTAATATTCTAGCATTATGATTATAGTTATGCATGAACTGAATCAAGGTCATCAATTTTTTTTTAATATATTTTTTTCCACCATTGATCATCATCTGGTTTTAGCAAATAAATATTCCATTTTGAGGGTATTTCATGTCTATGCTTCTTATCAATCAGTGAAAATAAATCCACCTAGACAAAGACACTGGATTACATAATCCACTCCTAATCAGCAAATTTAGGAATAATAAAGAGCAGGCATATTTTATCTATTTGTATAAACTTTATACCAAGCTTATCTGCCTTTCTGGCTATGAGCAAGTGTATGGTCTACACCATGAGCTTGGGATTGTTTCTTCTTGGCTTCCTGGCTAAGATTAAGAACCTGTATAATATCGGAGCAGGGGAGGATGAACCTATTGGAGACACGATATTACAACTAGGGATGTGAATCGTTTTTTGACGATTTAAAACAATCGTCAGATATATTTTAAATCGTCAAAAATCGTTAGAGCCGCGATACAATAACAATTCCCCTGATTTATCGTCAAAAATCGTAAATCGGGGGGGGGGGGGGGGGCGGGAAAACCGGCACACCAAAACCCTAAAACCCACTCCGACCCTTTAAAAGAAATCCCCCACCCTCCCGAACCCCCCCAAAATGTTTTAAAATACCTGGGGTTGAGTGGGGGGGGGGGGGGTCCCAGCGCGATCTCCCACTCTCGGGCCACGGCTGCGTTAAGAGAAATGGTGCCGGTGGCCCTTTGCCCTTACCATATGACAGGGAAAAGGTAGCACCGGCGCCATTTTGGTTCCTGTGACCCGACGTCACGAGTGCAGGAGATCGCTCCCAGACCCCTGCTGGACCCCCAGGGACTTTTGGCCAGCTTGGGGGGCCTCCTGACCCCCACAAGACTTGCCAAAAGTCCAGCAGGGGTCCGGGAGTGACCTTCTGCACTCGGGCCGATTTGCCAATATTCAAAATGGTGCCGGCGCTACCTTTGCCCTCACCGGCGCCATTTTGAATATTGGCAATACGGCCCGAGTGCAGAAGGTCACTCCCAGACCCCCGCTGGACTTTTGGCAAGTCTTGTGGGGCTCAGGAGGCCCCCCCAAGCTGGCCAAAAGTCCCTGGGGGTCCAGCGGGGGTCCGGGAGCGATCTCCTGCACTCGTGACGTCGGGTCACAGGAACCAAAATGGCGCCGGCGCTACCTTTGCCCTGTCATATGATAAGGGCAAAGGGCCACCAGCGCCATTTCTCTTAACGCAGCCGTGGCCAGAGAGCGGGAGATCGCGCCGGGACACCCCCCCCCACTGGACCCCAGGTAATTTAAAACATTTTGGGGGGGTTAGGGAGGGTGGAGGATTTATTTTAAAGGGTCGGGTGGGTTTTAGGGTTGTTTTGGTGTGCCGGTTTTCCCGCCCTCCCCCCTCCCCTGATAAAACGATTTTTTAACCTAAAAAACTAAGACGATCAGATTCCCCCCCCCCCCCTCAGCCAAAATCGATCGTTAAGACGATCGATCACACGATTCACATCCCTAATTTCAACCATTATGAAAGAAAGAGGATTAAATCTCCACTCCAGTTTAAGAAACAAAATAACCTGTCTTTCCTTGGAAATTATACAGCATGGCAATAGGAAACACAGCAAAAAGTGATAAATCTTATTCCATGGCTTATTATCCAGACACTGCACACGAACTCAAAAAGAACCTGTATTTGTTAGTTAATTGGAAATAGAAAGTACACAAAGATATATAATTCAATTATCAAGAGGTCAAGGTAACAACCTAATAAAGGTTGATCAACTACTTGAAAGTCAGTGTCCTGACAATAATGCTCTCTCTCTAGCAGCAAAAAGGGATGTTATGGATCATATGCAAGAAACAGCCAATAATAAAACTGAAAGCCCCTTTTCTCGGTTATGTTCTTTTGTATTTATATTTTACTCTGGGTTCTTTGACTTTTTGTTGCATAGTGGCAATGACTGAAAAGTATAATTAAAGCATTAAAGAGTATAGTATTGCTTTTTAAAAACTAATTTATAATTTTATTGAACAAATAGAGAGAAACCAGCAGTCATAAACACCTAGCTGTCAGAATATACATAGAATCTTAACTACAAATGCACAAACTACTCAGTACATTTATTTTCAGACCCTCTTTATCCTTCCCCCCCCCCCAACAAAAATAGTTAAGCACTGGTGTCCAAACTTTCCACGCTATTCCTTCCTTCTCTCGCACTTTAGCAGATAACAATTCCAATTCCAACCATTTAGAAATTATCCCCAATTTTGGGAGAAACTGTTTTCTCCCAAAACCGCAACAATATTTTCCTCCCAAGAGCCAGTGGTTTCATCACTGAGGCACATTCCTGCCCCTCCCCCAGGACATAAGGCAGAACAAATTATCAAGGGTCATCAGGGATATCCATATCAAAGACAAAACCTCTTGAGCAATCTTTGCCCAATAATTTTTTTATCCCTTGGCAGAAACAAAGAATATGTGATGAAGTACTAACTTGCCCACGCACCCGCCAACAAAGGTCAGAGTGAGCACAGCACTTATCACCTTCAGTAGAGCCGGTACCAAATAGGTATGTATGACCAACCTATATTACTGATCTATAATATCAAGGGATTGGGAGCATTTGAATATATCTTCCCAAATCAAATCAAATCCCATTCCTCCTCTTACATTTCCAAACTCAGCTTCTTTTCCTATGCAGCTACCCCTTTAAGTGGTATATTCGTTTTGGCTCATTGTATAGCTTTATAGATCTGGTGCCATTGACCTTTCACTCTCTTATTCACAAAAATTGCCTTTTCCACCAAAGACGGCTCTCTTGCAACCATGTCTCATAGCCCAGGGCTACCTATTATATCACATAGCTGCAAAAAGGCAAAAAATGGAAAATAATTGAAACAAAACTCTCATGGAAACTCTACCATGTACAAAATAATGCCCTGTGTAAACAGTTGAGAGAAAAATTTCAGTGGCCAGAGGCTCAACATATTACATACTTGAGGTGACCATATCTTAACCACCTAGGGGTAACCTCCAGGATCCACAATTTCCTCTGACTCCCAACATATTCCCACTACTTCTGGGAGACCACGGAGACTCCAAAATGCACTTTTGATAGTCTTGAAACCCAGGGATACCAGTCTCTTCGAAGTCCCAGCTCCCGGAGCCCTGCTTCAATTCAGTGTTGTCCAGCATCAGGGTTGTGCCATTGTGCAAACATACTAAATAAAGCCATCACATAGTAGGGATGTGAATCGTTTTTGAACGATTAAAATTATCGTCAGATAATTTTAAAATCGTCCAAAATCGTTAGAGTGCACGATACAATACAAATGCCCCCGATTTATCGTCAGGGGCATTTGTATTGTATCGTTAAATAGGGCGCGGGAAAACCGGCACACCAAAAAAACCCTAAAACCCACCCAAACTTTTAAAACAAATCCCCCACCCTCCCGAACCCCCCCAAAATGTTTTAAATTACCTGGGGTCCAGTGGGGGGGTCCCGGCGCGATCTCCCGCTCTCTGGCCACGGCTGCGTTAAGAGAAATGGCGCCGGTGGCCCTTTGCCCTTATAATGTGACAGGGCAAAGGTAGCACCGGCGCCATTTTGGTTCCTGGCTCCCGATGTCACACGTGCAGGAGATCGCTCCCGGACCCCCGCTGGACCCCCAGGGACTTTTGGCCAGCTTGGGCTGGGTTCGGGGTGGGTTTTAGGGTTGTTTTGGTGTGCCAGTTTTCCCGCCCTCCCCCGATTTACGATTTTTAACGATTTAAAAAACAAAACAAAACATGACGATCAGATTTCCCTCCCCCCCCCAGCCAAAATCGATCGTTAAGACGATCGATCACACGATTCACACCCCTACCACATAGTACTAAAAAATAAATAAATTGGGAAATTTGATACCCCCACCTTTTTTTTCTCTAGTTTTCTCTGTCACACCCAAATCAGATCTCCGTCAATTTGCTCAACGTCTGAAAAAAGCTATGAGGTAATGTTATGGGGAGCATAACAAATAAATACAAGATTCTGGGAAGCCAGTTCATCCTAATAGCATTCGCACTCCCTAACCAACTCATTGGCAATCGCCGCCATACCCATCCCTCTTCCTTAAGCCTAGTGAACAGGGGAGTATAAATTAAGGAGTACAACTCATTTACTGTACCTTAGCTGACACAAATATGGTATTTTTTGTTTTGTCCATCAGAATGGGGCTTGGATTCTTTTTTGCAGCAATGTGCCCTGCAAAGCTCCAAGGGGAATTTATTCAGATTTACCTTAGAGGAATGTTATATCCTGAGAACACCCAATTCACTCTTAATACACCCCACAAACCTGAACAGATCTAACAAGATCCCACATATAGACCAACGCATCATCAGCATGTTCCCGTCCCTGCAGCATTATACCCTTTACCTCTGTTGGGACTCCCGGCGGTGATAACCCACGGCTGGTCCCCCCTACCTGCCCCGATGCTCGGCAGGCTCCCTGCTCTCCAGTGCGGCATACCCCGGCTCTGAGTCGGCCACCGGTATGGCCTCCACGCGGCTCTAGACGCTGCTGACATTCCTTCCCTAGGCGCGCACGTGCGACTCAGCCCGACTCTTAAAGGGGCCACGACGGAAAACCATAGCCCGGCCCTTGAAGATGACATCAGGACTGAGGGGTTTTAAACCCTGGCTCAGTCCTCATTTCTTTGCATTGGCAACAGGTCCATCTCTTCGGAATGCTAGTTCCTGTTCCTGTGGTTCCTGTTCCTGACTCCATGCCTTTCCTTGTCCCTGGTTCCTGCTTCCACGTCCTTGGCTTGATCTTCTGTTTCGGACTTCGGCTTGTTTCTTCATCTCTGTTCGTCTGCTGTCTGTCTTGACCCTTGGCCTGGTACCTCGTCTCCGCTTGTCTGCTGCCTGCCCCTGACCTTCGGCTTGGCTCCTTGTTTTGCACCTTCACTGCCAGTCTCGACCCGGATTCCTGACTGGCTCTGCCTGCTGCTGGACCCGTCTTCACTGAGGAGACCTGCACCTAAGTCCTGGCGGCCCCGGTACCCAAGGGCTCAACCTGAAGGGAACAAGGGCTAGTATAGGTGAAGCTCCAACTGAGTTGCCCTCACCTGCACCGCCTTCCAGCAATGAGGATCACTGGGGGCCATCCCTTGGTGGTAGCACCAACTCTCGTGCCGGTCCAAGGGTCCACAGCTCTAACAGTTTACTAAGGCCATGGACCCTGTGGACCTGTCCGGCCTCCAGGCCATTCCAGGCCTGGCTCAACGTCTTCAGCAGCAGCAGTGTCTGGACGTTTTGGCAGCCATGGTTGAATGCTTGGCCAACCGTCTGGACTCTTCCTCCATGCCAGGGGCCTCCCTTCCGCCTTCTGTGGCCTTATCAATGCCATCCACGCCGCTGCATCTTCCGGCGCTTCCTCACATCTCTGGGGATCCAAAGCAGTGAAGCACTGCTTCATGAGGTTCTCTCTTCAACCCACTCAGTTCCCCAGTGATCAGGTCAAGACAACGTTCCTCCTTTCATTGCTGGATGGCAAGGCCCTGGCCTGGGCCTCCCCGCTGTGGGAGCACGGGGACTCCATACTCGAGGACCTTCCACATTTCATCTGGACTTTTAAAAGAGTTTTTTTATGAACCAGGGCATCAATCTACTGTGGCTTCAGAGCTTCTCCACCTCCGCAAGGTGTCTCGTTCTCTGGTTGAGTATGCAGTAGAATTCCGCACCCTAGCTCAGAGTTGGGCTGGTGAGAAGACAGCTTGCGGAGCATTTTTCTCAAAGGCCTGGCTTCCAGAATAAAAGATGAATTAGCCGCTCGAGAACTACCAGAGGATCTGGAGGCACTCATTGTTCTGATGGGCTGAATTGATCGACGGCTACAACAGGGATGAGGGATCTGAAGCCTGGATGCCGGGTGGTTACTTTAACACCCTCCTTCTCTTGGCCCCTGGTCTTCCCGGTAACCTCTGAGTCTGCGCCTGCTCGTAATGAGGAGCCCATGCAACTCGGTCAGAGCCACCTATCTCCTGAAGAGAAGCAATGACGTAGGTCTCTCGGTCTCTGCCTTTACTGTACTGCAAGGGACACCTGATGGCTCAATGTCCCAAGCGGCCGGGAAACTCTCAAGCTTAGGCATCACAGGGGAGCTGACCCTAGGCTGCGTAAATCCTGCTCCCCAATGTACTGTTCCCGTGACACTCCAGTTCTCCGGTGGCTCCTTATCAACTTTAGCCTTTATTGACTCTGGGGCCAGAGGAAACTTTATCCTAGCAGAACTAGTGAAACAGTTACAGCTTCCTGTGGTCAACCGCACCCCTCTGCTGCTAATCTCAGCCATCCAGGGGGATCCTTTGCCAGGTCAAGTTACCTCTTGTCCTGCTCCCGTGATCCTCCGCACTGGGGTACTTCACGAGGAGGAGATCGCCTTCTTTATATTTGAAAAGGCTATCCACCCGGTGGTACTAGGACTTCCCTGGCTCCAGAAGCATACTCCTCATATCAACTGGGAGACCCTGCAAGTAGCCTCCTGAGGTTCCAACTGTTTCTCTTCTTGTCTTCGGGACTTACCTTGGCCTCAAATTCTGCTAGCCACCGCCACCTCGTCTTTGCCAGCCCAGTATGTAGACTATGCTGATGTCTTTTCGAAAGAGAAGACTGAAACTCTCTCGGAGCACCGCCCTTTTGACTGTGCGATTGACCTCCTGCCTGACACTGTGCCACCGCCGCATGGCCGGGTTTACCTGCTGTCTCTGCCCGAGACCCAAGCGATGTCGCAATACATCTGTGAGAACTTGGAGAAAGGATTCATCCGTCCTTCCACTTCCCCGGCAGGGGCAGGCTTCTTTTTTGTAGCCAAAAAGGACGGCTCCTTAAGGCCATGCATTGACTACCTTGGGCTCAACGCAGTCACTCGCTGGGACAGGTACCTGATCCCGCTTATTCTGGAACTATTGGACCGCCTACAAGGGGCCAAGATTTTCACAAAGCTGGATCTCCACGGGGCCTACAATCTGGTCTATATTAAGCCCGGGGACGAATGGAAGACTGCCTTCAATATGCGTGATGGCCATTATGAATACCTATTAATGCCATTTGTCCTATGTAACGTGCTGGCGGTCTTCCAAAACCTTATGAATGAGGTCTTCCGGGACATGCTTCAAACTAACATAATTGTCTATCTGGATGACGTTTTAATCTACTCATGATACTTGGCATCCCATCTTTCGGAGGTTCACCGTGTTCTCCAACGTCTAAGAGACCATCACCTATACGCCAAATTAGAGAAATGCCTCTTCGAGCGAGAGTCCCTTCCTGGGATTCACCGTCTCCACCTCAGGCTTCGCCAACTTCTACAGGAACTTCATCTTGCAGTATTCCCACATCGTGGCACCTCTTAACGCACTCACAAAGAAAGGATCAGATGCTAGACACTGGTCTCCAGAGGCCATCCAAGCCTTCGAGGAATTAAAACAGGCTTTTTTGCCTGAACCCTGCCTCTGTCACCCTGACCCATCACAACCATTCATAGTGGAGATTGACGCTTCGGACATCACAGTGGGAGCAGTCCTGAGCAAGTATTCCAGTCATGGAGCCCTCTTACCATGCTCCTACTCCCGCAAATTCACCTCGGCAGAGCGAAACTACGGAATCGGAGATAAAGAACTCCTGGCCATTAAGATGGCATTCGAAGAATGGAGACAGTGGCTGGAGGGGGTGCAACACCCCATCACGGTGTACAGCAATCACAATAACTTGGAATACCTTAGTAAGGCTCAACGTTTGAATCCACGCCAGGCTTGCTGGTCACTCTTCTTTAGTCGGTTCAACTTCTTTTTACGTTACCGACCAGCATCAAAGAACGCAAGGGCGGGTGCCCTATCCAGACTTCACGAGACGAAGGATGTACCCGATTCACCTCAATACATCCTAGATCCTGCCAGGATTCTCCTTGCCACCACCAGCACTGTATCTCTCGGGAAAACTGTAATCCCTCTTCGCCTTCGGCGAAAGGTTTTATCCTGGGGCCATGATTCACTCACCGCTAGACCCCCAGGCAGAGGCAGTACTCTGGAACTCCTGTCTTGCTATTATTGGTGGCCTCAGATGTCCCAGGACGTCTGGGCATATATCAACTCCTGCCCAACCTGCGTCCAGCAGAAGCCACTTCCGGGTTGACGATGGGGGCTCCTGCAACCACTCCCAGTGCCTCAGGAACCTTGGACACATATCTACACAGATTTTGTAGTGGACTTGCCCCAGTCCAATGGGAACCAGGTGATCTGGGGTGTAGTCAATAGGTTTTCCAAGATGGCACACCACTCCTCAGCACCCAAGTTAGCCCAGCTTTTCACCCAGCATGTCTTCCGCCTCCATGGTCTTCCACAGCACATCACATCTGACCATGGCCCCCAGTTCACGGCAAAGTACTGGCATTCTCTATGCAAGAAATTCGGAGTGCAACTAGATTTTACGTGTGCTTTCCACCCTCAGGGAAATGGCCAGGCTGAGCGGATCAATCGGGGCCTGAAAATCTTCATCCGCTCATTCTTCGGGAACAGTCAGGACGATTGGGCATCTTTGTTACCTTGGGTAGAATTCTCGCACAACATGCATGTTCTCTCTGCCATGGGGACCTCCCCATTCCAGGTAGTCTTCGGTAAGCAGCCACGACCTCCACTACCTCTGCCTCTGTCTGTGCCTTCCCCGGCAGCCCAACTCACTGCCTAGCAGGTGTGTGCATTCCTATTTTGTCGCGGTTCAGGGGACAGACGAAACGATAGGAAAACCCACGAAATTTTGTGCGGTTTTCTTATCGTTTTTTTTTTTGGGGGGGGGGAGAAAGGGCACATTAAAAAAAAAACAACCCCAAACCCACCCCAACCCTTCAAATTTAATTAATTGCAACCCCCTGACCCCCCCCCCCCACCAAGACTTACCGGAAGTCCCTGGTCCCGGGAATGATCTCCCCCTCTCGGGCCGTTGGCTCCCACTAATCAAAATGGCGCCGATGGCCCTTTGCCCTTACTATGTGATGGGCTATCGGTGCCAATGGTCGGCCCCTGTCACATGGTAGGAGCAATTTATGGCCCACGCCATTTTTTAAGATGGTGCCAGCTGTCCATTGCTCCTACTGTGTGACAGAGGCCGGCCAATGGCACAGATAGCCCCTGTCACATGGTAAGGGCAAAGGGCCACCGGCGCCATTTTGTTTACTGGCTGCTGACGGCCCGAGAGCAGGAGATCACTCCTGGGACCCCCGCTGGACCACCAGGGACTTTTGGTACATTTTTGGGGGGTCAGGAGGATAGGGGGTTGTAATTAATTAAATCTGAAGGGTTGGGTGTTTTGTTTTTTTCGGTTTGGGACAGCTGGAAAAAAAATGGCCCGAACCGCAGGAAATTAAATTTCCTGCGGCGGGCCGATAACGAAGGCCAAATCGAAAGGTTCAGCCGAATCACATCTCTACTGCCCAGCAACTCCACACTGTGGAATACCACACAAGCTAACCTCCAAAAAGTCGCCAATGCTGCCAAGCAGACTATGGACAAACACTGCCATCCGGCCCCTCTATTCAGACCCGGGACTGGGTGTGGTTAAGTACGTGCCATATACGCCTTCGAGTGCTCTCCATGAGTATCTCCTAAATATACTGGACCATTTTCTATCAGCGAGCGGCTGGGGCCTGTCTCCTATCATCTACACCTGCCTGCCAGCTTAAGGATAAACAACTCCTTTCATGTGTCCCTACTAAAGCCCTTGGTGCTCTCTACGTTCCACTCTACACCTCCAAAAACTCTGGATGTCTCCTCTGAAGAAGACCCAAGTCTATCAAGTTAGAGAGATACTGGACATAAGACGCAATCACAGGTGTTGGGACTATCTGATATCCTGGGAAGGATTTGGTCCAGAGGAAAACTCCTGGGAGCCGGCCTCAAACATCTTGGACAAGTCCCTGCTTCAGCATTTTCATTGAGCGCATCCTGACAAGTCTGAGCCTTCTGTGAGGGGGCGTAAAGGGGGGGGGGGGTACTGTTGGGACTCCTGGCTGCGGTAACCCATGGCCGGTCCCCGATATCTGCCCCAACACTTGGCAGGCTCCCTGCTTTCCGGCATGGTGTGCCCTAGCTCCGAGTCGGCCACCGGCATCGCCTCCATGTGGCTCTAGATGCCGCTGACCTTCCTTCCGTGGGCGATTCCCTAGGCGCATGCGACTCAGCCGACTCTTAAAGGGGCTGCGGCGTCAAACCACGGCCAGGCCCCTGAAGATGATGTCAGAACTGAGGGGTATTTAAACCCTGGCTCAGTCCTCAGTTCCTTGCCTTGGCAACAGGTTCATCTCTTCAGAGTGCTAGTTGCTGATCCTGTGTTTCCTGTTCCTGTGATTCCTGTTTCTGTTGTTCCTGACTCCATGCCTTTCCTCGTCCCTGGTTCCTGCTTCCATGTCCTTGGCTTGATCTCCTGGTTCTGACTTCGGCTTGTTTCTTCGTCTCTGCTCATCTGCTGCCAGTCTTGACCCTTGGCCTGGTACCTCGTCTCCGCTCGTTTGTTGCCTGCCCCTGACCTTCGGCTTGGCTCCTCATTTTGCACCTTCGCTGCCAGCCTCGACCCGGATTCCTGACTCCGCCTCTGCCTGCCGCTGGACCCGTCTTCACTGAGGAGACCCGCACCTAAGTCCTGCTGGCCCCGGTACCCAAGGGCTCAACTTAAGGGGAATGAGGGCTGGTATAGGTGAAGCTCCAGCCAGGTCGCCCTCACCTGCACCGCCTTCCAGCAATGAGGACGATTGGGGGCCGTCCCTCGGTGGTAGCACCAACTCTCGTATCGGTCCAAAGGTCCGCAGCTCTAACAACCTCCTCTAACCCCCTAACCAATTGTGCCAATAGTTCAATAACAAGATTAAGCAGAAATTGGGAGAAGGGACAATCTTGTCTATTTCCCTAGCCTAATCTAAAACTGTCAGATAATGTTCCAGACACCATAACCGCTGCCAAAGGGGACATGTAAAAGCTTTAATCCATGTCTTCAGCTTATTCCCCAAAGCCTACGTCCCCAATTACCTCTTCCAAAAATTGCCTTCCACTCTATCAAATGCTTTTTCTGCATCTAACGATAAAATCGCAGATCCTCCCCCACTTCTCATCTCCGAATAATCACAAGCATTCTTAATTCATTGTTGCTGGATCTTCTTCCCAAAATACACCCTGCTTGATCCCTATTGATCAACAACCCCATATATTTATCCAGCTTATGTGCTATGATCTTCACAAATATCTTCATGTCCGTATTCAATAAAGAAATGGGGTGATATGAAGCACAATCATCTCGTGATTTTCCCTCCTTATGTATCACTGTGTTAACTGCTTCGTAGCAAGTCTAAGGTAAAACTCCTTCCTCCAACACAATTTGAAACACCCGTAACAAGACTGGAGCCAACCACTCTGCAAAGTGTTTATAAAAATCTAACCCAAATCAATCTTTACAACATGCTTTCCCACTTTTCAAACTCTTAAAGGCCTCCACTACTTCCATGCAAGTCACTGGCCTACCCAACAGCTCAGCAATCTCAGCTGGTAATTTAGGAAATTTGACTGATTCTAGGAATGCCCGGATCTTCTCCACTTCTACACCCTCCTGTGTCATATACAGCATTTGATAAAAACATTTAAAGGCCTCTGCAATGTTTCTAGGAGATCTACTAATCTACCCTCCCAATTTAACCTCATTTAAAAGACTCCAAACCTTTTCCCAGAAAAGCCAGGCAAGAAATCTACCAGGTTTAGTACGGTTTTCAAAGTAAGTGGCTTTCATCAAATACCCTAGCCTCTCTTGTAGAATACTGTCATATTGTGCCTGCAAAATGCCCAAATCTTGTAGAATTGACTTGTCTCGTTCACGTATGTTCTGCCTATCTATACTCTTAAGGATACATTTTTAAACCCTGGCATGTGTAAATCCTGCTGTGCCAGGGGAGCACGCACCGGCAGTCGGCTGGCGCGTGCAACTTGCTTCTGCTCCAGAGGAACAGCAATTTAAACAAACCAAAAAAAAAGGTAAGGCAGATTAGGTTTAGGGGGTGGGGAGGAGAGGGGAAGGGGAAGGGGAAGGGAGGCTAGGGTAGGAGGTAGGGGAAGCTTTGCTGTGTCGCCGCATGAACCTAGCTAAAATCTACTCCCCTTGCGTGCAGATTACAAAATCTGGTGCGCATGTGCACGCAGCCTGCTGATGATATAACATCGAGCTTCCACCGGGTAGTGTTCACACATGGAGGTGCATGCGTATTTTTAAAAAATCTACCCTTTATTGTCTGCAATAATTCTTTTTATTTAGCCTCTCTTTGCTGTCAGAGAGATACAGTGACCTCTGAGGGTAGCTTTGGAGCCTCCCATATTTTCTTAATATTTACCTCTGGAATATCATTGAAGGATATATATTAATTCCAACTTTTAATAATGTTTTGGCATGCCTCCGTATCCAATAAGGATTCATTCAATTTCCACCAGTGTCTCACTTTTCCACCTATGCATCTCAAAACAGTTCCATAGTATCTGGAGCATGATCGGAGATGCCAATAGAGCATATACTGCAATCCATCACCCACCATTCATCCTCTTTTCCCACCAACCACATAGCTAGCTAAAATAAGACTCGTGGGGCAGAGAAAAAAGTGAAATCAAGGGTTCCTGGGTGATTTTTACTTCACAATATCTATCAACCCCACATCTTTTAAATTGTTTTTCAGAAATCTCATAACTCCCCTATCACAAATACCTACAGAGGACTTACCAATCTAGTTTTACTTTTAATACTGGATATTTGTTGCTATATTGGTCCCAGGAAAATAGGATATTTTAAAAGCTGTGATACTATCGGACTAACCAAAATAAATTAAATATAATGTTCATAGCACTGCCATAGCTCTCTTGCAACTAATGTGAATTACAATTTCTAAACAAAATGTCAAGTGCTTAAAACTTTTATAACATGTCAGCAGAGACATATTGACCCTTACTGTACTACTGATGTAGTTTGGATTCCAATCGTAGTAAACATGAGGGAACATTCCTTTCTGCTATGGAAATAGCCTCTAAGCAGACATCAATCATATCTGTAGCTCCTTTCATTAGACTATGTTCCCTATACACACAGCTGAAGCTCTAGGGCAAACAATGTAGAATACCATTAACCAGTATAGAAAATATTTTCTCCTTCTCTGTGCCTTTGAGTGAATAGAAAGCTGTCTGTGTGATAAACTTTTGAACACTGAACTCTGTCCAGAAGTGGGCATGGTTGCACTTGGAAATTCTTTCACGTACAGTGAACAATGCCTGTAGTAAACCACCGTCAAAATGAAGCCAGTCTGCAGATCCATTGTATAGGTAATAGCACTTTATGTTGTACTGCTATATTGCACTTTATGTTGTACTAAACTATACTGCAACTCCTGATCTACATGATCAGCTGGGTCTGAAGTCACCACAAAGATCTAAGGCTCATTCCATCAAAAGATAAAGGCTGGAGAGCCCCTGGTTTCCTAAAGCAGATTTTTAAAGATTCTGCAGTAAGAGTTGGCAAATACTATGGCAGACTTCTCAAAATTCAGCAGCAATTCTGTGGAAAATTTGCAAAATGATTCATACATTTTCAATTTAAATAATGTTATATTTTTATTAATAAAAATTAAATTGTTTTCTGACATTTCTGTGACCAATTTATTTGGTTCTTTAGAGGAAAAGGGATCTTAGTGATTGGGGCTAGGGAGGAAGGAGGGGAAGGGATCTGGGAATGGGAACGGGAACGGGAAGAAAAGATATCTCAAAAGAACTAGGGAAAGGGGAACTCAGAGGAGGTAAATGAGAAAGGCAGGAGTGGTAGAGGGATATGAGCCTCATGTTCGTTTCCTATGTATTTGTAATCCACAGCGTATAGGGCCATATTCGTTGTATTCGTGGGGAAGCAAAACGAATTCCCCACGAATTCCCCACAAATACAACGAATCTTCGCCGAATTATTCAGCTGTCTAAAGGAGCCAATTTAAACAAATCCCCCACCCTCCTGACCCCCCCCAAGACTTACCAAAACTCCCTGGTGGTCCAGCGGGGGATCTGGGAGCCATCTCCTGCACTCACATCCTCGGCTGCAGGTATTCAAAATGGCGCAGATAGCCTTTGCCCTTACTATGTCACAGGGGCTACCGGTGCCATTGGTCAGCCCCACTGGCCATCCATTGCTCCTACCATGTGACAGGGACTGACCAATGGCACTGGTAGCCCCTGTGACATAGTAAGGGCAAAGGCTATCGGCGCTATTTTGAATACCTGCAGCCGAGGATGTGAGTGCAGGAGATGGCTCCCGGACCCCCCGCTGGACCACCAGGGAGTTTTGGTAAGTCTTGGGGGGGTCAGGAGGGTGGGTGGTTGTACGTAATTCAATTTTAGCCGGGAAACGAATTAAAATTAATGCATGTACGTATCGGGGGCCTCCCTTGCCGAATGCAACGTATCTGCCCCCCGACGAATACGAATCCCGAATGCAACGTATGGCGTCCCTCTGCACATCCCTAATATGAGGTAGAGAAGGACAGAGGCACAGAAGGAGACAGAGGAAAGGATAAGGAAAGGGAATGAGCGGAGGGGGTGGTTGGGAAGAGAGATTAAGAATGAGGAGGAGGAGAAGGAGAAGGAAAGCAGGAACGGGGAAGTGGGAAGAAAGAATCTATTGGGGATGGCGCTGGAAAAGAAGGAATAAAGATTGGGATGAAGGAGCAAGAGAAGACAGGGAGGGATTAGGATGAAGAAAAGAGGGAGGACTGGGGTTGGAGTAGGAGGTGGAGGTGGAGGGGAAGGGGGATGGGGAAGGAAAAGGAGAGAATATTGGGATGAGACTAAAGAAGGAAGGAAGCCACAGTCCTTGCAATCACACTCCCATTCCCCTTATCACCCCGAACCTCTTTAATCCCCAATACCCCCTTCAATCCTCTTACATTCTATACCCCTCCAATCTCACTCCACTTGCACCCACAGTGATCCCCTTATTCACACTCCACTCCTGATTCCTTCACTCTCCCTTGTTAACTTCCTTTACCTGTCCCCCTATTCTCCCCTTGTTCATTCCCCTCGTGCAAACCTCTCACTCATCAGGGCTCAATCACCTTCCTTTGCTCCCCCCATGCTCCCCTTACTTTCCTTTTCTTCCTGCCCCACCACAATGCCCTCACTCACCTTCCTTTGCTCCCTGTCTCCTATGATCCCTGCACCCCTCTGCGATACTCTCATTCTCCTTTGCTCCTGCTCCCCCCATGATTCCCTTACACACCCTTGTTTGTTCCCTGATGGCACCCCACATCCTCTCAATCACCCTCCTTATCTGGAAATAGGAAGATGACAGGAGCCTTGCTTGCACAGCACCTTGGGCCACATCCTCCACTTCCTCTTCTGCTGCCAGCTCTGAGTTGCACTTTGAACCACATTCAATATCTACCTCAAGCCATTAGCAAAGCTAATCCAGGCCATGGATCTCAAATTCTTCATCTATGTGGACAATATACAGTTTGTCATATCCATAGAACTGAATCTACCAACAGCAATGAGAAAGCTGTTTTCATGTCTCACTATTTAAGAATGGTTTAAAAATAAATTCTGCCTGAACCGAAGTAAAACAGAGCTGTTGTGGATTCATAATATGAGTGGTCAGGGTCCCAACATCAAAATCCCTTTCAGGAAAAATGAACTCCTCCTAAAATCACAGGTTACACACCTGGGGATCATGTTAGCCACTACACTAACCATGTCATCCCAAATCCAGGCAACCTTTAAAAGCTGCTTCTATTATCTATGATGACTATGCAAGAATTTCACTGACTTTCTGTGATCTATAGGGCAAAATTTAAAGCCCTCACCATTATCTTCAAAGCCTTCAGAGGTAATGGCTCAGGTTACTTATATAGAAACACAGAAATGACGGCAGAAGAAGACCAAACGGCTCATCCAGTCTGCCCAGCAAGTTTTCGTACTTTTTTTTTTTCTTCTCTCATACTTCTGTTACTCTTGGCCCTTTATAACCTTTTGGTTCTATTTCCCTTCCACCCCCACCATTAATGTAGAGAGCAGTTTTGGAAGTGCATCGAAGTGAAATATCTAGCTTTCAATAAGCAAGCTACACCCATGCTTGTTTACCCAGACTATGTAATTCGGATCTTGTTGGTTATTGTCTATATATAGATCCACTTTACTTCATTCTCCCCTGCCATTGAAGCAGAGAGCTATTTTGGATATGCATTGAAAGTGAAGTATCAGACTTTCTCCCTTGCCGTTGAAGCAGAGAGCTATGCTGTATATGCGTGAAGTATCTGTCTTTCTCCCCTGCCGTTGAAGCAGAGAGCGATGCTGGATATGCGTGAAGTATCTGCCTTTCTCCCCTGCCGTTGAAGCAGAGAGCTATGCTGGATATGCACTGAAAGTGAAGTATCAGGCTTGTTTGGTTTGGGGTAGTAACCGCTGTAACAAACAAGCTACTCCCCACTTATTTTGTGAATACAAATCCTTTTTTCCACATTTCCTCTTGCCGTTGTAGCTTAGAGCAATGCTGGAGTCACATTAACCGTGTGTATGTTTATTGAATAAGGGTATTATCTCCATGTAGTGGCCGTCATTCGTGAGCATTCATTCCCATCCTCTAGACTTTATGGATCCACAGTGTTTATTCCACGCCCCTTTGAAGTCCTTCGCAGTTCTGGTCTTCACCACGTCCTCCAGAAGGGCATTCCAGGCATCCACCACCCTCACCTTGAAGAAATACTTCCTGACATTGGTTCTGAGTCTTCCTCCCTGGAGTTTTAAATCATGACCTCTGGTTCTGCTGATTTTTTTCCAACGGAAAAGGTTTGTCGTTATCTTTGGATCATCTTGAAGAGCTAATTTCTCTTTCTGACCATGCAAGACCTTGTAAGAGTATCCCAAGAAGCCTCCCTAGTCATGCACTCATCAAAGGAAATAAAGTGATCCGACACCCATCAGTAGGGCTTCTCCCTCTGGAACTCATTCCTAGAGCTATACCTTATCCAAGACTACCTCCATTTCCAGAAATATGTGAAAGTATGGCTTTTCTGCCAGGACTTTGCAAGCAGATGCGACTGACTGAAATCCATACACTTCCCTTTTTGAGAACTGCCAGATATACCAGGGCTAATGCTAGCCAGTAACCCAACCTAGCTCATTTGGCAGTCTACGTGGACACATTATCAGATGATTTTCATTGCTTATTCCATTTCCATTCCTTTCTTGTGACACCTCTCAGTTTATCCATGCCTATGTTTGTCTGTTTCGATCCCTTTGTTGCTCATGTTCATTGTTTATTTTAATTTTTAACAACTACAACTGTTACCTTTTCAATCAAGTAAGAGAGATATCCAGTCCAAATCCCACCTCTGTCACAATAAATGTTAATAGATAATCAAAACAAATAGAACTGAATATGTCATTACATCTTGAGGTTCCATTAACATACCAAATGCCCATTTATTACCGGTGAACAGGCATTCCTAGCCAGTAAAAGTATACAGCAATTCTAATTTCTATATAAAGGTACTATTCTTAATTGTTCAAACAGATTTTAAATTCTTACATATGTGCACTTATTTTTGCACAATTTACCAATATTAATGTATCAGTATTGAGTTAATTGTATTTAATGCCAGGTTTAGTTGCTATATATAAAATGGATGCATTTGACAAAGTTCCTCATGAGAAGCTTCTAGGAAAAGTAAAAAGTCATGGGATAGGTGGCGATGTCCTTTCGTGGATTGCAAACTGGCTAAAAGACAGGAAACAGAGAGTAGGATTAAATGGACAATTTTCTCAGTGGAAGGGAGTGGACAGTGGAGTGCCTCAGGGATCTGTATTGGGACCCTTACTTTTCAAT
Organism: Rhinatrema bivittatum; assembly: GCF_901001135.1. Classification (NCBI taxonomy): domain Eukaryota; kingdom Metazoa; phylum Chordata; class Amphibia; order Gymnophiona; family Rhinatrematidae; genus Rhinatrema; species Rhinatrema bivittatum. The sequence goes on from NC_042618.1 coordinate 247,809,390, forward strand.
ATATTTATAAATGATCTGGAAAGAAATACGACGAGTGAGATAATCAAATTTGCAGATGACACAAAATTGTTCAGAGTAGTTAAAGCACAAGCAGATTGTGATAAATTGCAGGAAGACCTTGTGAGGCTGGAAAATTGGGCATCCAAATGGCAGATGAAATTTAATGTGGATAAGGGCAAGGTAATGCATATAGGGAAAAATAACCCATGCTATAATTACACAATGTTAGGTTCCATATTAGGTGCTACAACCCAAGAAAGAGATCTAGGTGTCATAGTGGATAACACATTGAAATCGTCGGTTCAGTGTGCTGCAGCAGTCAAAAAAGCAAACAGAATGTTGGGAATTATTAAAAGGGAATGGTGAATAAAACGGAAAATGTCATAATGCCTCTGTATCGCTACATGGTGAGACCACACCTTGAATACTGTGTACAGTTCTGGTCGCCGCATCTCAAAAAAGATATAATTGCGATGGAGAAGGTACAGAGAAGGGCTACCAAAATGATAAGGGGAATGGAACAGCTTCCCTACGAGGAAAGACTAAAGAGGTTAGGACTTTTCAGCTTGGAGAAGAGACGACTGAGGGGGGATATGATAGAGGTGTTTAAAATCATGAGAGGTCTAGAACGGGTAGATGTGAATCGGTTATTTACTCTTTCGGATAGTAGAAAGACTAGGGGGCACTCCATGAAGTTAGCATGCGGCACATTTAAAACTAATCGGAGAAAGTTCTTTTTTACTCAACGCACAATTAAACTCTGGAATTTGTTACCAGGGGATGTGGTCAGTGCAGTTAGTATAGCTGTGTTTAAAAAAGGATTGGATAAGTTCTTGGAGGAGAAGTCCATTACCTGCTATTAAGTTCACTTAGAGAATAGCCACTGCCATTAGCAACAGTAACATGGAATAGACTTAGTTTTTGGGTACTTGCCAGGTTCTTATGACCTGGATTGGCCGCTGTTGGAGACAGGATGCTGGGCTTGATGGACCCTTGGTCTGACCCAGTATGGCATTTTCTTATGTTCTTATATAAAATGGATGCAATAAAACCCATGCTAAAATTGGATTTAAATTTTAGCATGGGTTTCATTTAACGAGCTTGTTAAAAAAGGGGTCCTCATGGGATGCAAATAAATCAGGAGTAAAAAAAAGGGCGCTAAACTGAAAAAGCACTTTTTTGACGTGGTCCATTCGCATGCCAACCCACACTAAAAAAAAAAAAAAGTTCCCGACCTCCCCAGGGGGGCACAATGTGGCCTAGCTGGGCCAACTGAGTGGTCACCCAGCAAATTCTTCCTTCCTTTTTCCCCAACATGCTAAACCCCTCTTTACTTTAAAATGCAGTCTGGCCCAGGGGTCAGGCAATGTGGATCGGGTTGGTCCTTCCAGCCACCCCTTGCCTCTCTTAAAATGAAGTTAGCCCAACAGAGCTGTGTTGGGTCTGGGTCAGTTCTGCTCCTCTTTCCAAGTCCCCTCCCACTTCCTTTAAAAAATTAAATTGAGCTATAGGATGGGTAGCCAGAAACCAAATTAAAAACATTATTGAAATTAAATTTGGGGTTTCCAAACTCCTATTTTAAAGATCTAAAGATCTGTTTATCCCTACATTCAGCTCATTTGAACTAAATAAATTTCTTATATGTCAGAAGACATCTCTTACAGCCCTTGCCTGAGAAAGTGAATTTGTATTTTAAAACATCCATTAGCTTAATCCAGGCATTAATTCTATTGAAATGCTTAGCTGATTTTGACAAATGCTATTTTCAGTGGGCTAATACAGTAACCCCCACTGTAGTACTGTACTAAACTCTTATGCATAAAAAATGAAATTGAAAGAATGATAACGCCCCGCTATGTTTAGACATTATAATTAAGCCGCCGTTTCTTTTGTTTCATTGCCTTTTCTAGTTCTCTTCAGTTACACTGTCCTATACCTCTGACTAGCCTAGCCTCCAAGTTAACTACCCTTGTTATATGTAACTTCCGCTTCTAGTGAATTGTTCTTGTTTAAGTTATACCCTTTGTTACATGTAAACCGATCTGATATGAAATTTTTTCATGAAGGTCGGTATAGAAAAGTGTTAAATAAATAAAAAAATAAATAAATTTAAACTTAGGACACCCAAGCATCTATTTTATAGCCACAGATAAAATACATTTGAAATCGAAGACTACATTTCATGTGTATTTATTATTTGTTCAGAAAAACACAGGAAAAAATGGATGAATATACAGTAAGTGCCATGGAATGAACTCACTGATGAAGAACTTATGTCCACAAACATAAAACAAAAAAATATACATAAATATACTGTATGTATAAAAGATGTTTACAAAAATCTTTTTTTGTTTTTTACATTTAGGAAACAAATGAATTAATTCTTATATACAAATATTCACATCTAAAGAGGCAAATTATGGAAGAGTTGCAGAAAAATACAGAATTTTAGTCATGACTATCCTGTATAAAAAAACTAAACATGGAAAAATGCAGGCTGCAAAGGCTAAAAAATAAATGTAATAAAATCAGCAGTTCTATTTATAGTGAGCTTAATTAACTCTTAGAGGTCCAGGCAAATAGTGGACAAATATTGAGTTCTCCCCAGTGTAAGCTGTCATAAAAGGGGATATTCAACTATATGGTGTGTCTTGGAATATTCAGAAAGCTATTTGGCCGGGCCTTAAAAAAATATTCAGATAATGCAAAACGTGGAGCCCACATATATTCTTCAGGGCAAACCCCAGGAAATGTTCACATGCATCTACTAGTCATGTCTGGACTGGAAGATATTGCCCATTTAGAGAGACAGCTGCCATGTTCTGCATGGTTAGGGGGAAAAAGAATTAGTGGGAAAAGCTGAGACTCAAGGGTGTAACAGAGTAATTTTCAACAGACTGCATAGAGCTAAAGTCTGCAAACGTACAATACCAGCTGACATTAGCCTGAATTTTCAAAGCAGACATATGTGCATAAGTCCGCTTTGAAAATTCCCTTGTTATGCTGATACGCATGTGGATACACACACAGGAGTTGCACTTCTCCCGCATAGGTGCAACTTTCTGTGTATACATTTACATACACACTTTCTAAAATTGAAAGTATGCATATAAATGCTTTCTCATTCCCTCGCCTCCAGAATGCATACCATGAGTGTGGGGAAAAGTAAGCACATAATTGAGTAAAATGCATACTTTTTCCTGGATAACCTCTGGATGATTTTCAAAATCCGATTTATGTACAAATCTATGTATAAATCGGGGTTTATACACATAAATCCTTTAGGACATTACCTTCATAAGCATGAGAAGAGAATGGAAAGAAAAGATATGCAATGTAAATAAGAAAGACAAAGCTAGGCAACAGAGGATCATACTTGGAGCACAGAAAGAAAATGTCACATTACACAAATGCACACAGGCACAATATAGATGGGGGAGAGTATGCACTATGTTAAAGTTGGACCAAACTGCACACACAAACAAGACAGGAGAACATAGCAGGTGTCACGCCAGCATACCAGACAGCGGTGCACACTACATGAAAAAACACAAGCAGACACAGTCAAGGCAACATGCTGCACAACAAACATGTTCAAGGAAATGCCTACCAGCTGAATCTCCTCCACCAGCCAGTTAGTATTTCAGGCACCCATAACAGTGAGGGTTGTGCATATTATAATGAAACTGATAATGTAACCAGTAACTCAATCAGGTGAACTCCAAGTGTCTGATTCCAGTGTTTCCCAACTCTATCCTGGAGACACACCTGACCAGTGGATACAAATCTATCTCATGCATATTCATTGTGGCAATCCTGAAAACCTGATTGGATAGGTGTGCCTCCAAGAGAATTTTGGGAATCACTGTCTCATTCTATCTTCCCGATTACCCAATTTGTCAGTATTCAGTTTCTCTGCAACATCTGCTTACACTGATTAGCATTTCCATTTAGCCTCTTCCTGGCTTCAAGTCAAACCTACTTAGGTGAATTTTCAATGGAATTATGTAGGTAATTGAAACTTACTACTGTAGCAATTTTCAAAAGCTGTTTGCCCATGATAAATGGCAATTCGATGGCATATATTTTAGCAATTTTCAAAAGCCCACTTACCTAGGTAAAGTTTATTTACACATGTAAAATCCAGTTTTAAGTAATTAAATGTTTTTTGAAAATCAGGCCCAATGTTTAATGCTACATTAAAAAACACTCTGGACTCTCCTAGCTGTGTGACTGTATAGCTAAGTGCTCACCTATAACAGGTATTTTCAGTGGACAGGAGGATAAATCAGCCACACAAGTAGATTATGTTAACTGATGGCACCCAGACAGGAAAGCTCTTTCAGAGCTCAGAAAAATCGAGAAGGTTTTTCTGAACATGTGGTGGGCTTCATGCATAGTTGTGTGCTGCATGAGTCTCCTCAGACCTTACAACTAGCTAATTTTCAACTCTAGGGGAGGTGGAAGGGATTGTGTGGCTGATTTATCCTGCTATCTATGGAGAACACTTGTTATAGGTGAGCAACTTAGCTTTCTCAGTGCACAAGCAAGATAAATTCATCCACACATGGGGAAACCAAGCTGAGGGTTACAGCTGAATATTTTGTAATTCATGCGCTTTACATTGCAATCTGTGATTATTGTTTGAGGTCGGAGGGTAGAACTGAAGAAATTGGAAAAGCTTTCAACAACTTCCTGATCTTAACTGCTGTTTTGATGTGAAGGGGTTTCTAGCCAGGAATGAGCTGAGAATGTTTGGAAGAAAGTCAAAGTAGCTTGCTTAAAGATATATTCAATGGAAGCAGAGCAGAGATGTGCAAAGGAAGCTATCAATAGCTCTAAGCTGATGGCCTTACTTTGAAGAGACAGACCTGGTTGACTGCAGCAATAAGAAATGTAATCAGATATCCAAATTAAAAGGGCCTTTTTTGTAATTGAAACCCCATTTCTTAACTGGGTTGAATGAAACTAACAGTTGTGAGGACTTCTGTGAGATTTTGTTCTCTCCTAATAGAATAAAGGAGCCCTTTAAACAATCCAAGGTAAGAAGAGCTTGCTCGCCCTTATGGGATTGTGGTCTTGGAAAGAATGCTGGTAATACAAAAGACTTATTTAAATGAATCTGAGAAACCATCTTTGATAGAAACTTAGGATGAGCTTTTAGAACTACTCTTTTGTTAGAAATCTGGGTAGGAGGAGTGTAGGAGGGTAGGGCTTGCAACCAACTCACTCTCCAAGCAGAAGTAACTGCTATCAAAATTTTCAAAGACAGAAATGCTAAATCTGCTATTGCCAATTGCTCAAATGGTGGAATCATGAGCTGTGCAAGAACAACAATAAGATCCCAAAGAACCGGTGGATCTTTTATTGGAGGTTTTAAATGAGTGAGGCCTTTCATGAATCTGGCAACTGTAAACTAATGGGACAGGAGAAGCATCACAATCATCATGGTATGCTGCTGTTGACTGAAGTGAACTCTAGTAGAACTAGTTTTAAACCTGAGTTACATAGGTTTAGTAGATTCTAAAGTAAAGAGAAGCCAGGACATTTAAAGCAGACCTGACTAAATTATGAACACCAGATAGAAAATCTCTTCCAGTTAAGACTGTAAAATTTTCTGCTGGAGTATTTACCTTGATGCCAAATAAACCTTCTTTACCTCCACACACAACTATATATATATAATATTAACTGACTTTCAACAACCAAGCAGTCAGGGCTAATGACTCTAGGTTGGGATACTGGAGACCGCCATTGTACTGCATGATGAGGGGTGCGCTTATCCTCAACCTTATTAATTGCTGAACAGCTAAGGCAATGAAACCATGGAAAGCAAATTTGGTGAGGTCAAATGGGGCTATCAAAATCATTTGCTCCCTCTCCTCCTCAGTTTTTGGATTGTTCTGGACATTGATGGAAGTTGAGGAAGCACATAAAGTAGTCCTAGATTCCATGAAATTAAGAAAGCAAAATGATAAAGGGGATGGAACAGCTTCCCTATGAGGAAAGGCTGAAGAGGTTAGTGCTGTTCAGCTTGGAGAAGAGACGGCTGAGGGGGGATATGACAGATGTCTTTAAGATCATGAGAGGTCTTGAACTAGTAGATGTGATTCGGTTATTTACACTTTCAGATAATAGAAGGACTAGGGGGCATTCCATGAAGTTAGCAAGTAGCACATTTAAAACTAATTGGAGAAAATTCTTTTTCACTCAACACATAATTAAGCTCTGGGATTTATTGCCAGAGGATATGGTTAGTGCAGTTAGTATAGCTGGGTTCAAAAAAGGTTTGGATAAGTTCTTGGAGAAGTCCATTAAATGCTATTAATCAAGTTGACTTAGGGAATGGCCTCTGCTTTTATTGCAATCAATAGCATGGGATCTTCCTGGTGTTTGGGTTCTTGCCAGGTTGTTGTGGCCTGGTTTGGCCTTTGTTGGAAACAGGATGCTGGGCTTGATGGACCCTTGGTCTGACCCAGCATGGCAATTTCTTATGTTCTTATGTTTTCCCTTAAATGTTAAGCTCAACCTGAACTATCTATATAAATACACTTCACCAGATGTTTTCTGACTGCCATCTGAGAGTGGTGGAGTGCACATGTGCACCCCTTCGCTCACAGTTATGAAGGAAGGTCTTTGCTAAAAGAGAGTGGTTAGCTGGTGGTCAGCTGCCAGTCAAGCTTAGAGGAACATTACAGTGGATGGTGGGTGGAGTAAGCATGCTCGTACCAGTGCACACAAGTGCTCCACCACTTTCTCTAAGGCTTGGCAATACTGGACCATGTACAGCTGACTATAGCTGTGGATGTGTGCATTCATGTCCCTTTGGATGTGTGAGTCCCAGCAGCAGACTGCCTACAACAAACACCTGAAATAGGCGGGTGCTCATACGTCATACCATGGACATGGCTGTGCTGCTGAGCTCCTGAACCTGCAGCACAAAGAAGTATGCTGCAAGCTGTAACTTTTGTCAGGTGACAGAAGCCAGGTCCAGCAATTGGCTCACTGCAATATCTAAACCTAAACACTGCAGCATCCCCAAGATATATAACCTAACCCCTTAGTCATCCAAACTCATATTTCCTTCCCCATGCTTATTCGACATGCACACCACACCAATCAAACCCTTCCTTCCTCCCTCCCCCACCCCCCCCCCCCCCACACACACATACATGCTTCCACATCCCCAGTTGCTCAAACATTCGTAAACTCTTCATACCCCTACCATGGCTCTATGCCCACACCTTACACCACCTCTGAAAACATTGACACAACTTATGCAGTCACCATTGATTCACAAGAAACCTTTTTTACTGACTCACTATAACACTGGCTGTTTGCGCAAACTTTACATAACCACACACCCATACACACCAGGGCTATTTTTCCCAATTTAAGCCTACCACTTATACAACCGCTAGAGAGAACACTTTCAGCAATAACCACGGAACCCACACTCATCATTATCCATACAATCCTAGCCACCTGTATACTCTCCACTTTTTCACATGCGACCTATTATGTATCGGCAAACACTCCTGAGTGCCTGTTCCCTGCATACAGCTACTCTACCTCTCCTACCACTCACACCTCCTGAGCTACTCATCACATTCCTCCATAGTGCCCCTCTGATCTGTTTCAAGCCTTTCCACATGCCCTACTCTGCTGCCCTTCACATGTGCCCCATCCTCTGCCTCAAACACAAACATTTTAATATCTGCTTAGGCCTTCCTAACCAAACATCCAGAACTGGGGTTTGAGAGAGGAAGTCAGCATGTGCTGGGGCTGTGTTCGGAAGAGGGGTTGGAAATGCGCTGGTGGCTGGGCAAAGCAGATGATGGGGTCAGGGAAGGGAGTACTGCGGTCAAATTTGGGGGGTGCGTCCCAGCAGGGATCAGGCAGGGGAAGGGAGACTAGAGTTGGAGTTGGGCTGGAGAATGGAGGGTCAGCTGTGCTGGATGTAGGGAGGGAGGGAAATACTAGGTCCAGGTTGGGGAATACAGCAATGTTCCCTCTAATTTTTGACAGGCCATGTGTGCAAAAATGTTCTTTTCTGCAACTTTTTATAAGTTGAGTTCAAATTTGTGAGCTACAAGCCAAATGTGCCTGAGTAAGCATAATGCCAATGATAATGAGATCTCAAAAGTGTTATTTAAGTAATTGTTTAAATGAAAATAATTATCTATTAAGTTATTTCAGCATATCATTTGTTTTAAATAAATAGTAAATATCAAATAAATTACATTTAAGCTTTTGAGTGCAGATACAGCTTAAAATTTTTTCTTCAATTTTTTTTTTCAATTTTTTTTGTTTGTGCTATGTTTTGCTGTATGCACGGGTTTCAGGACCTGTGTGCACATGCACACTGCTTAGAGTGAACACTGAAATGGAGGGTCAGAGTGTGCTGGGTCTGGTCTGGGGAAGGAAAAGTAAGAGTGTGCTAGGTAAGTGAGAGTCAGGAGTGTGCTGGGGTTGGGATGGGAAAGGGAGGACAGAGTCAGGGGTGTGTTGAGTATGGGAGGGAAGGGCTGGGAGTGTGTTGTGGTTACATTTTGGAGGGGGGGGGGGGTCAAGAGCATGCTGGGGTTGGATTAGAGAGGGAGCATGGAAGTATGCTAGGGTCAGGTAAAAAGGGTGCTCAGGAAGGCCTTAAGGGCTAAGTCAGAGGATCAGGTTCTGCAGGGTTGTGCTGGAAAAGAGGGGGTGGCAGAGAGTGGGCCAATAAGAGGGGAAGGGGGAAAGGAGTGGTGGGGTAGGTCTGGTGATGGGGACTCAGTGCATGCTGGATTAGGTCTGAGGAGGGTGGAAGAGAGTGCTGGGGTGGATTGGGAAGGAAGAGAGGGTATAGGGGTCTCTAGGGAATGCAAGAAGCATAGAATGACGGTAACTAAAGCTTGCAGATCTGTCCACTTTTCCTATCTATAGTATAATGGGAGACTACACTTAGTCTCCTGCTTTAGCTTCACTGCCCCAGCATTAAGAATCCCCTGTGCTTGTCCCTTGCTTTCTTGAATTCTGCTCTAGATTCCCCCACCATCTCTCCTCAGAGGCTACTCCATGCATCCCCATCATCCTTTCCAAGAATAAATGCTTCCTTATACTACTCTTATGTATACCCTCACTCTTCTAGCCTCAAATAATGACCTGTTGTAGAAAGCAGAGTTGCTTGCCTGTAACAGGTGTTCTCCAAGGACAGCAGGATGTTAGTCCTCAGACATGGGTGACAAAATCAGATGGAACCCCAACACAGAAAACATGTCAAAGTTTCTAGAACTTTGACTTGGCACATTGAGTATGCCCTGCATGCCCTGTACC